>NC_064645.1:216806690-217108809 GCF_023864345.2 Schistocerca serialis cubense
ATCCATATAAGTATATTGTATCTATTTATCGTCTTTCTTACTTTTCTTCAGCTTCGATTTCGCCTTTGACAGGATCCGCTATAGATAATCGCCTGAACACAAAATCGAGTGAACCACATATTTGTCACTCGCGTATGATTGATTTCTATACCTGTTTTAACTATTTCTGTCTTGTGTCTGTGAGGTAGAGGCACGGAGCGAGCAAATTATTTGTTGTATTTATATTTCCATTACTTTCTGTTATCATAAATAAATGATTCAAAACAATTTCCTTCCTTATATTGAAGGTGACAATCTTATCGGTTCAAAAATGGTTCAAATGGCTCTGAGCACTATGGGACTTAACTTCTGAGGTCATCAGTCCCCTAGAACTTAGAACTACTTAAACCTAACTAACCTAAGGACATCACACACATCCATGCCCGATGGCAGGATTCGAACCTGCGACCGTAGCAGTCACGTGGTTCCGGACTGAAGAGCCTAGAACTGCTCGGCCGCCGCGGCGGGCTATCTTATCGGCATAGAGGTGACTAACAGTGGTACAGAGTACGCTCCACCACACACCATACACTGATTTGCTTAGTAGATGTAGATAGAAAATGAGAATAAATCCTCCTGCGGAATATCTCGAATTTAAAGAATATTCTGGACCACACCAACTTTTCCGCACAGACAGAAGTTCCACAACAAGTGGAGTTAAAGGGCATCCCCACCCCATCTAAACGCTCTCGTGCTTGCATCCCGCTCCACCACATAGACGTGTCGATTGAGGGTCATTTTGAACCAGAAAATGTACAAGATATTGACTAGTAGCGAGTGTACCCATCACCATTTGTCATTTCATCTCAAAAGTGGTACACTGTTCGCGGTTGCAATGCTTGCAACTGAAAATTCAAATGGCTCTTGTTGTAGAAGCTTCCAATACCGTTGGGTATTACGCACGCGTTGCTCTTTTTCGTATTACCAGCCAATGGCAAAAGTTACTAAAAGTAATACAAAAAATATTCGAATTTATCGGAATGTTACCTGCATGGTAGAAAAATTACGCGATAAAGTATGATACATACTATAATGCATTGTATGTAGTAAGTACCTATGATAAGGTAGCAACGTTAGTAGATTAATAACCACAGCTTTTTAACCATTACTTCCACTCTTTCCCTCTTCCACGAAACCAATAATACCCTCCCATTTGTCCCTAACTAACTAAAAAATCACACAATTTAAAGGGTTGGTCTTATGGAGGCCGACAGCCTCGCTGCACTGGTAGCACCGGTACCCGTCAGATCATCGAAGTTAAGCGCTGTTGGGCTTAGATGGGTCACCGTCCAAGTCTGCCGAGTACCGCTCCTGAATCCATACGAGAAGGCTCAATCATGTCATTGTCAGCCCTTAGGCGTCACCGGATGCTGATGCTGAGGGGTATATGGTCAGCACACCGCCCTCCGGCCGTTGTCAGTTTTCGTTACCGTTGCCGCAACATCAAGTAGCTTCGCTAACTGACCTCACGAGGCCTGAGAGCAACCCGGTTGCCAAAACCACTCGGCAGATCCAGGCGTGACCCATCTAAGTGCTAGTCAAGCCCAATAGCCCTTAACTTCGATGATCTGATAGGAACCGGTATTACAACTGCAGAAAGGCCGTTGGCCGCCATAAGACCAACCCTTTAAACTACGTGAGTTCTTTCGCAGAGCTAGTCAAATAATGGTGCGATCTAAGGATCAAATAAATAAACAGACGTATCCCGTAAGTGGTTGAAAGTGGCTGAGAGTCCCTCAAGACGGATATCCATCTGCTTCGGGCACTGACTACCCAGGTGACATGTAAGCCCCTAAAACTACCCCTGTAATGCTGTTGGGAAAAGGAGACCTTCACTTAACCATACACTTATATGGATATGGTGTCTGTTCTTCCGGTCATGTCCGAAAGATGACCTGTAGCCGCCTAGAATGAAATTAGAATTATATTAATACCTCCAGCTCCTGACGGGCGTTGATATATATCAACGGGGACAAAAATGGTTCAAATGGCTCTGAGCACTATGCGACTTAACTTCTGAGGTCATCAGTCGCCTAGAATTTAGAACTAATGAAACCTAACTAACCTAAGGACATCATACACATCCATGCCCGAGGCAGGATTCGAACCTGCGACCGTAGCGGTCACGCGGTTCCAGACTGAAGCGCCTTTAACCGCACGGCCACACCGGCCGGCCAACGGAGACAGATGAAAATGTGTGCCCCAACCGGGACTCGAACCCGGGATCTCCTGCTTAAATGGCAGATGCTCTATCCATCGGAGCCACCGAGGGCACAGAGGAAAGCGCGACTGCAGGAAGTATCTCGCGCACGCGAGACCCACATTCTCATCTTGTATGTCTACACACTACATTCGTAGTGTCCCACCCCAACACACTCATAACTCGTGGAAGACATTCTTACCAAGTCCCGTAAGAGGTCGGGGAATATGTGTGCATCTGCACACAAGTAGAAGGTCATGGCCGGTATTGCCAGAACTATATACTTACAGGGGTATGGTGTCTGTCTTTGCAGCCGCCTAGAATGAAATTTCAATTATATTAATACCTCCTGCTGCTGACGGGCGTTGATATATATCAAGGGGGACAGATGAAAATGTGTGGCCCGACCGGGACTTGAACCCGGGATCCTCTGCTTACTGTGACGCGATCTTTGGGTTTCCAGGCACACGCTTTGCCTCTAGACAACCGCGCAGGAATAAATAAAACTGGCAGAACAAATTTAAAAGTCTGTGATCAACTAGCTGTTTCCGCAGCTGCGCTCGCATATCAGTGAAATGAAATATGTGCCTATGGCTTTACTGGCCAAGAAACCAATCTCGGAATGTTGGGTCGCTTGCTGAAAGTCTTTTTATTTGATGCCAATTCGGCGACTCGAGTGTCGATGATGATAAAATGATTAGGACAACACCCACATCCAATCTCCAGCGGAGGAAATCCGATCCCACTGGAAATCGACCCGCGACCCAGTGATCAAGGGTCAGCAGCCCTGACCAAAAGACCACGAGGTATTGACGCTTATCAATAGTTTTGTTACTATGAGTAATGGTGACGGTACTAAAATGAAATGTCGACTTTCTAAAATTATTAAATAGCTTTAATCTGACGAAGAAAGAAAATAAATAATTTGTGCTTCGGTGCAGCGCGAATTTTATAACATTTGTACGTGCAATAACGTCAGTTGCGGTCACGCTTCAGTCTGTAACCCGCGGCTGCGTATCATAATCAACTGCAACTTCCTTAAAAGCCTCCCACGTTCTATGTGTAAACGCACGTTGGCTGTTCACCGTACACCATTTAAAGGACGTTTTTATTGTTAGTCTTCAATCGCCTCAAAGCTATAAGAGACGCTTGACGCTCTGCGGCTAAAATGCCACTGGGTTATTTAGTATGGAAGTATGGAAGACGACATAAGTACGTTGAATCGTATTTTATAGAACATATCAGACAGTAAAAGCATATTCATAACAAAGATAAAGTTCGAAAGTCAAAGAAATGTTCACATGTGTGTGAATTCTTAAGGGACCAAACTGCTGAGGTCATCGTTCCCAAGACTTACACACTATTAGGCACTGTATAACAAAACGCTTGATAATGACACTTTGAAGGCGAAATCATGATAGTGTAAGTGTAAACGTAACACTGCAAATAAACAACAGTCTAATGGCGGTACTGACTTTAAAGAAATATACGAGGGCAGTTCAATAAGTAATGCAACACATTTTTTTTCTCGGCCAATTTTGGTTGAAAAAACCGGAAATTTCTTGTGGAATATTTTCAAACATTCCCGCTTCGTCTCGTATAGTTTCATTGACTTCCGACAGGTGGCAGCGCTGTACGGAGCTGTTAAAATGGCGTCTGTAACGGATGTGCGTTACAAACAACGGGCAGTGATCGAGTTTCTTTTGGCGGGAAACCAGGGCATCTCAGATATTCATAGGCGCTTGCAGAATGTCTACGGTGATCTGGCAGTGGACAAAAGCACGGTGAGTCGTTGGGCAAGGCGTGTGTCATCATCGCCGCAAGGCCAAGCAAGACTGTCTGATCTCCCGCGTGCGGGCCGGCCGTGCACAGCTGTGACTCCTGCAATGGCGGAGCGTGCGAACACACTCGTTCGAGATGATCGACGGATCACCATCAAACAACTCAGTGCTCAACTTGACATCTCTGTTGGTAGTGCTGTCACAATTGTTCACCAGTTGGGATATTCAAAGGTTTGTTCCCGCTGGGTCCCTCGTTGTCTAACCGAACACCATAAAGAGCAAAGGAGAACCATCTGTGCGGAATTGCTTGCTCGTCATGTGGCTGAGGGTGACAATTTCTTGTCAAAGATTGTTACAGGCGATGAAACATGGGTTCATCACTTCGAACCTGAAACAAAACGGCAATCAATGGAGTGGCGCCACACCCACTCCCCTACCAAGAAAAAGTTTAAAGCCATACCCTCAGCCGGTAAAGTCATGGTTACAGTCTTCTGGGACGCTGAAGGGGTTATTCTGTTCGATGTCCTTCCCCATGGTCAAACGATCAACTCTGAAGTGTATTGTGCTACTCTTCAGAAATTGAAGAAACGACTTCAGCGTGTTCGTAGGCACAAAAATCTGAACGAACTTCTCCTTCTTCATGACAACGCAAGACCTCACACAAGTCTTCGCACCCGAGAGCAGCTCACAAAACTTCAGTGGACTGTTCTTCCTCATGCACTCTACAGCCCCGATCTCGCACCGACGGATTTCCATATGTTTGGCCCAATGAAGGACGCAATCCGTGGGAGGCACTACGCGGATGATGAAGAAGTTATTGATGCAGTACGACGTTGGCTCCGACATCGACCAGTGGAATGGTACCATGCAGGCATACAGTCCCTCATTTCAAGGTGGCGTAAGGCCGTAGCATTGAATGGAGATTACGTTGAAAAATAGTGTTGTGTAGCTAAAAGATTGGGGAATAACCTGGTGTATTTCAATGCTGAATAAAACAACCCCTGTTTCAGAAAAAAAAGTGTTGCATTACTTATTGAACTACCCTCGTATTATGACTGTGGCCCCGCATTATGAAAAAATTGTTACTTGAATGTGGCTATGATCCGCACCAGATACAGTATATAGAAGAAACAGAGAGATGTCCAAACAACAGCAATGCGTTTCGTTACAGGTTCATTTAGTAAGCGCGAAAGCGTCATGGAGAATCTGAGCCAGCTCTAGCCGCAGACGCTGCAAGAGAGGCCTTCTGCGTCACAACACTGTTAAAGTTACGAGAGCGTACGTTCCTAGTACAGACAACTCATACGAGTAAGGTCGTGAAATGAAAACCACAGTAAAAATCAAACAAATTTTATTCGCAACAGGTAGCCGCACCTTCCAGTTACCTCTCTAAATAGTTGCCGTTCCGGCTTACCCTCGTCACGGAAAGCAGCCGCCTGTGCTTTCCGCCAATTCTCTACCCTGGTCTGCCTTTCGTCGTCTGTGCCAAGATGTTGTCTTCGTGGCCAGCGGTCCATGCGTGCAGAGATGAACAAGGGGGGAGCCAATTAAGGGCTGTATTGTGGGTGATCAAACACTTCCCATCGAAAACGCTGCAGGAGCGTCTTTATTGCCATTGCAGAATGCGGCTGAAAATTCTCTTAAGCAAAGAAACGCATGACATTTATGTTATGTGGGCTGCATAGCTTCAGGCGAAATCTCTCTCCAAATCCACATACCTGGCTGGAGACACTGTCGTTTTATGCATTTCTGCGTGATCACTTTGCGCTCTGAACTGAAAAGAGCAACTTGAAGCGATCGAGAGGCACACTAAAGACACTGCCCAACACTTCTGTGGAAACTTCCATCGGATTTTCACATTGGTTTCCATTTCGCGCCTAATCGGACCTTGCTTTCCGCCTCGTATATTTCTTCCTTCTATGTATATTTTGCCGGCCGCGGTGGTCTAGCGGTTCTAGGCGCTCAGTCCGGAACCGCGCGACTGCTACGGTCGCAGGTTCGAATCCTGCCTCGGGCATGGATGTTTGTGATGTCCTTAGGTTAGTTAGGTTTAATTAGTTCTAAGTTCTAGGGGACTGATGACCACAGATGTTTAGTCCCATAGTGCTCAGAGCCATTTGAACCATTTGTATATTTTGCGATAGATAGGGCCCACACCAGCAATCGTTCTTACCGCGAACCACTTGCGATTGAAACAGGAAAGGGGGATGTGATACTGGTAGACAAAATAGCCACGGCCACTCATCTTAAGGTGACTTTCGGAGAGTAGATGTAAATGTAGATGCAGATTTTTTCTGCCCCACCGTTCCCCCCACCCCTCCCCTCCATCAGTGCCCGCCTGCTTCTCTCCATGTCTAAACTGATAATTCCGTGATGCGCCATGAAACTGTGGCAACCCCTTTCTTACAATGAGGCTTGTATTTATTTTAATGTTGTTCTAGATTTGCCTCCAATCCCGAGCGCTGCTGTTCCGCCTAAGCTTATGTTCGTTTTATAATTTTGTTCCGTTGAATGACGGCAGTAAGGGGCGTAAATATTAAATTCCCTGGAAAATTTGAAATCATAACTGGGTTTAGCGTCTGACTGCATTAAAAAAATATCCGCTGCTCCGGGCGCCGCTAACAAAACGATTGAACACGAAACGTTAATTCCTAGGGGCAAATGATTGTCGTCGGCTTCTCGCAGCGAATTAAAAACTGCAGGCTATGCAGAATTACTGAAAATAAATTGAGAACATTTTCATATCGGTTCACTCTGTAAAATAAACCAAACCATTAGTCGCTGAACTAAAAGCATAATATATTCCATGTTATAGTTAATTTAGCGTATCAGTGTTATGATTGTAAACCTCAGCAAAGTGTGCTTTTTAATTGCATGTTTAAGAAGAATTAACGTAGACAGCGAGATTGTGGGAGCTTGACTCCGGGAACGCGTTGCTGAGGATTACATTCCAAACATGTGGGTATAAGCTGAATTAATAACAACTATAACGAATTAACTATAACGATCTTCACAACCTGTACCTTCCCGCCTTTTGTAGCGTTCAGGGAACCATCATGGATCTCGGTGACTTCTGTGTAATTACTGCCTGTGAATAAAAGTGTCATTTCTGTTCGTCTCACGGCGTTTCAGTTCCGTAGTACACTGTAGCAGTTCTTTCTAAGTACGGTTCGCGTTAAATAGATCTACGTTACTTGGCACTTTCGTCCTTAAGTTTTGCACACCGTTGTATTAACGATAGCTGCAGTAGCCTCGGCGCAATTATCAACTAGTCAGGCCAGAATGAATACAATTCAACGAGTGACTAATGCATTGGCTTATCTGTCCTGCTTTTTTGGAAAACAAACTCGTATGTCTCTGTTCCATGCCTCCACCGCATTCAACATCAGTTTTGCTGGGTACTGCATTCCCAGAAACGCGAAGCTAGGTTTTGCAGTTTTTTGCAGTTTGCATCTAACAAACATTCTTTTCAAAACTATTAATAAAAGCATTTTTTCCCATTGTCGCTCTTCTTCCCACAGTTAGCGACAGTTTGAGATCGACTATCCTTTTTCTTCCATTTGAAGTTGATATTTGGCGAGGAATAACGGAAAGTATGTAACTGGATCGTTATAAAGTGTCCTATCAAACGTTCCCTTCTCCTAGTCAGGTTATATCATAACATTCTTTTCCTCCAGATTTCTATTATTCATGCAGATTTTCGCATACGCGAATCGTGCCTTCACTGTAATTGGAAGGAATTTTTCCGAAACGCCGAGCAGTACCAGTCGATTAGTTCCACAATTGTTCAGCCCGATACAAAGTTCAACGCGATTCCATCGCTTTTAGTAGGCGTGTTTCGGGGCGGCGATTAGCAGTATTTGTCAGCACAAACGCCCCGTAACGCTGTTTACGTGAAACACTTTACAGAAAGTTGTTGCACTAAATCTGAGCTCGTTTCTAGTCGCCACTGTCCGGCGACAGGGCTATACGAACTGTAGCATCACATTATCCGATCCTCTACTGACCCCGAATAACGGCGCAAATAACTGCCTGTAATGAATAAGCTGTACATGGCCCATTCCAAACGAAAATTTGTCTTCTGTAGCATAGAATGTGTCATATTTGTTCGAATTTTCGATGACATCTGACACCACAGTGACGCAATTGTGTACCACGCAAGTTCCTATCCATACTAATATTGTAAATGAGAAAGTAATTGTGTCTTTTACGCTTTCACGAATAAACAGCTGAACCGATTTTGATGGCATATGGTTTGGAGATTGAACGCTGAGGAAGACCGTAATCTACTTTGGAAAGTGTGTAGTGCGAGAGATATTGATCTGAAGAATATAACGCGAGCATGGAACAATAATTACTTTTTGAAAAAAAAACTATTTACTCTTTGACTTTTGCCGCGCGGAGTGGCAGCGGTTTGAGGCGCCATGTCACAAACTGCGCGGCCCCTCCCGCACGCAGGTTCGAGTCAAATGGTTCAAATGGCTCTGAGCACTATGGGACTAAACATCTGAGGTCATCAGTCCCCTAGAAGTTAGAACTACTTAAACCTAACTAACCTAAGGACATCACACACATCCATGCCCGAGGCAGGGTTCGAACCTGCGACCGTAGCGTCGCGTGGTTCCAGACTGAAGCGCCTAGAACCGCTCGGCCACAACAAGACATCACACACATCCATGCCCGAGGCAGGATTCGAACCTGGCCCGAAAGCCGATGATTGTGGACTTTGGGACGTCAGATAACTCCTATTCCCGCTTTACGACAACTGCACTGTTTTCCGCGTCTCTCCGACAAAATTTATATACCCTTCACTGCCAGTGCTGCCATCTGCATTTCAACGTAAGCGATGGTCATATTAATGTGTCAGGACTGTGTATAAAAATCTGTTGATCCGTTCTACCGATTGATTGGTCATTAGTATCCTAGCACGTAACTGTCCACTTCATTATAATATCACAATGGCAATCTTTAACGTAGCAATGTTCACGTTGTATTCGTGTGCTACTTAAGCGTTGTCTGCCGAAATCGTCCTCTGATTCTAATTTTATGATTTAAAATTGGGGGGGGGGGGAGGAGGGGCGCCGGCTTAGTTGAGTGGGTGCCTTCGTATAAGACCTTTTATTGTCTCTGCCTGTGAGATTCGTCATCGTCACGGAAGCGTTCTGTCGGTAAGAACCCACACTACACGACCTTTCCATCAAGGATGACGCGGCGAAGGCTTTCTTAAGCCCACTGTACAAAGCTTTTTGTGCAAAATTTCTGCCAATACCGGGAAGTGAAACAGCGAAAGTCGTCGCAATTAGTTGACGCAGCACAGCCAGCATCTTGCGCTGCTCTCCAGACGTAGAAAAGGAGAGAGAGACAGACAGTGAGAGAGTGGGGGGGGGGGGGGGGGGAGAGAGAGAGCGAGGAGGAGGAAAAAGACAGCTGCGTCGATGCAGAGGCGCGCAGGCCGATGAGGAGCGAAAACAGGCGCGGCAAGTTGAGCGAAGAAAATTTATCTAAGCAAGTTACCACTCTCCGTTTGCACTAGTGCTTAAATCCGTCCACCAAAACTTCCAGATGCGTACAAACTTCCGGCGTCGGGCACAGCGGGATACTTCGTGTGGAGAAGTAGGTTACACGGGAGGCGAAGAGGGGGCAAGGAGAGGCGAAGAAAGGAGGCGGAGGGAGAATAAGTGCTGTCGTTTGGAAACGACGCGATAGGGGGAGAGCTGCCGAGGGGCGGAAGAAGTTTGGCTCGAGGCGAAGGGCAGCACAAGAGGCCGAGCTATCCTAACCGCCACGCCGTAATTCAGGATTTGCGCCTCGTTTCCTGAACGTGGGCGTACACACGGAAACGCAGCCTTATGCGCCGCGCGGATACCCGGAAACAAGGGGGCTTCCCAACAGAATTGGTTGCGCACGCAGGTAAAACCGTCGGCCGGCACACGGACCGCGCTTTCGAACGTCAACCTTGAAAGTGCCGAGTTAAAGGTGCTGCTAAACGCTTAAAAACGATGCAAGTTGTTCATACGGTACGTGTGCCATGTGGTACTCGCGATCACAGCTCGCGCCCCAGGAAATTCGCAGTAGCTGGCTCGCAAATCACACGAAACAGATGGGCCTAAAATTCCGTCTTTTCAGAGATGGTTGCAGGACTCGGCTGTTCTGTACAGAATGTCAAATCAAACATCTTTCAGCCGTCTAATTTCCAAACTGTTATTTTATTTCCCTACCAGTTTCGGCGATTTACTACGATTAAAATTACTTCTACCCTGTGAAGTCTCCAACAGGCTGACTGCCTCAGTATGACTGCTTCCATACAACTGACACTTTGTCAAAATGCAACTCGTTTATGTGGTACTACCACACCCTAGACTGAGATACTCACTCCAAAGGTCGCCAGAGAAACTTACTTGCCATGTAGCACAGGGATATCGAAATCGACCAGCGAGGTATCTGAAAATATACCAAAGAACTGTCCCGTAGTCAATTTGCAAAAATACGCAGTCAAAGTGGTGGCTGAATCAACAGACACTTTTCAAGGGGATGCAGCGTCATGCTGATTAGTGGGCTCATATTCCCAAGCTATACGTAATTTGTAGTCACATTGTAGTCATTGAAATAATGTCACACATCCTCTCAACCATCTTTTCCATCTGGGTGCTTCACCTTTTATGTCCGGCACCGCAGGTTGATAGGACATACTCTAAGGCATAGAGGGATCGTTAATTTGGTAAAAGAGGAAAATGTAGAGAGTAAAAACTGTGCAATTAGACAAAGCCTTGAATACAGAGGAGCCCAAAAAAAATGTATCCACTGTTTAAAAGTCCATAACTGTCAAACTAATTGACGGAGTTGTCTCATCTTTTGTAGTGAAATAGTTTGTAGTTCCGGCAATCGTCACATTAGCGTTGTATTGCGCTGTTTTGTCAGATGACAGTCACCAGATAGTGTTTTGTTCTTAGCTGCACCTAGTTACTCGAGTAAAAATGGCTGGCGCAAGACTTACATTCGATGAAAGGAAGACAGTTTTGAAGTGGTATTTTAAGGACGAAAGCATTAATGAGGTTCACGGCAATGGCGAAATGAGTATTAAACGGAGCCATCGACACGTTTAACGAATCGTCGCATTCGAGACAGATCGTAGAATGGAGTACTGCGAGTGGTTTACTAACATGGTGCGCAACGATGAAGAGTTTGCAGAGATGATTGTGTGGTCTGACGAGGCACAGTTCAAACTCAATGATACAGTAAATCGCCACAATTGCATCTACTGGGCAGCCGAAAATCCGAACGTCCATGTAGACAAAGCCGTGAATTTGCCATGAATAAATGTGTGGTGTGGGTTGTCTTACCGGGGCTTGATTGGGCCATTCTTCAGTTACCGGTGAGGTGTACCTTCAGAAGCTTCAGACATCCATTTTACCTGCCATCCGAGACTTGTATGGAGACGGAAGAGTTTAATTTCAACAAGATGGTGCCCCAGCCCACTACCAAAATCGTGTGTTAGGGCGTATCTCGACGAAAATCTATCAAGAAGATGGATAGGCCGTAGAGGTGCTGTGGAGTATCCACCACGTTCCCCAGACCTATCTTCTCTGGACTTTTGCCTGTGGGGAACACTAAAGGACGTCATTTATTGGCAAAAGCCACGCACGTTGGATGAACTTCGAGAATCCATCGTACATTCATGTGCAAATATCCAACTGAACACGTTGCAGTCAGTAGTTCGTGCTGCAGTTCAGCGCCATCGTTTGTGTGTGGATGTTAATGGTGACCATTTCGAACACCTACAGTGATAGCTTTAAGTTGGACTTTAAGCTACACTTTCACCAAATATGAGACATCTCTGTCAATTAGTCTGCAAGTTATGGACTTTTAAACAGTGGTTACATTTTTTTGGATCCCTCTGTATAGTAAGCAGGTTCAAATGGATGTAGGATACAGAGCCACTGCATGGACATAGTTTCACTGTGTAAGTGACCACGGGAGGCACTCAACAATGAGGTGACCTCCTAATATAGTATCAGACATCATTTTGCCCGGCTTAGTACAGCGATTCGACGTGATATGGCCTCAACAAAGCGAAAAATATTGAGCTATGCTGCCACTGTAGCCGTCTATAATTGCAAAAGTGTTGTCGGTGCAGGTTTTTATGTACTAAATGACCTCTCGATTATGTTCCGCCAGTTATTCACTCAACATCTCCAGAAAGTTCTTCAAACCAACCACAAATAATTGTGGCCCGGTGACATGCCTCGCTATTGTCCACAAAAAATACCATCGTTGTTTGGGAAAATGAAGTCGATGAATGACTACAGTGGTCTCCGAGTAGTCGAAGATACCTGTTTGCAGTCAACGATCGGTTCAGGTTGCCCAGAAGACCCAGTCTATTCCATACAAACGCAGCCTACACCATTATGGAGCCAAAGCCAGCTTACATAGCGTCTTGTTGACAAATTGCGTCCATGGATCGCAGGGTCTAAAAATGTTCAAATGTGTGTGAAATCTTATGGGACTTAACTGCTAAGGTCAGCAGTCCCTAAGCTTACACACTACTTAACCTAAATTATTCTAAGGACGAACACACACACCCATGTCGGAGGGAGGACTCGAACCTCCGCCGGGACCAGCCGCACAGTCCATGACCGCAGCGCCTGAGACCGCTCGGCTAATCCCGCGCGGCTCGCGGGGTCTCAAATCCATACTCGAACCCTACCATCAACTCTTACCCATTGAAATCGTGACTCATCTAATTAGGCCACGGTTTTCCAGTCTTGCCGGCCGGAGTGGTCGAGCGGTTCTAGGCGCTACAGTCTGGAACCGCGAGACCGCTGCGGTTGCAAGTTCGAATCCTGCCTTGGGCATGGATGTGTGTGATGTCCCTAGGTTAGTCAGGTTTAAGTAGTTCTTAGTTCTAGGGGACTGATGACCTCAGAAGTTGAGTCCCATAGTGCTCAGAGCCATTTTTTTCCAGTTTTCTAGGACCCACTAACATAGTCACAGGCCCAGGAGAGGCGCTGCAGGAGATGACATGCTATTAGCAACGGCATTCGCTGCTGCCGTAGCCCATTAACGACTTGTTTCACTACACTAACAAATACGTTCGTCGTACGACCCACATCGATTTCTGCGGTTATTTCACACAGTGTTGCTTATCTTTTAGCTTTGACAACTCTAAGCAAACGCCGCTGCTCTTGGTAGTTAAATGGAGGCCATCGGGCGGTCTCTGCGTTGTCTGTGGTGAGAGGTGATGCCTGAGATTTGATATTCCCGGCACGCTTTTGAAACTGTGCATGTCGGAATATTGAATTTACTAGTGATTTACGAGGTGGAACGTCCCACACGCAACTACCTACCATTCACGCCATCAGTCTTAATTCCCGTCGTGCGGTCATAATTACGCCGGAAAACTTTCACATGAATGAGCTGAGTTCAAATACGGCCCCAACGCGATACTACCACTGTCTATGTATGTGTATATTGCCATCCGATGACTTTTATCGTCTCAGTGTATGCAGCAAACTCACTCAGATGGGTGGTTGGAGGTGTGAGTGGCGGGTAACGACATGTAACGTGGCGGAACTGCAACGCTGCGTGTTTCGCGGGACCGGCGGTTACGACACATAACTTCGCAACGGCAGCACCCAACGCTGCAATGCCACGGCTGAGCTGGGCGGTTGAGTCCGCTTGCGTCGCCGCTACCTCGCGAGGTACAGACGCTGTAGCAATCCGGAGATGTAATGTCGTGTCGCATCCTAAAGGTAGGCAGATGAAGCTCTTGCGAAGTCAAAGAATCCGGTACGCTCCTATAGTAGACGGCGCCAACAAGTAATTGATTAAGTACGGTGAAATTGATTAAGTACGGAAGCATGTCCCTTAAGCTCTCTAAAAGGTATGAAATGCCAGATGGATGGGACACAGCGAAATTAATTTCACTCGTTAATTAAAACGAGCAAAGGCGTGTTAGTATTCTGAATACATCTCAAAGTTTATTGCGAAATTCACAGGGAAGGTTCTAAATGTCGCAGAATCTATTTAAATCGAGGATAAAATAGACCTTCTTAAAGTTCGATCTTGCCTGCCACAACCTTACCCTCTCTTCAACATGACTAAGACTCCTCAAAATCCGTCATTAACGGGTCTGACGATCCCCTTGCAAGTCGTAGAAGATATCGAGGAAAAGAATCCACCGGAAAAAAAAATCCAGCGAAAGAAAGCTGTCACCCAACGTACGTGCAAACCAGAGCTTCAGACAACGCTATTTGTCTATGCTTCACTAAGTAACTGAAAGTGAGGAGACATTTAGTATTTTACCCATCCTCAGCAACAACAGTCGTACATAATAAAATAATAAGCAACCAGTTGCATAAAAGAAATTTAATATCTTTTCCGGTTTCGTGCACTAACTGCCCTTCTTCAGTAGATTATATCCATCCCATTATTAAAAACTAATGTTTTTGATAACGATCAAGTAATAATTGGCTCCTCGCGCCGGAAGTTGGAGTCCTCCCTCGGGCATGGGTGTGAGTGCTGTCCTTAGCGTTAAGTTAGTTTAAGTAGTGTGTAAGTCTAGGGACCGATGACATCAGCAGTTTTTTCCCTTAGGAATTCACACACATTTGAGTAATAATTTAGGAAAATAAAAATAAACAGCAAATGTCAGTACTGAAACTGCATCGACCCACACGCAGACACAAGTTTAAAACTATGACGCACCAAAACTAAAGAATAAGGTTCTCATCCAATGACTCGTTACGATCATTGTCACATTCCAATATCTTGTGTACGATATACATTGCGATGAAGAGAAAAATACAGCTAATAAAACTATCAGCTACCAGAGCATACACACCACTACTGCAAGACACCTCAAAGGAAAACCAGGTAAAAGAGACAAAAAAAAACTTTAGAGGTGATGGCAGTTCCCAAATTATTGCATAAATCAGAGTGCTGCGCATCGAAGAAACCAGATCTAAGGGACATCAGGAATGAAGTATCTCACGTCAATAAAAGTTTACAGGAGAACTGTAAAATCAGGAATGACATAACAAGGAAAGTGCTAGGCGCTATACCAATAATATGGCAAAAAGAGCTCGCAATGAAGGTGTTCTGAGAACGTCGCAGACAAGAATTCCAAGTCAGATTATCCATTACTATACTAAAACAAAGATCTGTGGGACTGGAAACTGCGGTAAAAAATCTGATTTAATAAGAGGAATGGAGTACATTAAAGGTATTGCATAAAGTGTTAAGTACATTAGCTTTATTCTTAAGGATACACGAATTGTAACTGAATGTAATATATGTATGTTACCATTCGTATATCTGTTTTCTAACCTGATTCCAGCACAATATGTCAAGGATTGATGTGATGGTAGAGCACACTTTCCCGTACTTCGAAAATTACGGTGAGTAATTAGAGGTAAGTAGATTCAACAGCTAAATTGCATTTGCAGGACTACGCCCGAATGAATTTCGTAGTAGGTAGCTCTAAAACGAAATTCCGTCATTCAGAGACGCAGCCACTTTGATTTTACGCGTCTGTAAAAGAAGGACATAAAATAAAAGATTCCAATAAGGTCGTCAGACTTATTTCTCCAGAAAACTATAAAGGAACAACGGAATACGAGACATGAAAAAATCGTCGAGAAAGGGGTGAGTGGGGAGGGGGGGGGAGGAGAGGGAGGAGGAAAGAGGGGGTAGGAAGAATTCAGCTCCAGTAGGCCCAGTGGATCACTTCACTGGAAACAGAAACTAGAATTTAACGATAGGCCAAAAACAGTGGCCCTGCGCGCACGACACCGAATTTCAATCTCAAATAAGACAACTTGTGAAAGATTAATTACCTGATCATTCATCTTCCGCCTTTGACGTCCTAATTATTAGCAGTGAACGACACACATTTTCAGAACCAACGAAACACAGTGTAGCGTGTCATGTATTCTAACTATATTTTTTTGCATTCTCGTTGCACTGCAGCTCGCACGAAACAGGGAAACTTCAATTTTGATTTCGACATCGGCTGTATAGAATTTTATCTCAACTGTGTGATGGCAGATCGGTATCTGTCCTCTTCTAACTTCAGCGCAACGCCATATGTAAACTTTTCTTTTATCCCTTTCCTCATACAAAAACCAGTGGTTAATCATGCATCGTTCGAATTTTTTTGTTACTTTCCGTGACACTCTACGGAATAAAAATATCGAAGATATTAACCCCTGCGGTACGCTTGTCGAATATTAGCGTAGCTGTAAGTGATAAGTCGATATGCCTGATAATATATTTTAAAAATCGCAAAAAGTAACATGAATCATCCGTCGGCCATTATTCCACGAAAACCCATACGCAATCGATGTCTAGACAATTCGCGTCTGTAATAGCCAGACTCAGAATTAACTACGGGTGGTCCCGGCGGAGGTTCGAGTCTTCCCTCGGGCATGGGTGTGTGTGTTTGTCCTTAGGATAATTTAGGTTAAGTAGTGTGTCAGCTTAGGGACTGATGACCTTAGCAGTTAAGTCCCATAAGATTTCACACACACATTTGAACATTTTTTTTAACTACGGGTGTTTTCGCAAACATTTTCACAGGCTGCATCTCGTAGAGCCATCTTCGTATTCTTGTAGAGAACAAAACGCATGTCACTTTTAAGTGCTCCACATTACAAGTAAGCACTACAACCCTTTTACAAGAACTAGTGAAACATGGTTGTCTGTTGCCAGTCTACGTGACGGCTATCACAGCAATACAGGATCACAAAAAATTTCAGCACGGTGTGCATATTCACTGTCGCGGCAGGTATTCGCATCTAAGACTAGCATTTCACAGACAATTGACGGTCGAAAAATGTTTAATAACTTTTTGCTTTTCAATGATTAAACTGTAACTATGTTTTTTCTGGCTACATCGTGTGTCTGTATGTGTTTGTGTGTGTGTGTGGTTTTTTTAGTGTTTGTGCGCAAACGCAGAACCAAGTACTACAACTGTAATGACCTGTCCATACCTATATAGTTCTTGTAAGATTAAGCTGGCTGTGTGGTATAAGCTAAAGGTCAGTAAAAGGAAAATCTTGTTCTTTCGTCATGGTCTAGACCATGCGCCTGTTACGTCTTCCAGGTATCAAGCTGTCTTTTTCTTGGGCTTCCTACGGATTTCATACCTACAGGTCTGTAGTTTATGCTTGTTTTGGAATCTGGCATTTTTTTAGATGTTCTAGCCAGCCTTATCGATTAGACTTGATCTTCTCAAAATGGCTCTGAGCACTATGGGACTTAACTGCTGAGGTCATCAGTCCCCTAGAACTTAGAACTACTTAAACCTAACTAACGTAAGGCCATCACACACATCCATGCCCGAGGCAGGATGTAGCGGCTAGAACCGCTCGGCCACTCCGGCCGGCTGATCTCCTCATTTATAGCATACATCCCAAGTTCTGCTCTGATGTCTTCGTTTCTTAGTCTGATTAATTTTGTGCAGCCCTTCACTCCTCCCAGGAATTTCATTTTTGCCGCTTGGATTCTGCTTTCTTGCTATTCAACAGTTGGCCAAGTTTCATTTCCACGTAGCAACGTGAGGGCGGCCATTGCCTCATAAAACTTCATTTTTGTTTCTTTTCTCACTTTATTTCTCAGTGTTCTATTGATCTTTTAAATGACATCATATTCGCCATTGACTGTAGTAATTATTTATTTCAGAACTGCAATTTCGGCCACTGGGCCACTTACAAGTTGTACTGCAAAAGGTTCTGCTTCAGCACGTGTCACACTTTGAAATTCTCCAACACGTATACATGCCATCTGTATTTTTACAGGGGAAAGGCTTATTTATGACGATGTCATGTACCCATGTCGGAGAATTTTTGTCTGACCTATTCTGAAGCAATTTTTTTTTTTCAGTGCCACTCGAAAATGGCCATAAGGCCCAAACTTCAATTGAGAAATAAATAATTTCTACTGGACTGTGAACTTGAGAAGTTAATCAGTTCTATTGATTGCGCATCATTTGATATTTCTGCAGCTTGTTGTCAATGTCGAGTTCATTCTGGTTGCTTATAATATTTCACAAGTAATTGAAGTACCTCTAAAAGGAAAATAACATGTTTTTAAAAGGGACTAAAAAGTATAAAGTAATTTCTCCTAGCCCCATATAATAGTGCTGAAAATTTGCGCTCGTGAATTTTTAATAGCTATGACAATACCTGTAAATTTAAAATGAAGAACGTGGGGCGCGTGCAATGAATATAGTTCACATAGGTTACTAAAAATTTTATAGTAATGCAAACGATATGAATCGCTGCATGATTTTTTTACAAAGATTGCTATTCTTCTGGCCTACGTTGAAAGTTTCAAGCCTATGGTTCATCGGAAAGTTGGTTTGTAATCAACTGCGAAATTTGTACCGAACTATCACAGGGAAGAAGAAAATACCGTTCACCACACACCAGACACAAAAAAATGGTTCAAATGGCTCTGAGCACTATGCGACTTAACTTCTGACGTCATCAGACGCCTAGAACTTAGAACTAATTAAACCTAACTAACCTAAGGACATCACACACATCCATGCCCGAGGCAGGATTCGAACCTGCGACCGTAGCAGTCGCTCGGTTCCAGACTGTAGCGCCCAGAACCGCACGGCCACTCCAGTCGTCCACCAGACACAAAAACTAGTTAATATTACATTGTAATTGACTTCTGAGTTGTCTTGAAAGTTGCAAGTCTGTAGCTCATCGGGAATTTAAAATGAATTTCAAAATTTTTACCGAACAACAAACAGACAAGAAAGCGACCTAATAAAAGCACTTTATAACAGAAAGATGTAATAGCAATGTGTTTGCATGAGGGTACAGCAGGGGGAAGCTAAATCACATAAATATTTCAGAGAATGGAAAAAGAGAGAGACACTGAATAGTGCCGGGATCGCAAGACTTCTCAACGCCGTACGCAATTGCAGGATACCACTCGAGGAACGTACAACTTGGTTTTGCAGAAGGGGCGAAGTCAGACGAGAAAGTCGTGCAGATTCGCAGAAATGGTAGCCTTCGACTACTGCCCACTATTTCTGGGTATGCGAGGCATAAATAATGCCAGCTCGGCCGTCCGCCCCCTTCCGTGCCACACTCGGACACGCTCGCTTCAGCTGCGGCTTGCATCACGGAATATGCGAAAAGCCGAGAGACGTTCGTGGATTCCGTGCCGATCTTCAGAAACTTTCTTATCGCACAAAACTTTGGAATACATCGGCGAAATGCTGCGTTTTCACGTGCCGGCGAAACGTGCACGGCTATTGGTACTGTGTTGGGGCTGGTTTGGCGTCTTCTGCGATGCTTTTTTCCTTATAAGCGTATGACTTAGTTTTAAAAATTTGGGAATCCAACTCTATAACACAACGAAAAACTTCTACAATGACTGCAACCTTGATTGTAAATTTAACTCTATTCATTAACAGATTAGGGAAGTACAGTAAATTTTTCTTTATTCGTAGTAAGGTTCTTCATAATGCAACTGAGGCTAGCGTTCATTATGTAGGGCGGCTGATGCACTGATGACCCAAAACAGTATGGTCACTGCCCAGTGCGACACTGAATGCCACCTGGTGGGGCTGCGGGGGCGTGACGCGGTAAGAAAAGTAGAGGGTGGTTGTAATTAAAATTTCGCTATTTGTGAGGGCCCCCTTGGCAAACGAGTAACCGAAGGGCAATAAGACTTTGTGGAAACGTGTGTAAGGACATACGGTAGAGAAATAACGAATAAACAAAAATGGCGCTGAGCACTATGGCACTTAACATCTATAGTTAGCAGTCCCCTAGAACTTAGAACTACTTAAACCTAACTAACCTAAGGACATCACACAACACCCAGTCATCACGAGGCAGAGAAAATCCCTGACCCCGCCGTGAATCGAACGCGGGAACCCGGGCGTGGGAAGCGAGAACGCTACCGCACGACCACGAGCTGCGGACAAAACGAATAAACCATTGAAAGAAACACATTTCAATTTCCACATGAGATGGCACTATTAGGTACTTGCATACCAGGTTCTTGTTCGAGGTTACAATACCATAGTCACATTCCAGGTTATAAAAGTTGCTGAATGTGACGACCATCTTCATACATGACAGCCTGGAAACGCACTGGAGGTTGCTATACTGCAGCCCGAAACAAAGGTGGACCATGGAATGTTCAGCTATCGGGACACCGCTCGTACGCTACTCGATATCGCACAATGCTTCCAGCACTCTTAACCATAGTAACAGTAACTTCTTCAACAATTTGTGGCGAAATTAGCCGTTGGCATCTCCCCCAGGGATGGAAATGAGACATATACCGTGTGCCAGGCGCAAGAATCAGTAAAAAATACGTACCAAGAGGCAAAAGATCTTCAGGAAGACTAATGAAGAGATGGCTTGATCAAATTTGAAGGAGACTGAACGCACCAAAAGGCCCAACCTCTGATGTATATTGTGTTGTCTTGTCCACTCGTGTAATATAGAGTGCCCAAGGGAGCTGCTTTCTCGGGTAGCTAAACAACAATTCAAGCAAAGCACATTAATGGTTGCTGACGTCGTCTCGCAGCCCTCTCTGCGGTATCGTTCTTGATCTTCGTGTCAGTGCTCATCGTTACGACGGAACTTATATGACGATGATGAACTAATAAATATGGTAAACCTAACTACGTCATATTGAGAATAGTAAATGAAAAATCAAACCAAATATTCAAACAAGAAATTTTATATATCACTTGTTTTGACCAATACATTGATCTGCTAATCGATAATCGAGAACATTTAAGAAATTAAAAACTGTTTAAGTTATGAAATGTACTAAACAAAGTGGGCATACTACCTAATTTCGTTATAGCATACCTAATTCTGTGGCACTATGTTCTTTTAAATTTTTAAGTTCACTTACACCACTTCTCATTCATTGTCACTGTCACTAGCATTTGCAGAAATATTGCAGACAAATACCGTAGCATCAGATGAATCTATGGACTGACAACTTTAATTGAACGATAGCTAACATAAACGACACTGAATCCAAGCACTTTTATTCTTTCCACAGCTGTAGCCCTCTTTACAAAAGGCGGAGATGTCATCATTTCTTTTGCTCTTTGACCTCTGTTTTAGACACTGATTTAACTGTGCTACAATGGTTAGTGGATTATCCAGGTAAAGTTCGGGCCGAACCCTGTTTCCTGCATTTGGTTGTGAAATTAACTTCCAGTTCACTCGTAAGGGAAAACGGTACTCCCAGCTTGCCACGGTCACATTGTCTTTGTCGCAATCACGGTGGTCTACATAGCCTTTTAGGACACTCCATGGAAAGGAGAATTGTTAGTGGCTTTGTATATCGACTACATTTCTTCCAAAACCTTCTGAAGCGCACCACGAAAATCATCAGCTGAATAGGATTGTCTCCTCTTGTTCACATAACCCATTTTTGTCTTGTGCTTCTTCGCTCATTTGCTTAGAGATGATGCCATTATTTCTGAGATGGACACAGAACGAAGATTTGTTGTCGGTTTCCTGACGAGTAATTCAGTAATAAGACATTTAAATGTAACTATGATGACTAAGATTATAAGTAAGTTCGATCAGTATACAGCTGCATATGAGTGTCTAATTATTTGAACATCTGACGTTAATGAACTTGTCTTAAAGCATCAGCGCAGCAAACGACATACTTATCTCCACACAACAAACGATTAACTTCCTGTTCCACATCCACCATTTATTCCCACCCAGAATATCTTTCCCGCCTGAAGACATTTCGGCCTTTCGTTGAGCACGGTTGTAACTGTGTGTACTTAATCACAAAGAATGTGCCTGCTATGTCACGGAAATACATTTACCCTATGTTGACATCCATTGCCGGTATTTACCAAAATATTTTTCTAAAGGTTGTGGACCTGTGTTTCATGAAACTATCGAAAAGAAAATAAGTTAAAGGCAATCAGACAATGGACGAGATCGATATGCAATGACGAATGACGACAATCGAAGATCTTAATTGCTGCGCGTGCGTAAACTGTGAGTGTAAAGAAGTGCATTCGTTTTCTTATCGGCAAAACGGCACAAGGAAGGAGTCATCGGAAACCTGTCGAGTCTAAGTTACACCAGAAACAAGTGAAAGGCGGTGACACGTCTCTCTCTCGCCTGTTCGCAGCAGCCACGGGCCTTCTGTGGCCGCTGAAACGGCGGGAAAGCTTTCGACAAACGCGATCGGCTGTGGAAGACGTGTCGCACAATTCCCGTCTCAGATTGTCGAAAGACATCTTCTGGCCCTGATGGAGCACCATTCGTTCCCCCGCAGGGGCGTCGGCTGCGTGATTGCGGAAAGCGAGCTGCGACCGCAGCCAGAATCAGTGGGGGAAGGGCGAGGCGCGTGGGCGGAGGCGGGGGTGGTTCCTCCCCCCCCCCCCCCACCAGTAGCCGGCCCACCCCCGTCTGCTGGGGCGAACATAAATCTCCCTCATTTGGCCGGTGACGCCGGCAATTTCGGCGAAGCAAACGCCGGGGAGGGGTGGCTGTTTTCTGTGCAAGGCGGCACCGCACCTGCTGAGACTTACGAAGGTCGTTAAGAAATGGTTCTGCTCGCGCAAACGCGAATTTCTTTTTCTCTCTCCCTTGTTCTCGTTTCTTGCACTGTCTTCTCCGTTATTTCAAATCACGCGTTAAATGGAAAAAAGGATAATATAGCTGTAATAGCTGCACTTTCTCTTTTTCTATCTTTTATTTTTTCTTTCCTACAAATTGTCTAGAGTTTCAACTCTGGCACTCATTTGCTCGGGAATTTTTACTTTTTTGGCGAGAAAAGTAGTAAGCAAACCGGTGGAAAAAAATATATTTTATACCTGCACTAGATCAAAATTTCTGAAGAATGCCCAAAATGTCTATGGGATGAGACACACTCCCAGCTATATGCTACCAAATTAAACCAGTTTCAAGTAGAAGAATCACGGAATAACACTTCAAATTAAAGGGAAGCTCCTTAGCGTCAAATAAACATTTCTATGTTGTTGCAGTATCTGTCACATGTACTTGCATTTATTATATTTGACACGAGCTGCAACGAGAAACAGTTATCTCTTTGACGCCTAAGGTGGGTTCTCACAAGCAACTAATAGTTAACGGCATACTGCTCAAGTGCCGCAACGTTTGTAATGCCACAGAAAATTCACCTCGGTTGTACTTTGTGACGCTACTTGCTCACTGGTGGTTAAACTTCGGAATACGAGCATTCCGTCGCAGTTGTCATGGAATAAATGTTCCTGTTTTCCATTTGATTTCAGTGTGTTTTCATTTTAGTGCTGATAAAACTGATAATCAATGGTCGGTAGGTTCCTTTACGCAGCTTCTTGAGCTACAAGAACAACAACCTAATGTTACTGTTAAATCTTTCTGTAGCAGTGTGTGTAAGTGTGTGTTTGCGCACCGTTACATGACGTCTGTTCACGATGATCGTAGAATACTTCGCTTAATTTTCTTGTATTACAGAAGGCAGCCAGCCTTTCACTGAACACACTAAGTTGACATGCCGGAGAGCTGGACATCTTTCCTGCCTGACCGAGATTCTCAACTTGTTACACGCATATGTACAGGGTGAGTCACTAACTATTGCCACCAAGAATGACTCCGAAAGTATGATAGTAGCTGAAAAGTTTGTGGGACAAATGTTGCATGGGACAACGGGGCCGTACTATGACGTTGTTTTTTTGTTGCTAGGTGGGATCCCTTCAGAGATATAATGGTCAACTTTGTTTTAAATGGGATGCTATAGTTTGGTACTTATTTTCTGATAGCGGCTATCGAGACGAAACCATTTATGTGGAACACTAAGGTCTTTTAAGGTCAACGAAGATCCAAAGGTGACAGGAACGTCCATTTACAGAAGGTGTTCGAAGTGATGACCATTGGTATCAATGCAGCGCTGCAATCTTCTTATCATGGATTGAGTGGTATTCCTTATCACATCGGCACTTATCGAAGCAAATGCTCTGACAATTCTTTCTGCATATCTTCAGGTTTAGCTGGAACGTCTTTATAAACAATGTCTTTTACGAATCCCCACAAGAAAAAGTCC
Organism: Schistocerca serialis cubense; assembly: GCF_023864345.2. Lineage (NCBI taxonomy): Eukaryota > Metazoa > Arthropoda > Insecta > Orthoptera > Acrididae > Schistocerca > Schistocerca serialis. Next base: position 216,830,781 of record NC_064645.1, read on the forward strand.
AGAGGCGTAAAGTCCGGCGAACGAGCCGGCCACGACACATTTCCTCCGCGTCCAATCCAACGATCTGGGAATTGTCTCTGCAACTCATTTCTAGACGTCCGCGAAAAATGTGCCGGACACCCATCGTGTTGATACCACATCCTGTTCCTCGTTGCTAAAGGTATATCTTCCAATGACAGACTTAATGTTTCTTGCAGTAATGTGGTGTACCGCCTACCATTAAGATTTCCTTCCATGAAATAGGGGCCTGTAACTCCGTTCTCCGGAATTCAACACAATACATTCACCGACCGCGGTTTTTGGTGTGGAACTTGTCGCACCCAACATGGATTTTCAGTTGCGCAATAATGCATGTTATAGAAATTAACATTTCCGTGGTTCGTGTATGTAGCCTCGTCAGTAAATAAAATCAAATTAATAAATGTGTCATTCCTCTGAATCTGAAGTTGAGCCCATTGGCAGAATTCAATGCAACGCATACAATCCGTACCAGTTAGTTCTTGGTAGAGACTGATATGATACGGACGATATTTATGGCGATGTAGAACACGAACAACACTACTCTGGCTCATGCCAGATTCCCTTGCGATTTGACGCGAACTGACACAGGAGTCTCGAACCACAGTGGCAAGAGTACCAATTTCCGTTTCCTCGTTAGTAACTTTCCTTTTCTGGATGTGTTTCCGATGCGTTAAAGATCTAGTTGTTCTCAACTCATCATACACGTACTCAAATGTACAACGTGTAGGGTGAGTACTTGAGGATATCTTTAAGCGTGTAAGTGTCTAGCTCTTACTGGATTTCGTTGGCATTCTCCGTAAATGAGAAGCATATCGACTTGTTCTTCAATGTCAATGGCACGTTAGGTGGATACGCCGTATTCGGCGAATGTTTACTATTTGCACGATATACGAGACAGAATTGTCAGAGAATGTGCTTCGATGACTGACACAGTGATAAGGAATAGCACTCAATCCATGATAAGAATATTGCAGCACTGCACTGATACCAATGGTCATCACTTCGAACACCTTCTCTAAATGAACGATCATGCCACCTTTTTGACTTTCGTTGACGTTCGAAGACCTTACTGTTACACATCATTGGATTCGTCTCGATAGCCGCTATCAGAAAATAAGTACCAAGCTACAGCATCTCATTAAAAAAAACAAAGGTGACCTTCATATCTCTGACGCGACCCCACCTAGAAACAAAAAACCAACGTCATAGTATGGCGCCCGTTGCCCCAAGCAACTTTTGTCCCACGAACTTCTCAGCTACTATCATACTTTCGGACTTATTCTTGGTGGCACTAGTTGGTGACTCAGCCTGTATATTAGGCTGGAAAGGAAGTAAATGCTAATGGACTGTTATTCAGCACATTGTCCTCAGTCGTCAAAAGAAATATCTACACTTGTACCTGCAACACCCTGTATGTCGCTCTCCGACATCTGACCCATCAGTCAGTGGTACCAGGAGCACATCTGATCTGAATAACTGAAACACAGCTCAGGACCAAACGTCACGAACCAAAGTGATTCACAGATCGTGACAATACAACCTGAAGCATTTACCAACAATGAATGACTATGATTATATCTCTGTTATCATCGGATGTGAGCGGTTACGTATTTTGGACCCTCTCCTGCTAATGGAGGGGCCAGTCGGCCAAAACAACTTCAAAAATAATAAGTCTCCATAAGGTCCCATCCGTCAGTTATCAGAAGGATGTAAAGGAAAAGTTAAAACCTTAGCAGACGCGCCACACATCTAGGTCAACACAGCTGCGGCCAGAGTAAGGATAAGGTGTTGTTTTGGCACACGAGCCGAGGTTTGAGGTCGGCTGCCGTGGCTTTTAGGCTGGAGGGCACTGCAGGCACGACAGGAAGCCGTCAGAGCGAGACCCGCTGGGAACGTCCCCGCCGGGAGTCGAAATAGCGACTCTCTGCTCCACTGCCGGCACGCCACTCTCGCGAGAGTAGCGGGTGTCAACCGTGACCCATCCTTCACGCCCTCCATTTTCCAAGAACGGTGTATCGCGAGAGGTTGCATAAAGTACTCCCGTCGAGTAAACGACGTCGTCCTTAGTGGATAATGAACTTTCAGTGTTTTCCATTACACATTGATATGTGTGAATATGCAAGAGAATGGAAAAGAAAATTGATGTCTTAGATGACGATCAATTTGGCCTTAGAAAAGGGAAAGACGGCAGAGGAGCAGTTCTGACGTTGCAGATGATAAAGAAAGCAAGGCTGAAGAAAAATCGAGAGACGTTCCTAGGACATATCGATCTGGAAAAAGTATTCGACAATGTAAAGTGGCGCAAGATGTTTGAAGATCTGAGAACAGTAGGGTTAAACTGTACGGAAAGACGGGTAATATACAGGGAGTTCAAAAAAAGTGTCCAATACTTTGAGAGGTGTTAGGACCCATTGAAACAAGAAAAATTAGCCCGGTGTTGTGTACATAGTTCCGCGTAGTCAGCGCGTACACAACTATACCCAATAGAGCGCGTCCCGTTAAGCACAACAGCGCAGGCTCGTCCGTCTCCGCACAACGAGATGGCGCTATCTTAGAGACGGACCATATTCTGCTTCCGCCGATCCGCGTATTAATATGTCACGCAGCCAATGAGATTGCTGCTAACGTAGAACCTTTTCTCCTCGCGGATCACACTCGCGCAGTGATACCTGAACGCTAGAGGTATTATAACGATTAGTCAGTCTGCATTTGTCTGCACCAGTCCGTACCAGTCTACATTAGTCTGTACCAGTCCATAGTCAAGTTTCAGTCTGCGCCTAATAAGATTATCGTATTCCTGCACATAGCCATGAAGAGAAATGTATAGACACTTTGTCAAGTATCAGAGATATGTGAGAATAAGATCAACGTACCAAGACCAAAGGAACTTCAGATTGTCAATTGTGAATAGCATCCAGAACCAAGTTAAGTTATTTTTATGATTGTTTTTATTTTAATAAATGTGTGTGAAAATTAATCAAGTTCTGTTTAAAGTTGGTCACCGTCAATCTGCTACTCTAAGCGTGCAAGTGGCATTTCTATAGTCTGACCTAACGGCAGAAGATAAACACGCCACGATAAGACCACGAGACATATTGCTGACACTCGCCTACTTCGTTAGAGCGACAAGTCAAATAATCTGATGGTGTGTGTACCGAAGGTCTTACAGTACGCACACCACACCCGGAAACTCGTGCCTTCCGAGAAGAACACGTGTTTATAGGAGGGATCCACAATGCGTAGTTCGGAATATTAGTACAGTCGTTCAAAATGGTTCAAATGGCTCTGAGCACTGTGGGACTTAACATCTGAGGTCATCAGTCCCCTAGAACTTAAAACTACTAGAACCTAACTAACCTAAGGACATCACTCACATCCATGCCCAAGGCAGGATCGAACCTGCGACCGGCTCGGTCGCGCGGTTCCAGACTGTAGCGCCTAGAACCGCTCGGCCACTCCGGCCGGCTCAGAATCAAAGCTTCAGCAGAATGGACCCAATCTGTTCTGTGACTTAACAACCTTTGGTTGCAGTTATATCAATTATGAGTTATGGAACGACAGTTCTCGGCTACTCACAGATCAGAGAGGTATATTACTTGAATTATATCCGTAGCTATTCAGAGATTCTGCAGCGCATACTTTGACAACTGACCTACAACAGCCTCCATAAAAACTTCAAGCAGCATTGGCACAGAAAAGAGTCAGGTACCAGAGGTACACAATAATATGGAAACACCACAAACAGAAAGCATTACCATGGCTAATACTAGATAGGAAAAACAGTTGAGGTAACGATGCTGCAGGCGGATAGCGACCATTCACCCTTCGCTCCAAGTTAGATTACAGAGGCTCAATAATATTAAGATATGGTGATTACGATGGCGCGGGAAAACACAACAGTACATCGACCTGCTTACAAAACCAGTTCCGGGCGATGCGAGCTGTGTGAACGCGGGCCTTATCGTCTTTGGAAAACGGCATCACCATTGGGGAGCAAATATTGTAGCATGAGACGGACCTGATCAGCCAAAATGGTCACAATCCTCGGCAGTAACAATGGGGACCACAAAATGCCACGATATGGCTGGCCAAATCTTCACCAAAGCTTCGCCATGTTTAACTCTAGGGACATAAACTACCAATGAGTTGCAACTGTAATGTCTGTTTTTACGAAGAAAGAGGCGAAGAACCACCTCGAAGAACCTCTCCACAGTTCAGAGTTCCAACGAGATGCGAATGCGCGGTCTACTTTAGGGCACCAAAGAGCACTGTGCGCACACGGTGCTTCTGCCGCAGCCGCAGTGTCGGCGACTGGCGTCAGGTAGGTGTCAGCCGTGAGACGTGACTCCGCCCCGAGCGGCCGACCGTGTCCGCTGTCCAGTGTGACGTAGTGGGCACCAGGTGGAGGCGCCGTAAACACGACACGACCGCCGCAGCTGCGCCGCCCACCACTCAGCCAGCCGCCGCCGGTCCGGCGTAAAACACGACGCCGTTCTGACAGCCCGTGCAGAACAAAACGCGGCCTGGCCCGGCAAAACGCGCCGCTACTGACCCGCGCTATAGCCGGGCGTATCGGCGCTGTTGGCTTACCAATCGCTCGCTAAATTTCTCAACACTGCCCTGTCACCTACCAGCAGGCGTGGACAGTACTTAATACACTTAAACTTACAAGAGGACCGTACTACACTACTGGCCATTAAAATTGCTACACCACGAAGATGACGTGCTACAGACTCGAAATTTAACCGACGGGAAGAAGATGCTGTGATATGCAAATGATTAGCTTTTCAGAGCATTCACACAAGGTTGGCGCCGGTGGCGACACCTACAACGTGCTCACATGAGGGCCGCGCGGGATTAGCCGAGTGGTCTGAGACGCTGCAGTCATGGACTGTGCGGCTGGTCCCGGCGGACGTTCGAGTCCTCCTTCGGGCATGGGTGTGTGTGTTTGACCTTAGGATAATTTAGGTTAAGTAGTGTGTAAGCTTAGGGACTGACAACCTTAGCAGTTAACTGCTATAAGATTTCGCACACATCTGAATATTTTTTGCTGACATGAGGAAAGTTTCCAACCGATTTCTCATAATCAAACAGCAGTTGACCGGCGTTGCCTGGTGAAAAGTTGTTGTGATGCCTCGTGTAAGGAGGAGAAATGTGTACCATCACGTTTCCGACTTTAATGAAGGTCGGATTCTAGCCTATCACAATTGCAGTTTATCGTATCGCGACAGTGCTGCTCTCGTTGAGCGAGATCCAATGACTGTTAGCAGAATATGGAATCGGTGGGTTCAGGAGGGTAATACAGAACGCCGTGCTGGATCCCAACGGCCTCGTATCACTAGCAGTCGAGATGACAGGCATCTTATCCGCATGGCTGTGCAGCCACGTCTCGATCCCTGAGTCAACAGATAGGGACGTTTGCAAGACAACAACCATCCGCCCGAACAGTTAGACGACGTTTGCAGCAGCCTGGACTATCAGCTCGGAGACCATGGCTGCGGTTACCCTTGACGCTGCATCACAATCAGGAGCGCCTGCGATGGTGTACTCAACGACGAACCTGGGTGCACGAATAGCAAAACGTCATTTTTTGGATCAATCCAGGTTCTGTTTACAGCATCACGATGCTCGCATCTGTGTTTGGCGACAACGCGGTGAACGCACATTGGAAGCGTGTATTCGTCATCTCCATACTGGCGTATCACCCGGCGTGATGGTATGGGGTGCCATTGGTTACACGTCTCGGTCACCTCTTGTTCGCATTGACGGTAATTTGAACAGTGGACGCTACATTTGATACGTGTTACGGCCCGTGGCTCTACCCTTCATTTGATCATTGCGAAACCCAACATTTCAGCAGGATAAGGCACGACCGCATGTTGCAGGTCACGTACGGGTCTTTCCGCATACAGAAAATGTTCGACTGCTGCCCTGGCCAGCACATTCTCCGCATCTTTCACCAACTGAAAATGTCTGGTCAATGGTGGCCGAGCGTCTGGCTCGTCACAATACGCTAGTCACTACTCTTGATGATCTGTGGTATCGTGTTGAAGCTGGATGGGCAGCTATACTTGTACACGCCATCCAAGCTCTGTTTGACTCAATGCCCAGGCGTATCAAGGCCGTTATTACGGCCAGAGGTGGTTGTTCTGGGTACTGATTTCTCAGGATCTATGCACCCAAATTGCGTGAAAATGTAATCACATTTCAGTGCTAGTATAATATATTTGTCTAATGAATACCCGTTTATGATCTGCATTTCTTCTTGGTGTAGCAATTTTAATGGCCAGTAGTGTAATTTCCCTTACCGACTTGATTCATAGGCCACGACTAGGGCTTCAACATACACTGACACCAAAAAAATAATTAATGTAGAATAATGAAATTTCGGGAATACTATTCTGTAGGTAACATACGTAATTGATTTATATTGCAAGATCTCTGGTTAATGTAAGAGTGAGATAAGCCATTGCAGATGTGAAATGCTGGTACATTAATAACTGCTGTAACCGCCAGGATGTTGAATGCAAGCATGCAAACGTCCTTGTACTGTCTTGTTCAGGTGGCGGATGTCAGTTTCTGGGATGGACGTCCATGCGTGGCGGACTTAGTCGGTCGGTGCAGGGAAGGTTAATGCTGATTGCCGATGACGATGTAGTGGTCGTCCGATGACGTTCCATAAGTGCTCAATTGGAGAAGGCAAGATGTCGACACTGTGTTGAGCAAGATGGATTACAACAGCGTTATGTGGACGAGCGTTATCCTGTTGGAGAACACGCCCTGGAATACTGTTCATGAATGGCAGCGCAACAAAATGGTTCAAATGGCTCTGAGCACTGTGGGACTTAACATCTGCGATCATCAGTCCCCCATAACTTAGAACTACTTAAACCTAACTACCTTAAGGACATCACACACACACACATGCCCGAGGCAGGATTCGAACCTCCGACCGTAGCGGTCTCGCGGTTACAGACTGAAGCGCCTAGAACCGCTCGCCCACATCGGCTGGCTGGCGGCACAACAGGTTGAATCACTAAACTGACGTACAAAATTGTAGTCAGGGTGCGTGGAGTACTACTGTCATACAAAGTCGCACCCAGAAAATAACTTCCGGTGTAGGTCCAGTGTGTCTATCTCGCAAACAGGTTAGTTGCAGGCCCCCAACTGACCTCCTTCTAATGTAAACACACGACCAGCTTTATTTTATCCACGACACAAAGCCAACAGAAAATAATAGTGGCTACAGTAACATCATCTGTATCCATTGAGGTACAAAAAACACTATAGGCCGGCGACAACAGATTGCGCATTATGCCACGCTCAGCAATTACATTTTGTACGTTTAACATCCAGGCTTATCTCTACAGTGTCAATGCATACATCCACGAGCTACGTTCATTTCAGAGGTGTTCAAAGCGACGGCCTTGCATTTGTAATCACTTTTCTACTTATTGGATCATACTTTTCTGGATCCTAAGCAACAAAAGCGCATAGATTCGTAAGGAACAGGTCTCTGGATCGAATTTCACTACACTTACAATTATTTTAATAATCTTTGCCCTTAAAAATGTACAAAAATTTTTATTTCATTAAGAGTTTGGATATAAACTCAGGACACAAAAACTTTCAGTTAAATCAGTACAGCCATTTTATTGATATTATTGTTTCTACATTTGTAATAAACTTCAAAAAACCAAGATCGCTAGCAAAGAATTGATTTCGATAACCGGTTTTAGTAAGACTACGTTACCATCTCCGGATCTTATGCTCTAACCTTCTCTACCTTCCGGTCGGAGTGGCCGAGCGGTTCCAGGCGCTTCAGTCTGGAACCGTGTGACCGCTATGTCGCAGGTTCGAATCCTGCCGATCCATTTTCTTCTCTACCTGTGTTATGTATCCTGTCAAACGACGAATATGCAAGTGAAGATCGTTAAAGTCACTGGATATGGGCATGTAATATTTAAAATAAACATGATGTACAAATATCAGGATAGTGCGCCGAATACAAGTGCTCATGCTCACACAACCACTGACTCATCTGATCACCCAGATGTAAGTTTGTAAGATTTCCCCAAATCACTTAAGACGAATACTGGGATAGTTCCTTTGAAAGGACGCAGCCGATTTCCTTGCCCTCTCTTTCGTAGTCTGCCCTGTTTGTCTATAATCAATGACCTCGTAGTTAATGAAACATTAAACCCTATCCGTTCCTTTTTGCTTCGTTACAGAAGTAAATTATATAAATTCGTGCCGGCCGGTGTGGCCGTGCGGTTAAAGGCGCTTCAGTCTGGAACCGCGTGACCGCTACGGTCGCAGGTTCGAATCCTGCCTCGGGCATGGATGTGTGTGATGTCCTTAGGTTAGTTAGGTTTAATTAGTTCTAAGTTCTAGGCGACTGATGACCTCAGAAGTTGAGTCCATAGTGCTCAGAGCCATTTTATAAATTCGTTATATTGGTCTGTCTCGTTACGGAATGTCGCAGTGATAAACATCGCCACCTGTCGTAAAACACAATTGTAATGTTATGTACAGTACGTGGAGAGCAGTACAGAGTGTCATACAAGTATCACAATCACGGAAAGTATTCACATCACGTTTGCCTCGTCCCACTTAAGCTGCTGTGGGATTAGTTATGAGGATGGTTATGGATGCGGTGGCAGGATGTTGATCGGTGCTCTAGGGCGAGCGGCTTAGGATGTGGGCGGCGTTTGTTCCGCGAGAACAGGTGCTGGTCTCTGGAGATCGGGATCTCGGAAACCGTTCCCCGGCAGATATTGCAACTGGGGCAGGAGTCCACCGTGCTGGCTCTGCGATCCTGCAACTTGAGCACCTCTGCTCCCAGTATTGGTTTCCCCTAGCCGTATCCACCAAACGAGCCTCAACTTTATCGAAACTGTTTCACCGTATTCCGCCTTCGGGTGAAGTTTCGTGAAGCGATGCAGTAAAATGTCGTAGCGAACGAAATAGATTGTCGCATTTTCAGCTCAAAGCAGTTCTCCAAACTTCAGACCAACTTTTTCAACGTACAGAAGCAATCTTAGCACCGTGTCCCCATTGCTGCAATTCTTTTTTTCGGACAAAGAGATTTACCGTCTTCTCTCTCTAAGCAGTGCGTCCGGTTCAGGAATGTCCTATGCTTGGTTAATATAACAGGTATTACCAGACAATGAGGTGAACATTTTTGTGCAGAATGACATGTCGTTTTCAGAAGTGGATCTTAAGTGTCAATAGTATCGTTACTTATTCTCTCTCAAGGAGCCGGACGGTGTGGCAGAGCGGTTCTAGGCGCTTCAATCTGGAACCGCGCGACCGCTACAGTCGCAGGTTCGAATCCTGCCTCGGGCATGGATGTGTGTGATGTCCTTAGGTTAGTTAGGTTTAAGTAGTTCTAAGTTCTAGGAGACTGATGACCTGAGATGTTAAGTCCCATAATGCTCAGAGCAATTTGAGCAATTTCTCTGTCAAGGATAACGTGCACTTGGAACCCCGGTGCTACTCGACATTTTCCTGAATCAGAAATGTTGTCAGAGGCAAAAGTAGTAATAAGTGACAGATAAAAGTCCTAAGAGTGACCTAGGACCGAACCCTAGAACTTCACATCCTTACTTTGGCATTTAGCTCTTTTTTGAATTTCACTTTCACTTCAAGATTTAGGCGGAATGCCTGTTCCGACTTTACATTTTACATCTACATTTACATCTCTACCCCGTAAGCCACCTTTGGGTGTGTGGTGGAGGGTACTTTGTGTGCCGAATACCGGACACTTGCCACGCCGGACATTTGCCACACTTGCCCCTACGCCAGCTAGCTTGAGTAGCGATCCCTCAGGTAAGGGACGTCCTTCCTCGTACTACTTCTGTCCGCTTTCAAACCACCGTCTCCACATCTTACTCGATACAACCAGTACTAAGGGACCTTCTTCTTCGACATCTTTGTGAAATACGGAGTTTCTTTTCCGAAATCGAAATATTTATAGCTTTTCGGAAACGGAGGCAATACCGACGATTATGTCAGTATTTAATTAGTTCTGCCAAGTATAAATATAGGTCCCTCTGTAGAGTAGCTTCCTTTCACGCTTAATGACTGCGATAGAAACAGTCATCGGCGTGGGAGCAACAAGAAAGGAACGATGTAAAGAGAATGTGAATGTAAGCTAATCATTTCTTTTTGATCACTACATTTGTGCCTACTTTAATTATTACAACTGCATGCCCAAAAGACAATAAGGAAAGAAGAGCTGGGAATGTGAATGTTTGAAAAGAAGAACGACATATTCCATATTAATTTACTCTCTAAAATCCGATATCCCTTGCGGCGAAACATTAGTTAATAAAGTGTAGCGGGACAATGTTCAAAACATGACTGAAAATACGTTCCCCTAGAACTCAGAACTACCTGAACCTAATCTAACCTAAGGACATCACACACATCCATGCCAGGATTCGAACCTGCGACCGTAGCGGTCGCGCGGTTCCCGACTGTAGCGCCTAGAACCTCTTGACCACCCCGGCCGGCTTGATTCATTCTACCACGTCCTAAAATATGTAAAGCAAAGAGCTTGCTGTAGAAGAGATCTATTTCATAGTATCGAAGATCAAGAATAGCCCATAGCTCTTGAGGCATGCGTTTTAGAGCCCATGTTCGCTTGACAATTTTGTTCTGAATTGTCATTCCTGTCATATCCCTGAATACTGACCACCACTTCTGAAACACCCTGTAGAGACTGCAGATGTCATACACAATAGCAGAGCCGATTGAGTCTCTTAAGGTGTTTACTCTCGCTGTAACGTTTTCCTCCGGGGAGGTTAAAAAGCCTGGAAAAGCAGACAGTTGGCGAGAGCACTCACAATCTAAGGAGCAGCGTTAAGGTTTTCTAGGATTATGGAGGAAGTCTTCCCTACTTCCCTGCGCGGAAAAGAGACGCCACCGGCCGACCAGAAGGCGGCGCAGCTGTGTAATGAGCGGGACAGGGCGGAACTGGAGCTCAGCTAAAGCTTCGCATAAATCACGCCCGTCGTAAATGCGGCGGCCCGTATTTTTTTATCTCCTCCTCTGCGCTCACTGCCATTTGCCGCCCCCCCCCCCCCCCCCCCGCCCTTGCCCGCGTCCACCCACCCCCCTGTGATGTAAGGCACAGCGAGAGAAGGAAAGACGCAGCCCCTGCCAGGAGACTGCGCGTGGAGCCGGCAAAACGCCTTTGTGTGTCGTTGCGCGCGGCTCAGCTGCGTCCCGGAATGAGAAACAGTGTGTCTTCCGCGGCAAACTCTGCGCCACTTGCCACTCCCACGGATTAAAAAACCGTCTCTGCGGCCGTACCTGTTCTCTCCTGACCACCGGCCGACCGCCGCGCCGCCGCACTGCTTTCGTTACATTTCGGGAAACTAAACTACCTTCTTTCGCGTCCTGTTTCTTCCAGAGTTGCAGAATAGCTCCCTCTCTTTCTCTCTCTCTCTCTCTCTCTCCCCTTCTTCAGTGGCCTCTTTCCCCTTCCACAGTCACTCCTTTTACCGAGCGTTCTTCATCAAACAGTGCAAGAGCGGGTCAGAAAACTAGAAAGAACTCTTTAAATTCCAACTCTTCGAATTTATTATTCAAATGAAAACATTGTCCCTCGTGGGTTATACAGTTCTCATCGCACAATTTCAAAGTTTTAGTCATTATCAAGTAACCTATAAATAGGGACAAGAAGAACTAGTTCACTGTAATTTTTTGCCGATTTCTGTTCTATTTTTTTGTCAATCTCAGTTCTACATTTTTCCAAATTCAGCGCTATTTTGCTGCCAATTTCGGTGTTCTTTTTTACAATTTCGGCTTTGTTTTTTTCCAATTTTGGTGCTATTTTCTCCAAAATTGTTTCTTTTTTGCCAGATTCGGAGTTGCTACTTTGCCAGATTCGACGTTATTTTTCCCCGGATATGATGTCATTTTTTCGCCAGATTCAGTCTTACCTTTTTTGCCAGATTCAGTCTTTCATTTGGCAACTTATAATACCAAATTGGTTTTTTTTGTCAGTTATGCTGTTATTTTGACAGTTTTAGGGTGTTTATTGTTGTATTCGATGCTTTTTTGCCAATTGCAGTATTTTTTACCAATTTCGGTTTTATTTTTGTCCAGTTTCGGCGTCAATTTTTGGCCAATTTCGGTGCTGTTTTTGACATCACAACATACTTCATTACGCGGCAAATGAACCGTCGTTTTAAGGTTACACAAGAACCTCACTACTGAGAACAGAAAAAGGCAAAATAAAATTTCAACATTCAACAAATATCAGTTACGATTATTGGTAAACTGTCGTCCTGAGATTTATAAGATTTTTTTTAAATTTTTTTTACTTTGGGAAAACAGCAATGTTCACGACATTTCTTAAAAATCGTCTATTTCGAGTAGTTTCGCTAAAAACCTCCAAATTCGTGCTATTTTTCGCTTTATTGTTTACGCGAAATTTTCCTGGTCCTACATATAAATATACCAAAACACATACAGAATATAACAACTAACGTGCATGTAAAAAAAAAAAAAAGTTAAAACATCAGATGGCTGCGTTGAGGTTTCATATTTATATTTTATGTTCCATTCTGAATGTAATGCCTAATCAAAGAGTGCTGCTCACTCTATCCATACGTACAAAGCATAAGAGCGCTCCTGTCACACGTCACTAGGATACTCCTGACAATACAATTGTCCTGATGAAGGCCGTATGCAACATAATTTATGTGGTGAATGTTTGGTTATCAGTGAAGTCTGTTGCTAATAATGTCGATTCGCATTTTCATTGCCCACATAATGTTGCGTGCTGAAACAGATCGCACACCAAGAGCAGGTAAAAGTCAGGTAAACGTCTATGAAGTATGGGAAATTCCGATAAAATTACGACGTGTTTCTAAGCATGATTTTTGACAGTCTTTTTACACCTTCCAAGCGGAGGCAACGTACTGTCTTTTGTTGGCACCAATTTGGAGAGATCAGCGTGACGTATACGACATGAAAAATGAGCAGAAGCGAGTTTCATACTGTTATTGGAAATTCGAAAGACTGTAACGCTGCGAAGATGGAAATCGAGCTGTATAGGTTCTGTGCTGATAGTACGTAGTTACTGGAGACTCCTGGGCGGTAATTGTGCCCAGTGCCCGAAAACAGAATCCTCTCCCCTATAAAGTCATCGAAATTGACTTCCGTATCTGAGCTGCAACGTTCGTTCGCTACAGTTGTTGACAATCATCTGTGCGCGCTCGATGCTTCGTAATAGTTAACTCGATAGGCCCCTAAGAGTGAAGATTAAGTTTAATGTCGATAGCAGCTGGCAAGAACAGAGAAAACCGTAGCACACCCGATAGAAACCTCTACAGTCTAGCCCCGTTGTTTGCGCAACTTGACGTCACATTTTGTGGCGTGTAGGGAGACTTCAGGGCGTATAGTGGAAACAGGGAAATGTAGCATCTTGGTTAATTATTAGTGTGAAATGACCGCAATGAGAGCGCCGTGCTACTGCAGTCTCCCGTCGCTGCAAAGCCGACTGGGTCGTGTACAACGGCGGTTACCGCCGGAGCAATTTCCCAACTCCGGCAACTTGTGCAGCGCGTCACAGCGTCAGCTGGCCTCGTTAGCGGCCGGGAGCACGTTCTGCGCCGCATTGCTAGGGAAACACGCAAGTTGCGCCATCGCCGGCGCCAAAACAAGCCCAAAGCCAGCCGCGGCCCGCGAAATCTGCGCTCGCCCGAGCGCCCGCCCAGTTTGTTTGCTAGTCCTGCCGTCATAAAGCGCCGGCGGCGACAATTCAGCATCTTATCTTAAACAGCGGGTAAACACGTGTTGGTGCTTATCTCGGAGAACTACCTGCGGGCGTGTTAAACACAGCGAGCCGGCTGGCCTACACACGCTGCGTTTCGTCGCATTTCCACTCGCATGCGCGACAGCTGCTCGAGAAGCGGGCTCTGCAGATTCCGCCCAAGAGGAATTTCACTAAAGTAAAGTCGAGGCTGTCCTGTGTGAGACGGTGCACGAGCGTAAGCGTGCAAGGACGCTTCTTCGTCCTTTTTACCACGCGCGGTAGGCGTTATTTCTAGAGGCAGAAAGTTGCTGCGATGGCGGGGCCGCCTACCTGCCTACACAGCAACAGCGTATGTTATTAGCGAGTGCTGCCGAAGTCTTCCGAGTGCAGCCGAAGTTGCGTAACACCGGTTCCTGGTCCTACTTCCGCGGCTATAGGGCAGCGGTCCGGCCCGGGCCGTGAGGTTCGGTGCGACTAGGCTTCCTGTATTCTTCTTTCCTCGCCATTTCACACATATGGTGTAGTTAGAAATGTCAAAAACTGGTGTCATTGTTCTTCTAATATAACTGCGTAGGCCTCGCGTCCGTAGTCAATTGACGTACAAGTTTCTGAGTATGGCACCGCATCACACTTCTTTTAAGTGTATTGGTGTGCACTGTAACTGTAGCCTAAATATTCATCTCTCCAACACAGTTTTCTCACGCTATGACGGGTACCAACTCAGAAAACATTTATGTCAAATGGCGCTTTCATTTTCTTAAGCTTGAAATGTTAGTACAGTTTCGGCTTGACGTCATAATATTATATCTTGGTCTGTATCTATACGACTCTGAAGTGCATGGCGGAGTGCACTTCCCATTGTACTACTCCACATCGCCAATTCATTTCGTGGTGTTGACCTCCAAACAAGTGAGTGCATTTATTAAAGACCTATACAGGATGTTCCAGGAGGAGCGGTCAGTATTCAGAGATATGAAGGAAACGATCATTTGAAGCAAAAAGTTTCAAATTGATGTATGACCTATACCGAAAAGTTTTGAGATAGAACACATTTAAAGTGTTCTATTTTCATGTTATTGAAAACAGATGTCCACTCTTCTCTTCCTGCTCTACTCACAAACATAGAGGGGGGAAACATCTATAAAGATAATTAAGGTGCCGACACGTAGTGTTGATATACATCAATGGGGACAGATGAAAATGTGTGCCCGGACCGGGACTCGAATCCGGGATCTCCTGATTACACGGCAGACGCTCTATCCATCTGAGACACCGAGGGCACAGAGGACAGTGCGACTGCGGGGACTTATCCCTTGCACGCTTCCCGTGAGACCCACATTCCCAACCGTCCACAACCTACTTTTGTAGTGTTCCTTATAGATGTTTGTCCATTCACTCTTTCTATAAGCGCCCGTACGAGCCCTAATTTCTCTCGTCTTATCTTGATGGTTCTTTGCGAAACATATGTTGACGGTAGTAGAATCGTTCTGCAGTCGGCCTCAGCTGACCATTCTCTAAATTTTTCTCTTTTGCGAAAAGAATTTCGTCTTCCATCCAGAGATTCCTACACTCCTGGAAATGGAAAAAAGAACACATTGACACCGGTGTGTCAGACCCACCATACTTGCTCCGGACACTGCGAGAGGGCTGTACAAGCAATGATCACACGCACGGCACAGCGGACACACCAGGAACCGCGGTGT
This sequence comes from Schistocerca serialis cubense, assembly GCF_023864345.2. Taxonomy (NCBI): domain Eukaryota; kingdom Metazoa; phylum Arthropoda; class Insecta; order Orthoptera; family Acrididae; genus Schistocerca; species Schistocerca serialis. The sequence continues at coordinate 216,846,276 of NC_064645.1, forward strand.
TGGCCGTCGAATGGCGCTAGCTGCGCAGCATTTGTGCACCGCCGCCGTCAGTGTCAGCCAGTTTGCCGTGGCATACGGAGCTCCATCGCAGTCTTTAACACGGGTAGCATGCCGCGACAGCGTCGACGTGAACCGTATGTGCAGTTGACGGACTTTGAGCGAGGGCGTATAGTGGGCATGCGGGAGGCCGGGTGGACGTACCGCCGAATTGCTCAACACGTGGGGCGTGAGGTCTCCACAGTACATCGATGTTGTCGCCAGTGGTCGGCGGAAGGTGCACGTGCCCGTCGACCTGGGACCGGACCGCAGCGACGCACGGATGCACGCCAAGACCGTAGGATCCTACGCGGTGCCGTAGGGGACCGCACCGCCACTTCCCAGCAAATTAGGGACACTGTTGCTCCTGGGGTATCGGCGAGGACCATTCGCAACCGTCTCCATGAAGCTGGGCTACGGTCCCGCACACCGTTAGGCCGTCTTCCGCTCACGCCCCAACATCGTGCAGCCCGCCTCCAGTGGTGTCGCGACAGGCGTGAATGGAGGGACGAATGGAGACGTGTCGTCTTCAGCGATGAGAGTCGCTTCTGCCTTGGTGCCAATGATGGTCGTATGCGTGTTTGGCGCCGTGCAGGTGAGCGCCACAATCAGGACTGCATACGACCGAGGCACACAGGGCCAATACCCGGCATCATGGTGTGGGGAGCGATCTCCTACACTGGCCGTACACCACTGGTGATCGTCGAGGGGACACTGAATAGTGCACGGTACATCCAAACCGTCATCGAACCCATCGTTCTACCATTCCTAGACCGGCAAGGGAACTTGCTGTTCCAACAGGACAATGCACGTCCGCATGTATCCCGTGCCACCCAACGTGATCTAGAAGGTGTAAGTCAACTACCCTGGCCAGCAAGATCTCCGGATCTGTCCCCCATTGAGCATGTTTGGGACTGGATGAAGCGTCGTCTCACGCGGTCTGCACGTCCAGCACGAACGCTGGTCCAACTGTGGCGCCAGGTGGAAATGGCATGGCAAGCCGTTCCACAGGACTACATCCAGCATCTCTACGATCGTCTCCATGGGAGAATAGCAGCCTGCATTGCTGCGAAAGGTGGATATACACTGTACTAGTGCCGACATTGTGCATGCTCTGTTGCCTGTGTCTATGTGCCTGTGGTTCTGTCAGTGTGATCATGTGATGTATCTGACCCCAGGAATGTGTCAATAAAGTTTCCCCTTACTGGGACAATGAATTCACGGTGTTCTTATTTCAATTTCCAGGAGTGTATTTCAGTTCGCGAACCATCGCCGTAATATTTGCCTGTTGATCGACCGTAAAGGTAACAGACAAAGCGGCTCTCCGCTGAACTGCTTTGATGTCTTCCCAGTGCACAACCCAAACACTAGAGCAGTACTCAAGAATGAGTCGCACTAGTGTTATGTACTCCTTTGTAGATGAGCTACACGTTTCTAAAATTCTCCCAACAAAACGAAGTTGACAGTTCTCCACCCCAACTATCGCCCTTACTTGCTTGTTCTATTTCAAATCACTTTGCATCGTTACGTCTAGATATTTAATCGACGGGACTGTCTCAAGCAGCACAGTACAAGTGCTGTATTCGAACATTACGGGATTGCTTTTCTTACTCATCTGCATTAACTTACATTTTTCTGCATTTAGAGCTAGCTGCCACTATCTATGCCAACTAGGAATTCTGAGTCATCGTCTTGTATCCTCTTCCGGCCACTCAACGACCTACAACACAGTATCATCTGCAGACACCCGCAGATTGCTGCTCGTCCTGTACGATTTTCACTTACATTTGGGCGAACACTTTTATTGTCTCACTACGGGTTCTAGTAGTGCTCCACACCCTTCTACGATACAATTTTGTGTGTGTGTGTGTGTGTGTGTGTAAGCACCGACATGTAGGCAAGGATTAGTGTGCCACTCATGCCTTTCCGACGTGCGTGCGGTAAATGCGGAAACGTGAACAAGGCGACATTATTAAGAAAAAAAATGGTGCAAATGGCTCTGAGCACTATGGGACTTAACATCTGAGATCATCAGTCCCCTAGAACTTAGAACTACTTAGAAGTTCCATAGTGCTCAGAGCCATTTGAACCATCAGCCCTAGCGCTGCCCCTCCTGCAGCCCGTTCGATATGCGATATTTTAACAGGACAATGCCCGGCCGCATGTGGCGAGGAATGTGAGAGCCTTCTTCGAAGAGTGAGGGGTACCACTGCTTTCCTGGCCCGCCCGTTCGCCTGACATGTCGCCCATCGACCATGTCTGGGATACGGTCGGTCGGCAATTCGTTGGTTCAGGTTCTCCTGCAGGCACAGTTGATGCTCTGTGGACACGCCTACAAACCGAATGTCAGAGTATTTCCCAGCAGCATATTCAAGGGCTCGTGGATTCCATGTCACGACGTCTAGCGACTCTGCAGCACTCGGTAGCGCTAATCGATATTGAATTTCCACCATCACAGTGCATGTACAGGTCTGACCATTTGTGTAGTGTCATCTCCCAAATCGGTGGAATAAATTTAGTTGTGATCACATCTCTCGGTCTTGAAGTTTCACTTTTTCCAAAGAGTAGTGAGTGTGTGACATACATATCGTGGTTATGTAGGTGTGTTAACTAGACCTGGCCACAGAACGGCAGAGCCAGGGGCACGCGGCGTAAAAACAGAGCAGTAACGAGCGGCGCTGCGTAATCGCGGGTTCTGCAAGTGGCTTCCGAGCGACCCCTGTAATCTGCGTCGCGATAAAGCCACGCCGCGATTACGGGTGCGCGCTGCGACGGCTAAACGTTATGCGCCGCCGGCATGCACGCGCCGGCCACGCAGGATCACCACCCGCGCCCGCACGCGGTACTGCGTCCTGCGGAAATACGTAATCGGCCTACCACAACGACGTGACGATAGCCGAGTAACGCCTGAGACCCTTTCTAGACGACGGCAGTCAAGATCCGTGTTCAAAACTCGTTAGGCGCGGGTTCCCCTGACAACGGAACTGTAAACTATGTAACACGGAATTGACCACTAAGACGCCAGTATAAAGGTGGGAAGCATTATGTCGTCGATAGAGAACCAGTTAACTACAGAAATTCCAGTGGCGTACGCTAGAAGGGAGACGTTATACAGGGTGGTCCATTGATAGTGACCGGCCCAAGTATCTCACGAAATAAACATCAAACGAAAAAACTACAAAGAACGAAACTCGTCTAGCTTGGAGGGGGAAACCAGATGGCGCTATGGTTGGCCCGCTAGATGGCGCTGCCATAGGTCAAACGGATATCAACTGCGTTTTTTTAAATAGGAACCCCCATTTTTATTGCATATTCGTGCAGTACGTCAAGAAATATGAATTTTTTAGTTGGTCCACTTTTTTCGCTTTGTGACAGATGGCGCTGTAATAGTCACAAACGTATAAGTACGTGGTATCACGTAACATTCCGCCAGTGCGGACGGTATTTCCTTCTTGATACATTACCCGTGTTAAAATGGACCGTTTACCAATTGCGGAAAAGGTCGATATCGTGTTGATGTATGGCTATTGTGATCAAAATGCCCAACGGGCGTGTGCTATGTATGCTGCTCGGTATCTTGGACGACATCATCCAAGTGTCCGGACCGTTCGCCGGACAGTTACGTTATTCAGGGCAACAGGAAGTTTTCAGCCACATGTGAAACGTCAACTACGGCCTGCAACAAATGATGATGCCCATCTAGGTGTTTTAGCTGCTGTCGCTGATAATCCGCACATCAGTAGCAGACAAATGGTGCGAGAATCGGGAATCTCAAAAACGTCGGTGTTGAGAATGCTACATCAACATCGATTGCATCCGTACCATATTTCTATGCACCAGGAACTGCAGGCCGACGACTCTGAACGTCGTGTACAGTTCTGCCACTAGGCACGAGAGAAATTACGGGACGATGACAGATATTTTGCACGCGTCCTATTTAGCGACGAAGCGTCATTCACCAACAGCGGTAACGTAAACCGGCATAATATGCACTATTGGGCAACGGAAAATCCACGATGGCTGCGAGAAGTCGAACATCAGCGACCTTGGCGGGTTAATGTATGTATGGTGCGGCATTATGGGAGGAAGGATAATTGGCCCCCATCGTATCGATGGCAATCTAAATGGTGCAATGTATGCTGATTTCCTACGTAATGTTCTGCCGATGTTACTACAAGATGTTTCACTGCAAGACAGAATGGCGATGTACTTCCAACATGATGGATGTCCGCCACATAGCTCGCGTGCGGTTGAAGCGGTATTGAATAGCATATTTCATGACAGGTGGATTGGTCGTCGAAGCACCATACCATGGCCCGCACGTTCACTAGATCTGACGTCCCCGGATTTCTTTCTGTGGGGAAATTTGAAGGATATTTGCTATCGTGATACAACGACAACATGCGTCAGCGCATTGTCCATGCATGTGCGAACATTACGGGAGGCGAACTACTCGTTGTTGAGAGGAATGTCGTTACACGTATTGCTAAATGCTTTGAGGTTGACGGACATCAATTTGAGCATTTATTGCATTCATGGGGTATTTACAGGTAATCACGCTGTAACAGCTTGCGTTCTCAGAAATGATAAGTTCACAAAGGTACATGTATCACATTGGAACAACCGAAATAAAATGTTCAAACCTACCTATGTTTTGTATTTTAATTTAAAAAAACCTATCTGTTACCAACTGTTCGTCTAAAATTGTGAGTCATATGTTTGTGACTATTAGAGCGTCATCAATCACAAAGCGAAAAAAGTGGTCCAACTAAAACATTCATATTTCTTTACTTACTACACGAACATGTAATAAAAAATGGGGGTTCGTATGAAAAAAAGAACGCAGTTGATGTCCGTTTGTCCTATGGCAGCGCCATCTAGCGGGCCAATCAGAGCGCCATCTGGTTTCCCGCTTCAAGCTAGACAAGTTTCGTTCTTTGTAGTTTTTTCGTTTGACGCTTATTTCGTGAGATATTTGCATCGGTCACGATCAGTGGACCACCCTGTATATTACAAACAGGTTTTCTGTTGATGTTTGGAAAGAACACTTTCCGGGAAGAGTTGGACAACATATTACTTCCTCCCTGATATATCTCACGAAATGACCACGACCAGAAAATTCGAGAAATTAAAGCTAATACAGTTGGAACACGTGAGGCAATACTAACCTTACGACTTATCTTAGAAGAAAGATTAAGAAAAGGCAAACCTACGTTTCTAGCATTTGTAGACTTAGAGAAAGCATTTGACAACGTTAACTGGAATACTCTCTTTCAAATTCTGAAGGTGGCAGGGGTAAAATACAGGGAGCGAAAGGCTATTTACAATTTGTACAGAAACCAGATGGCAGTTATAAGAGTCGAGGGGCATGAAAGGGAGGCAGTGGTTGGGAAAGGAGTGAGACAGGGTTGTAGCCTCTCCCCGAAGTTATTCAATCTGTATATTGAGCAAGCAGTAAAGGAAACAAAAGAAAAATTCGGAGTAGGTATTAAAATTCATGGAGAAGAAGTAAAAACTTTGAGGTTCGCCGATGACATTGTAATTCTGTCAGAGACAGCAAGGACTTGGAAGAGCAGTTGAACGGAATGGACAGTGTCTTGAAAGGAGGATATAAGATGAACATCAACAAAAGCAAAACGAGGATAATGGAATGTAGTCAAATTAAATCGGGTGATGCTGAGGGGATTAGATTAGGAAATGAGACACTTAAAGTAGTAAAGGAGTTTTGCTATTTAGGGAGTAAAATAACTGATGATGGTCGAAGTAGAGAGGATATAAAATGTCGACTGGCAATGGCAAGGAAATCGTTTCTGAAGAAGAGAAATTTGTTAACATCGAGTATAGATTTAAGTGTCAGGAAGTCGTTTCTGAAAGTATTTGTATGGAGTGTAGCCATGTATGGAAGTGAAACATGGACGATAACCGGTTTGGACAAGAAGAGAATAGAAGCTTTCGAAATGTGGTGCTACAGAAGAATGCTGAAGGTAAGGTGGGTAGATCACGTAACTAATGAGGAGGTATTGAATAGGATTGGGGAGAAGAGAAGTTTGTGGCACAACTTGACTAGAAGAAGGGATCGGTTGGTAGGACATGTTTTGAGGCATCAAGGGATCACAAATTTAGCATTGGAGGGCAGCGTGGAGGGTAAAAATCGTAGAGGGAGACCAAGAGATCAATACAGTAAGCAGATTCAGAAGGATGTAGGTTGCAGTAGGTACTGGGAGATGAAGAAGCTCGCACAGGATAGGGTAGCATGGAGAGCTGCATCAAACCAGTCTCAGGACTGAAGACCACAACAACAACAACAACAGTGGCTTACAGATAATCATTGTACCCACGCGCCATTTGCGAGCCGAGCAGAGAAGGGGGGATCGGTTAGTGATACCTGAAGTATCCACATCCGTAGGTAGCTTGTGGAGTATGACGTAGATGTGGAGAAGTAGAACGGGCCGATGAGGAGCGCTCAATGACTTCGAATTCGGAGTAGTCAGTGGATGTTGCCTGAGTATCAAGTAATTGCCAGAGGCCTTGCCGAAGTGGTAACACCGGTTCCCATCAGATCACCGAAGTTAAACGCTATCGGGGTTGACCAGCAATTGGATGTGTGAGCGTCTGTGTTTGCTGAGTTATTGGTGAGGTGGGTGGCACTCAGCTCTTGTAAGACGAATCAAGGAGCCACTTAATTAAGAAGTAGCGACACCGGTCACGAAAGCTCACAACGATCGGGAGAGTAGTGTGCTGACAACATGACACCCCGTATCCGTATCAAGGGACGCCTATCGGCTAAGGACGATATGGCGGTCGGTCGGTGTCGATGGAGTTTCCACGACTTGTTCGGGTGGAGTTTGAGTAAAAAGTCCACCAAGGAAATTACAGTCTTTCTAAAGTCAACATTGATGTTGTGTCTGTGAAGTGGAAAACGCGAAGGAACAGCCACAGTAAACCAAGACCAGGTAACCCCTTGTACTGACGGAGCACTTCTGAGAGTGGTTGTGAAAAATACAGGGTGATTCAAAAAGAATACCACAACTTTAGGAATTTAAAACTCTGCAACGACAAAAGGCAGAGCTAAGCACTATCTGTCGGCGAATTAAGGGAGCTATAAAGTTTCATTTAGTTGTACATTTGTTCGCTTGATGCGCTGTTGACTAGGCGTCAGAGTCAGTTGATGCTAAGATGGCGACCGCTCAACAGAAAGCTTTTTGTGTTATTGAGTACGGCAGAAGTGAATCGACGACAGTTGTTCAGCGTGGGGCACTGAGAATCCGCGGGAAACAACTCAGTATGAACGTGACTCGCCTAAGGTGAACGTTTTCTGTGCCATTTCAGCCAATAAAGTTTTTGGTCCCTTTTTCTTCGAAGGTGCTACTGTAACTGGACTACAGTATCTGGAGATGTTAGAGAATTGGCTGTTCCCTCAGCTCGAACGAGAAGCACAACAATTCATATTTCAGCAGGATGGAGCGCCACCACATTGGCACTTATCTGTCCGTAACTACCTGAACGTCAACTACCCGAGGCGATGGATCGGCCGCCAGGCAGCCCGTGACAGAGCACTTCATCACTGGCCTCCAAGAAGCCCTGATCTTACCCCCTGCGATTTTTTCTTATGGGGGTATGTTAAGGATATGGTGTTTCGGCCACCTCTCCCAGCCACCATTGATGATTTGAAACGAGAAATAACAGCAGCTATCCAAACTGTTACGCCTGATATGCTACAGAGAGTGTGGAACGAGTTGGAGTATCGGGTTGATATTGCTCGAGTGTCTGGAGGGGGCCATATTGAACATCTCTGAACTTGTTTTTGACTGAAAAAAAAACTTTTTTAAATACTCTTTGTAATGATGCATAACAGAAGGTTATATTATGTTTCTTTCATTAAATACACATTTTTAGAGTTGTGGTATTGGTTCAAATGGTTCAAATGGCTCTGAGCACTATGGGACTCAACTGCTGTGGTCATAAGTCCCCTAGAACTTAGAACTACTTAAACCTAACTAACCTAAGGACATCACACACATCCATGCCCAAGGCAGGATTCGAACCTGCGACCGTAGCGGTCGTGCGGTTCCAGACTGTAGCGCCTTTAACCGCTCGGCCACTTTGGCCGGCAGTTGTGGTATTCTTTTTGAATCACCCTGTATTATGAAATCAAGGAGGGAATCGCTCATGACTTCCAAAATGCTACTAGGCAGTCTACCTAACTACTGTGAAAAAAGATTGGAATTTAGTGGTCGAGCAGATCCTTATGACCCACATATTTCTTTCGTCGGTGCACAGCTTGAGGTAATGTAAAGAGCGACGCTAGTGTGTTGCGTCCTTGCCAATGGACCCAAATGGAGGCGGCGCGCTGAGACAGTTTCCGACTGGCACCACGGGCGGTGCTTTGAAGTTAGCCGCCAACTACAGGCGCTGTCCAATCAGCAGCGTCTGCGCCGGCGCCAATGAGATGGACTTCCGCGTTATGATAAGCGGCGACCACAGGCAGCAACGGACAGCTCATGTTCGGCGTTGGCGTATGACGATTCTAGTACGGAGGTCTAGGGTTGCTGTTCGTAGCTACGGTTGGTAATGGAGATCAGCCTGCGGAACTTAGTCTACAAATGGAGTCGTCTCTAGCGTGTTTACTACAGCAATTGACAGTGTGGCTCCCCGGACAGTCATTGTCTCGTTGACATATTATTGAGTAACGCACGCCCTGACAGGCCACTGCTTAGTTGCATCTGTCCGCAAGCACATCGAAATAGTTGCTGTATAACTTTAGTTAAGTATCACAGCGCAATAAGGTGTATATGTGTGTGCCACTAATTTGTTTGCAAAAGGCCATGTCCATATACACATTGCTCACAGATGGTTGTTACATCAAACAACAGCACATCTGTTTACATATACTAGATATATGCTACACACTGCAAATCCACTTGAAATGGCATGTAAGGTGTACCTTATACACCTCACAAGGTGTAACAAGCATCTGTGAGCAATGCGCATACGGCTCTGAACACTATGGGACTTAACATCTGAGGTCACCAGTCCTCTAGACTTAGAACTACTTAAACCTGACTAACCTAAGAACATTACACACATCCATGCCCGATGTAGGATTCGAACCTGCGACCGTAGCGGTCGCCCGGTTCCAGACTGCAGCACCTAGAACCGCTCGGCCACACCGGCCGGCTAATGTGCACATCGACATGGACATTTGCACGCGGTGCTTTATGTTTTTAAATATTTTAGCGATGCCAAACCTTCTATAACGTGCTGATTTTTATCCATTTAACATCTCGTGCGTGAGGTTTATCGTAAAATGAACATGCTTTACAACAAAAAGATTTTAAGACCTGAAGATGGAAGTCTGTTGAAACCGGTTGTCGTAAATAAGGAAATATTTTATTGTTTCTAGCTGTTGGATAGTTTTTTACAAGTGTTGTTAACGGGGGATTTTTTTTTGGGGGGGGGGGGGGGAGTTTTTCGTGATTAGCACCTGGTCCCCGTATTGCGCTTAAGAAAATGCTACACGTAGAAGAATATGAATAGCTGGCCGTGTGGCCGAGCAGATCTAGGCGCTTCAGTCTGAAACCACGTGACCGCTAAGGTCGCAGGTTCGAATCCTGCCTGGGGCATGGATGTGTGTGATGTCCTTAGGTTAGTTAGGTTTAAGTAGTTCTAAGTTCTAGGGGACTGATGACCTCATATGTTAAGTCCCATAGTGCTCAGAGCCATTTTTTGGATATAAATACATTTTACAACATTTTGCGCTGTGTACAGTAAAGTTTCGGATACAGTAACTGTTAATATAAACATGATAAAACACCCTGTCATAAAGCAGCATCTAGGAGGCAATGATTTGTGGTCAACAATTCCTGAAATAGTCTGGACTGTCGGAAATCCCGACCTGAACCCAAGACCTTTGAGGTGGGTTAGAACGTCTACTTTTTCAAGAATGAAGAAACCGGCACTTGAGAAAGAATGGGCTGCAATTCCTCTACTGATATTGACACACCTCAAAAGCGTCCGCAGCAGAGTTTAAGCCGCGATGAAGGCGAAGTGTAGACATAATACACTGACCGGAAAAAAGTATCAACACCAAAAATAATTAATTTAGAGTAAAGAAATTGTCTGTGCAATATATTTAAATGAGTAACGCTGTAAGTTCAAAGATTAGTGTAAGCGCGACATAAGCCATAAGCCGTTGCCATAAGAAATCGCATCCTAACCCACGATTCCAAATGTAGATCCAGTGCGTCTAGCACGCAGACTGGTTGGTTGCAGGCACTCAACTGATCTCCTTCTATCCAGCACAAGACTAACTGGTACCGTGGCAGAACCATCAGAAAACGCAACAGCTCTACACCCTGCGCTCCTACGAGCTCTCGCTTGACACCGCTGAAGTCACAAATGACGGCGCTTCGGGGTCAGTGCAACGCACGCGCTTCATGGCACCTTGCTCGGAGCTTTTCTTGAAGTAACTGATTTGTAACACTTCGCTGTGCCAATGTGGTGCCAACCGCTGCTCAAACTGCCGCTGCAGATGCAGTACGATGCCGCTCGGTGAAATTGGTGGTCTTCCCTCTCGGTAGTGCCCTAGGCCGTCCGGACGTCTTCTTGCGATGTACAATATCGTGACCACCGTTGATAACAATCATGTACATTGGCTACATTCCTGCCAAGCTTTTCTACAATATCACACGAGGAACACCCAGCTTCTCGCAGCCCTACTACATGACCTCGTTTAAAAAATGGTTCAAATGGCTCTGAGAACTATGGGACTTAACTTCTGAGGTCATCAGTCCCCTAGAACTTAGAACTACTTAAACCTGACTAACCTAAGGACATCACACACATCCATGCCCCAGGCAGGATTCGAACCTGGGCCCGTAGCGGTCGCGCGGTTCCAGACTGTAGCGCCTAGAACCTCGTTTAAACTCAGCCTTCGCATACCTGATTAGCGTCATCATAGTGGTGCTATTAGCGCCCCCTCAAAAAAAAAAAAAAAAAAAAAAAAAAAAAAAAAGTTCAAATGTGTGTGAACTCTTATGGGACTTAACTGCTAAGCTCATCAGTCTCTAAGCTTACACACTACTTAACCTAAATTATCCTAAGGACAAACACACACACCCATGCCCGAGGGAGGACTCGAACCTCCGCCGGGACCAGCCGCACAGTCCATGACTGCAGCGCCCAAGACCGCTCGGCTAATCCCGCGCGGCTAGCGCCCCTCTTCTGCGACTAGCGCGAAACGTGAACAGACGTCATCACTCAGACGTAGAGGCACGTTTACCAACTTTCGTTTATGTCCCACAACTCCTTCTTGGTGTTGCGATATGGACTGACGATTAGCTCATCTTTGGCACGGTCATAAAACAAAGAACCAATAGCCGACAATATTGCTCCAAGAAGCACGTATTTTCCTCACTAAATGTCGGATAATACAAGAGTATAAAACCTATAATAGTGGTACAAGTAAGGAGGCGGTACGATATATAATACTCTCCCCTACCAGAACTGAAATCTAAGTAATAACTTTCTTCACCAGAAATACATCCCTAGTAAATCCCTGTGGCTTTGACACTACCTGTCAGATTAAGACTGTGTGCCGGACTGAGATTCGAACTCAGGACCTTTGCCTTTCGGCGGCAAGGCTGTGAGGACGGGGCATGAGTCGTGCTTGGGTAGCTCAGTGGTAGAACACTTGCGCGCGAAAGGCAAAGGTCCCGAGTTCGAGTCTCGGTCCGGTACACAGTTTTAATCTGCCAGGAAGTTTCATATCAGCGCACATTCCGCTGCAGAGTGAAAATCTCATTCTGGAAACATCCCTCAGGCTGTGGCTAAGCCATGTCTCCGCAATATCCTTTCCTTCAGGAGTGCTAGTTCTGCAAGGTTCGCAGGAGGTACTGGCAGAAGTAAGGCTATGAGGACGGGGCGTGAGTCGTGCTTGGGTAGCTCAGATGGTAGAGCACTTTCTCGCGAAAGGCAAAGGTCCTGAGTTCGAGTCTCGGTCCTTCACACAGTTTTAATCTGCCACGAAGTTTCATATCAGCGCACACTCCGCTGCAGAGTGAAAATCTCATTCTGACAACATCCCCCAGGCTGTCGCTAAGCCATGTCTCCGCAATATCCTTTCCTTCAGGAGTGCTAGTTCTGCAAGGTTCGGAGGAGAGCTTCTATAAATTTTGGAAGGTAGGAGACGAGGTACTGGCAGAAGTCAGGCTGTGAGAACGGGGCGTGAGTCGTGCTTGGGTAGCTCAGATGGTAGAGCACTTGCCCACGAAGGTCAAAGGTCCTGAGTTCGAGTCTCGGTCCGGCACTCAGTTTTAATCTGCCAGGAAGTTTCATATCAGCGCACACTCCACTGCAGAGTGAAAATCTCATAGTGGCTTTGGCGCTGAAGCGGAGGAATAGAGGGAGGTAAGCGAGTAAAGGAACAAAGGCAAAACGGCGCTTCATTACCGCGCCATTTAAGTGGTATCGGCGGCTACGTCGGCCGCCGTGGCTGTACCGTGCCCGGAATTGAATACAGGCACGCACGCCCAGCTATTACAAAAGCTCCATCCGATAAAGCGCGACTCTTAGCGACGCCGTCAGCACGTCACTGCCCGCTCAGTGGTCCGGCAGTCGGCGGCAAAAGGCACGGGGCCAGTCGGTTACGTGTGTTGAGGCAGTAAGAAACTGGAAACCCGCGCGCGCGGCCCGTGTTTGCATTTTTGCCGAAGTGCAGCTCCACCGATAGCCGGGCGTGCATTCCAGGCGCAGGAGGCGGCAGCGCTGACGTATGGCACCGCCAGCTCCAGCCAGAGCGACCCGTTTTCTTTTAATTTCCAGCCGAGGGCGAAATACGACGGCGCCAATTTTTATGCTAGTCGCGTGACATCGGTGAGGTTATTGCAAAACCCACTCGAGCCGCAGAGTGGGTTACGGCACAATGTCCACGTCATTCGACGCAACTACTTCGAGAAGGAATTCGACCATAAACTGCAGATACTTATCTCTACAATACAAGAACCAAGAGGAAATAGTAACAAAATAAATCCAAGGGAAAGGAATTACTCGGCCACGCAGACCAAAATTTACACTGCAGAAGCGCTGATGCAAATTAAAAAAATCCAGAATGGAATTCACTTATGTCATTACTATTAATTAATGTGAGGAAGCCTGCTGCATGGAACGAACACTGTAATGAGCAAATTAAGGCGAAACTAATGAACCATAAGACTGCAAGACCAAAAACGAAGTGCTCGGATTAAGAAGGGTTGTCTTCCGCTCCCACTCTTCAATCAGTACGTCGAAGATGCAACGAGGGAAATAAAAGAACGATACAAGACTGACATTAAAATCGATGGTGAAAGGATATCAATGAAAAGATTCGTTGATGACAGTGCTATCCTCAGTGAAAGTGAAGATGAATTACCTGACCTGCTGAATGAAATGAACAGTCTAATGAGTACAGAATATCGATTGAGAGTAAATCGAAGAAAAACGAAATGAAAAATAGCAGAAATGGAAACAACGAGAAACTTAACATCAGGAGTGGTGAACGCGAAGTAGATGAAATTAAGGAATTCTGCTGCCTAGGTTGTAAAATAACCTATGACAGACGGAGCAAGGAAGACATGAAAAACCGACTAACACTGGCAAAAAGAGCATAGTTGGTCAAGAGAAGGCTACTAGTACCAAACATAGGCCTTAATTTAAGGAAGAAATTTGTGAGAATGTACGTTTGGACCGTAGCATTGTATGTCAGTGTGTCATGGACTGAGAGAAAACTGGAAAAGAAGAGAACCGAAGCCTTTGATATGTGGTGCTACATAAGAAGCTAGCTACTCTAAGGTGAAACAGAGTTGCTAGTCTAAGGTGAAAAGGAAGGCAAGGTGAGGAATTCGTCACAGGCTGCATCACACCAGCTGGGAAGTCGAAAAAAAAAAAAAGAAGAGTGAGAGAAATCATATTAGCGATAAACTTGACTTCAAAACTTGGTATCACGAAACAGACAAACTGAAGCCATAGTTCGAGGAAGAAATTTATGAAAGTCTGGTGCACTGTATGATATGGAAGTGAATCATTGACTTGAGAAAGACGGAAAAGAAGAGAAGTGTTTTTGATGTGGTGTTGCAGAATGCTGAAAATTGAGTAGTCTAGTATAATAAACGTGGAACTTTCCACAGAATCGCCGAGCAAAGGAATGTGTGGGAAACACTGACTTATGCCTTAACACATCAGGGAACAACTTCTATTGTACTAGGAAGAGATGCAGATCTTAGAAATTATAGAGAAAGACAGAAACTGGTATATACCCGACAACTAATGGGAACACTCGTGTTCCCATAAGAGCGATGTGACAAGCAGCAAGACACAGTATGCGGCAATAGCCTCGCATGTGGTGTGTTTGATGGCATCCTCATCTCGAGCAACTTCCAAATACCTCACGTATTTACTCGAGACTACGGCTTTCCTTTAGCTTAAAACCAATTTTGGTGTGTCAGATACGTTTGGTAAGCAGCAGCATTGTATGACATAAAACACGCCAAACGTAAACTGGCCAGAGACGACATTTTTTACTGAAAACTTTCCTCATCTTTGTTCTTCATTTCTGTATACTTGCAGCTCTCTGGCGCTGGAGGGCTACCTGTTGTGGCGCGTCCGCAGCTCGTGGTCGTGCGGTAGCGTTCTCGCTTCCCGCGCCCGGGTTCGATTCCCGGCGGGTCAGGGATTTTCTATGCCTCGTGATGGCTGGGTGTTGTGTGATGTCCTTAGGTTAGTTAGGTTTAAGTAGTTCTAAGTTCTAGGGGACTGATGAGCATAGATGTTAAGTCCCATAGTGCTCAGAGCCATTTGAACCATTTTTTTGTTGTGGCGCGTAACATGTAAGTGCGTAACGTAAATATGTCGGTGCGTGAGAAACAGCGTGCTGTAATCGAGTTTCCAATTCGAAGGGTTCGTCCACATATAGGGTGCCCTCTCCTCCAACTTGACAATGCACCTTCGGTTCACTGTCATCGATAATCCACCGTACAGTCCCACCTTGGCCCCGTACGATTTTCATCCGTTTCCCTTCGAGGACGTCACTAGGTATAGTGGTCTTCAGGCATACTTAACATATCCCGGAAAGCATAGACCCAGAACGACATCGTAGGAAAAAACAGTAATTTCGAATAGTCCTGCCGGCACAGATGCAACGGATGTGGACGTTACAGCATTTTGGACGGCACACAGGCGGTGGATGTGGACGTTTACAGCAATTTGGACGGCAGGTAGCAGACAGGAGGCAGCGTTTAATGGGGCCACCTGTGGCCTAGCCGTGCTGTGGGAGCCCCACTGTTCCATCTCCAGCCCGCCCCTAATGACGCGGCGCGGGAAGTGACGTCGTTACCTTGGCCCTGCTAACTGCGCCAGATAGCGCTAGCACCGCGCTACTAGGTTCTCATTTCAGTTTGCTGCTTAGAGCAGCCCGCGCAGATGCTAGGTACTACGCAGCAGCGAACATGTCACAAATCAGATGACAGCGGCATTTACTTGGTGAAAGTGCTGAGCTGTACTGCAAACTGGCTCACTTTACGGATTACCGGACCATCTTTGAATTGATAAATTCGTAGTAAACAGAACGCAGCAAGTCATCCTTAATGGACAGAAATATTCAGATTGAAAAGTAATATGAGGTGTACGTTAGCGAAGTGTCAGAGGACGGCCACTGTTCAGATTATATACAGTATACGAGGGCTGTTCATTTATTAAGGTCCGCTCGGTCGCAAACTGGAAAACTTTGCACAGATATATTGGGCAGTGTGTCTAACGTGCCCGTCGATAGTGTCACATCGCTCTTTTCAGTTTTGTGCACACAGCGAGCACTAGGGATACCTAGAAAATAGTGTCTCTCACCAAATGTTAAATGGCCGCGCGTTCTGAGACGCCTTCCCACGGTTCGCGCGGCTCCTCCCGTCGGGAGTTCGAGTCCTCCCTCGGGCATGGGTGTGTGTGCTTAGCGTAAGTTAGTTTTAGTTAGATTAAGTAGTGTGTAAACCTAGGGACCGATGACCTCAGCAGTTTGGTCCCATAGGATTTAACCACCGCAAATGTGAAATGCCTGATGGCAGATTTCGCCTGATTTCATGCAGTCCACGTAACGTAACTGTCGTATATGTCCTTCTTCATGATAATCCTTGGCCGAACACAGCAGGGTCTATGAACACGCTCCTGAGAACTATTTTATCACCCAGCATATAGCACGGACTTGGCTCCGACTGAGTTTCATATCTGCTCACAGGCTATGAGGACAATATTTTGAACCTATAAAGATGGTATCTGTTCTCTCGGACATGTCCGAAAGAACAGATACCATCTTCATATAGTTAAGGCTAACCGTGTGTGCGGATGCACACGTATTGCCAGAACTCTTACGGGACTCGGTAAGATTGTCTGCCGCGAGTAATGAGTGTAATGGGCAGGGGCACTACGAATGTAGTGTTTGGGCATTAAGTTGGGAATGTGGGTTTCACGAGGAGCGTGCAAGGGATAAATCTCTGCAGTCGCACTATCCTCTGTGCTCTCGGTGGCTCAGATGGATCTCATTTTTGTTCTATATATTGTTCGTTGAATTTGTTCGTGGCGGACGTCCGTTGACATTCGTTGAGGTTCTTCGTTGATCCGTTTACTCAGGTTTTTTTATTACAGAGGATAGCTAAACCCTCTGACCGAACACGCTGAGCTACCGTGCCGGCACAGATAGAGAGTCGGCCATGTAAGCAGGATATCCCGGGTTCGAGACCCAGTCGCGGCACACATTTTCAACTGTCCCCGTAGATGTATATCAACGCCTGCTGACAGCATAGGGTCTTGATTTAATTATCATTTCATATTTTGACTCAGACAACGACCTGCAGACCAGCGTAGAGAACTGGCATAAAGCACAGGGAACTGCCTCTTACGATGAGCATATTGGAAAGTTGATGAAACGCTTCGTCAGATGTCTAAGTCGGAGTGGCGACTGTGTGAAGAAATAGATGAAAGGTGTAGAGAAGTAGATGAAGGTTGTAGCTAACTGTTGCTAAAAAAAACTTTTTCTATTTCCACTGTGGCTTCCATTTCGCGACCGATCGAACATTATTGAATGAACAGCCATCGTAAATGACCTAGCGTATAACGTCTGAAGCAACTTTAGGCTGTTCGCGAATGGTAGTGCTGTATATGGAGAAGTGACAACGCTAGAAAATTGTAGCGAAGTGCAAGAAAACCAGCAGAATTTCAAGACTTAGTGCAGGAAGTAGAAGTTGATCCTCAGCATAAATGTAACGAACTGTGCATAAATAGACGGAAGTAAGCGTTATTATATGATTACTCGATTGCAGAACAGTACTAGAAACAGTCACATCCCTTAAATTTCTGAGAGTATGCTGCTAACCCTAACAAATTACCAAGCGAGGTGGCGCATTGGTTAGCACACTGGACTCGCATTCGGGAGGACGGTGGCTCAATACCGCGTCCGGCCATTCTGATTTAGGTTTCCCTGATTTCCCTAAATCGCTCCAGGCAAGTGCCGGTATGGTTCTTTGAAAGGGCACGGCCGACTTCCTTTCCCGTCCTTCCCTTATCTGATGAGACCGATGACCTCGCTGTCTGGTCTCCTGCCTCAAAACAACCCCCCAACCTGACAAATCATAGAACAAACTGGTATTGTTACTCTTTCTTAGGGCGCAATTTGAGCTACTTTCGTACAGCTGGTGTAGAAGAATGTGGGATTTCGTGTAGAAAGAGCGATCTATCCGTCCCATTCGTGGGTGACTTTTCTTCTCGCCCTTTGTGTGTTTATTTGAGCTACTGCATGGTCACCACCTATTTCAATCATTGACAGATCCATTTGCATCTCTCCTCTGATGGCTTCATTCCTAACTTTATCTCTTCTACTCTTCTTCAAGGCTAATCGCAGAACATTTCGCATGCTTGTAGCTTGCTCAAGCCTGCCTTGTTAATTACACAGCACTCCAAGCTGTATGTTGTAATCGGCAGGAGACGTTTAAACGTGGTCTGTTTGGCTCTCATAGGAACCCCGTTTGTCTCTCATAACAATAACGTTCAGCACTAGATGAAATAAGTTAGAACCCTTCTTTACTTTGTTTTGTGTTTCTAGATCTGTAGTTCCAGTTCTTGTTATTGTGCTTCACAGGTAACTGAAAGCTTCGACACATTCAATTTTCTCTCCATCTAGCATCTGGTTGTCCTAGGTAGTTTTCATGTTCATAATCATTGCTACAGTTTTGCTCTTGCTTACTGTCAGCTGGTACTCTTTAAACCTGGAGCTCCAGTAATCTAATTTTCCCTGTACTTCTAGTTCTGTTTCTGCCAAATAGCTACATCAACAGCAAAGACTAAAGCACTGACCTCATCATTTCTCTTTGACTCTGTCTGTCCTGAACCAGTCTGATCTGCCATTACCCACCTGTTCACAACTTCTGCAGCCTTCATATAGCAATTGTACCTTACTTCTTGTACGGTATCAGATTTAACTTTTTTTGCTCTTCTTCACGAAGGATAGTCATACAAGTTAAATTATCACTTGAATAAACAAAGTTACATAGTTCATATTTCTTTATAGCAGGTTCACACTGAAGTTCCTGAACCAAAATACCGTAGCGTATCACTGGAGGAGCCACTAATAAATGGCGCAGAGCCCGTTGAACAAGGGGGGTAGCGCTGCAGATATGTCAGGCCAGTCGATATTACTTCCAGATTGGCCTGACACACCTACGACCCTTGCGCTGCTCCTGACAACGAATTACCGCGTGATAATACGCTTCATCAATAGGTTGCGCCATTTACTTTTGGATGTTCTGGCGGTATGCTGCAGAACTGAGACGCTAAGACTTAATTTGTACCGGGACTGGAGATAATTAAATTACGTAATTTTTTCGAAGTGATGTTTAAAACGTTTCTAGCACATGATCGATTACGGTCGGAGACACTAACATCGTAAGTTCACTGAGGCTTTTTGCGGATGATGCTGTGGTGTATCGAGAGGTTGTAACAATGGAAAATTGGACTGAAATGCAGGAGGATCTGCAACGAATTGGTTCAAATGGCTCTGAGCACTATGGGACTTAACATCTATGGTCATCAGTCCCCTAGAACTTAGAACTACTTAAACCTAACTAACCTAAGGACATCACACAACACCCAGTCATCACGAGGCAGAGAAAATCCCTAACCCCGCCGGGAATCGAACCCGGGAACGGCGGGCGTGGGAAGCGAGAACGCTACCGCACAATCACGAGCTGCGGACTGCAACGAATTGACGCATGGTGCAGGGAATGGCAATTGAATCTCAATGTAGACAAGTGTAATGTGCTGCGAATACATACAAAGATAGAGCCCTTATCATTTAGCTACAAAATAGCAGGTCGCAACTGGAAGCAGTTAATTCCATAAATTATCTGGGAGTACGCATTAGTAGTGATTCAAATGGTTCAAATGGCTCTGAGCACTATGGGACTTAACATCTGTGGTCATCAGTCCCCTAGAACTCAGAACTACTTAAACCTAACTAACCTAAGGACATCACACACATCCATGCCTGAGGCAGGATTCGAACCTGCGACCGTAGCAGTCGCGCGGTTCCCGACTGAGCGCCTAGAACCGCGAGACCACCGCGGCCGGCTAGGAGTGATTTAAAGTGGAATGATCATATAAAGTTCATCGTCGGTAAAGCAGATGCCAGACTGAGATTCATTGGAAGAATCCTAAGGAAATGCAATCCGAAAACAAAGGAAGTAGGTTACAGTACGCTTGTTCGCCCACTGCTTGAATACTGCTCAGCAGTGTGGGATCCGTACCAGATAGTTTTGATAGAAGAGATAGAGAAGACCCTACGGAGAGCAGCGCGCTTCGTTACAGGATCATTTAGTAATCACGAAAGCGTTACGGAGATGATAGATAAACTCCAGTGGAAGACTCTGCAGGAGAGACGCTCAGTAGCTCGGTACGGGCTTTTGTTAAAGTTTCGAGAACATACCTTCACCGAAGAGTCAAGCAGCATATTGCTCCCTCCTACGTATATCTCGCGAAGAGACCATGAGGATAAAATCAGAGAGATTAGAGCCCACACAGAAGCATACCGACAATCTTTCTTTCCACGAACAATACGAGACTGGAATAGAAGGGAGAACCGATAGAGGTACTCAAGGTACCCTCCGCCAGACACTGTCAGGTGGCTTGCGGTGTATGGATGTAGATGTAGATGTAGATGTAGACGATCCAGTACAGAACTCCGGTGACTTGGAGGAACGCAGTACACAATAACAAAGAAATCTACGCGTTGTATGGCTATAAGAAGTGTAAGAGTGAACTTCTCGCGTGGTGAAATGCCATTGACGCGTAGCGGTCCAGCCATAGGTGGCGCGGAGTAGCGTTTCCCGAGTCAGCTCTCACGGCCCTTTTTTCGCATGCCTGTGGGCTTGATTGCAGCTCTAGCTGGGACGGAGGAGGGGAATACAGGAACTGCCCTGAGCCTGCCGCGTCGTGTGAACGTGGAGAGCCGGGAACCAGGCGGCACCCGACACCCGCCGCCGAGCTCCTAACCTAACGGGACGCTGACCTCGCGTCGACGCGCGCCTCGCGGGTTGCCTAAACGCGCCACTGTGCAGGCGGGCCGCTCGAGCGTGAAGACTGGGTGAAGCGGCTTCCGACCAGCAGCTGGTCTACCCAGGAGCCCAGAAATGTGTGTGATACTACAGGCGCGAATCAAATACCCGTCGTTACCTCATAACAAGATGTAATACATTCAGCATCTTAGCTGTACCTATGCATCTAATTACTGTTAGCCACACGTTTATGGAACAAACTTCTTAGTAGCTTATGCCTCGTGCAAAACCAAACTACATTGGGGTGATGCGGGTTTTTCTTGTTATTATTGATACAGCTTCACTGTCAGCATATCCCGGAGATATACACTCCTGGAAATGGAAAAAAGAACACATTGACACCGGTGTGTCAGACCCACCATACTTGATCCGGACACTGCGAGAGGGCTGTACGAGCAATGATCACACGCACGGCACAGCGGACACACCAGGAACCACAGTGTTGGCCGTCGAATGACGCTAGCTACGCAGCATTTGTGCACCGCCGCCGTCAGTGTCAGCCAGTTTGCCGTGGCATACGGAGCTCCATCGCAGTCTTTAACACTGGTAGCATGCCGCGACAGCGTGGACGTGAACCGTATGTGCAGTTGACGGACTTTGAGCGAGGGCGTATAGTGGGCATGCGGGAGGCCGGGTGGACGTACCGCCGAATTGCTCAACACGTGGGGCGTGAGGTCTCCACAGTACATCGATGTTGTCGCCAGTGGTCGGCGGAAGGTGCACGTGCCCGTCGACCTGGGACCGGACCGCAGCAACGCACGGATGCACGCCAAGACCGTAGGATCCTACGCAGTGCCGTAGGGGACCGCACCGCCACTTCCCAGCAAATTAGGGACACTGTTGCTCCTGGGGTATCGGCGAGGACCATTCGCAACCGTCTCCATGAAGCTGGGCTACGGTCCCGCACACCGTTAGGCCGTCTTCCGCTCACGCCCCAACATCGTGCAGCCCGCCTCCAGTGGTGTCGCGACAGGCGTGAATGGACGGACGAATGGAGACGTGTCGTCTTCAGCGATGAGAGTCGCTTCTGCCTTAGTGCCAATGATGGTCGTATGCGTGTTTGGCGCCGTGCAGGTGAGCGCCACAATCAGGACTGCATACGACCGAGGCATACAGGGCCAACACCCGGCATCATGGTGTGGGGAGCGATCTCCTACACTGGCCGTACACCACTGGTGATCGTCGAGGGGACACTGAATAGTGCACGGTACATCCAAACCGTCATCGAACCCATCGTTCTACCATTCCTAGACCGGCGAGGGAACTTGCTGTTCCAACAGGACAATGCACGTCCGCATGTATCCCGTGCCACCCAACGTGCTCTAGAAGGTGTAAGTCAACTACCCTGGCCAGCAAGATCTCCGGATCTGTCCCCCATTGAGCATGTTTGGGACTGGATGAAGCGTCGTCTCACGCGGTCTGCACGTCCAGCACGAACGCTGGTCCAACTGAGGCGCCAGGTGGAAATGGCATGGCGAGCCGTTCCACAGGACTACATCCAGCATCTCTACGATCGTCTCCATGGGAGAATAGCAGCATGCATTGCTGCGAAAGGTGGATATACACTGTACTAGTGCCGACATTGTGCATGCTCTGTTGCCTGTGTCTATGTGCCTGTGGTTCTGTCAGTGTGATCATGTGATGTATCTGACCCCAGGAATGTGTCAATAAAGTTTCCCCTTCCTGGGACAATGAATTCACGGTGTTCTTATTTCAATTTCCAGGAGTGTATGTACTGTCCTTCACCAGCCTTCTGACTTCTGTCGCTGTGCAGTCTTGTTCAATAGCAAATCAGTATTTGTCACATTTCCAGAGAGGTGGGAAGAGTACACTGAAGGGCTGTATGAGGGCGAGAACTTACTTGACGACGAATTTGAAGTCGATAGGGATGACATAGGGCATCCAGTATAAGAGCCAGAATGTGAAAGAGCTATGGAGGACTTGAGACCAAATAAAGCACAAGGGATAGATAACATTCCACCGAAATTTCTAAAATAATTGGGGGAAGTGGCAACAAAACAATTATTCAACTTGGCATATAGAATCAACGAGAGGCGACATACCATCAAACTTCTTGAAAAATATCGCGCACACAGTTCCGAAGATAGCAAGTGCAGATAAGTGCGAAAACTACCGTACAATCAGCTTAACAGCTCATGCATAGAAGCTGGTAATAAGAATGATATACAGAAGAATGGAAAAGAATGGATGACGGTCAGAAAGATGAGAAAGGTAAAGGCACAAATAAGCAGTTCTAACGTTGCGCTTGATAATGGATGCGAGGTTGAAGAAAAAATCGAGACACGCTCACAGCATTCGTCGACCTAGAAAAAGCATCCTACAACTTAAATTGGTGCACGGTTTCGAAATTCTGAGAAAAGTAGAGCTAAGCTGCAGAGGAAGACGGTTAATATACATATGTACAACAACCAAAAGGGAATAATAAGAGCCGGCCGTTGTGGCCGAGCGGTTCTAGGCGCTTCAGTCCGGAGCCACGCTCCTGCTACTGTCGCAGGTTCGAATCCTGCCTCGGGCATGGATGTGTGTGATGTCCTTAGGTGAGTTAGGTTTAAGTAGTTCTAAGTTGTAGGGGACTGATGACCTCAGATGTTAAGTCCCATAGTGCTCAGAGCCATTTGAACCATTTGAATAAGACTGGAAGACAAAGTACAAACAGCTCGGATTGAAAAGGATGTAAGACAGTCTTTCGCCCCTACAGTTCAGTCTGTACATCAACGAAGCAATGACGAAAGAAATGTTCGAGAGTGGGATTAAAATTCAGGATGAAAGGATATCAGTGATAAGATTCGCAGATGACATTGCTATTCTCCGTGAAAGTGAGCAAGAATTGCAGAACCTAGTAAATGCTGAATATGGACTGAGAGTAAGCCGAAGAAAAACAAAGGTGGCAGAAATAGAATGGCGAGAAACTTAATATCTAAAAGACAAAGAGGATTTTCCTGGCCAACAGGAATCTACTGGAACCAAACACAGACCTTAATTTGGGGGAAATTTTTCAGAGAATTTGCGTTTGGAGCACAGCATTGTATGGTACTGAATCATGGACGGTATGAAACTCGTAACAGAAGAAAACCAAACAAGAAACAGAAGAATGCTGTAAACCAGATGGACTGATGAGATAAGGAATGAGGTGCTTCTCCGCAGAATCGGCGAAGGAAGAAACATGTGTAAGAACTGACAACGCCCGCATCTCGTGGTCGTGCGGTAGCGTTCTCGCTTCCCACGCCCGGGTTCCCGGGTTCGATTCCCGGCGGGGTCAGGGATTTTCTCTGCCTCGTGATGGCTGGGTGTTGTGTGCTGTCCTTAGGTTAGTTAGGTTTAAGTAGTTCTAAGTTCTAGGGGACTGATGACCATAGATGTTAAGTCCCATAGTGCTCAGAGCCATTTTTGAACTGACAAGGAAAAGGGAGAGGGTAAATAGTGTAGCGGGAAACAGTGATTAGGATACGTCCAGCATATAACTGAGAACGTTGGGTTCAAGAGCTCCTCTGAGATGAGGAAGGCGACGGAAGAGAGTAATTTGTGGCGGGTTATATCAAACCCATCAGAAGACTGATGACTCAAAAAAAGTATCATTTTTATTATCCATTTGCATACCTTTTTCTTTAATTATTTTCTCTCCATTATTTCTCATTTATTCGAGGACAACAAATTTCTTCTCTAGATTTGTTTCTTTCGCCTTTGCTGTCATGCCGTTTAACAGGGACACATGTTAATACGTCACTTTTTGGGTAATAAATCGTGTGATAATTATTACTAGCATTGTTATTAGCAGCTAAGTTTCTATGCATGCTTGTGTGTGACCGTATAAAGAAACTCTGCTGACGGCTGGTGAGGCGTAAGAGATGGCCTCAAGGCCCCAATATTGCCACCTTTAAACTAACAAATAAATACGAATGCCGAGATCTGTCATCCAAACGCAGATGTGCAGATTTTTAATGCACATTCATTAATTATATATTAAGCGCACACAATGCAAAATTAATGTATTAATATGCTCTCGCCAAGTTGTTAAAAAAAACTCATGAGCTTTCGGACGAGTAATCTGCGAAGTTGTTACGCGGTAGCTGGCTGACGTGAACGTCCCTACTTGACAACAGCCACACAGCAGCAGATCGAAAGCTCATGGAGTTTTAAGCACTTGATGCTGGTGGAAACCTGAGATGTGTTTAAAACAATGAACTTGCGTCAACACCGCAACAAAATAACGTGTCCCTCCACTTCATATCAACATCGATTCAATATCTTGAACCTAAATGAGATGCAAGTATTGGGTAATTGATCCTGTATATTGCACTTCTCAAACTGCAAGAGTTCTCCTAGTTGAGATCCTTATTTTAGTCGTTCGTTTTTGTTGCTTGCTGATCCTCAGCACTTAAGAATCTGTTTTACTGCAGTTTCGTTTCTCAGGCCATTTTGAACTGAAGCAAACACATAAACATCTTTGTAGCTTTGTGAACAGTTACAAAGCTGTTTCTAAATGTAGGCAACAGAGATAACACATATAAAATCATCTTTATAACTAGTTGGTGAATGACGCAGCCAGCTGCAAGTACTTGTTAATTGTGCTATTTTAGTGCCATAACCGGTTTCGAGCTACCACGTCCATCTTCAGATAGCTAATATTTTCAGTTACATTGATGTTTTGATCAACAGCACGTCCTCTGCTCCTTATTTGAATATTTAGTGCCACTTTATAACTTTTAGAAAGTATTTATGGTTGGTTGCGTCATTCGCCAACTATCAATAACAATCGTGGAGTTCACAAGATCCAAATGGGTAAAATATCTTTGTAACTGTTTTCGTACCTGTTTGCTAATTTCATTGTATACTGAGTACAGAAAACTGTGCATTATGTTTAATACGTCAGAAGTTTCTGCACAAATGGACCACAAGAAAGACATGAATAGAAGTTCCTTCTAAATTTCACCACTAATTCAGTATAGAGATAGATCGTTAACTAAAACTGCGCGTTTTTATTCACTACAGTAAAGGCGACAGAGCAACGCAATATCTGACACATGGAAAACATCGCGAATAAAGAGCACAGCACACAGGAAACCCACTTGAAAAACGAAAATTTTGGAAATTTGTGGTAAGTTTCTATAGGACCAACCTGCTGAGGTCATCGGTCCCTAGGCTTATGCACTACTTAATCTAACTTAAACTAACTAACGCTGAAGACAAGACACACACCCATGCCCGAGGGAGGACTCGAACCTCCGACGGGGGGAGCCGCGCGAACTGTGGCAAGGCGCCCTAGACTGCGCGGCTAGCACGCGCAGCTTGAAAAAGGAAATCTTTTCCCGAAACGCGTAGTGCAAAATATAAATAAAAAGAAAAACATATTACGATTGAAGTAAGAACCTTTCTCCAACCATTTCTAATGCATCAAATCACACTACCAGCTTTAATTTACATTTTTACAAATTTAGAGCAAGCTGGCACTCGTCACACCAATGTTTAAGCACTGAACGTACTACTCCAAATGCCTATCCAGCATGCGGACCTGCAACGCACACCTTTACCTAAGGGAGGGTTTTCTTTTTCTTATGGAAATGCCGCGGCTCTTTCACAGGTTTCACCGAGGTACGCGGCATAGAAGAAAGAGTAATGGGGCACGGAGATGGAGTGCGGGCGACGAAGAACAATATTACGAGCACGTTGCGTGTCCAGCCGGTGCTTAAAGGCAGACCGCTGTACTAGCGGGGCGCTGACGGCTTGACCGATGTCCCCTCGTCGGTGGCGGCGACAACACGGCACGCCGATGTGTGCGCCAGTCCCGGGCTTACACACACTGCGCTCATGTCTAGGTATACGCAACACGTGTGTACAGCCTGGACTCGATGACTGGCTGCTGCGTGTTCGTCAAGAACGTTGACTCCGAAATAGTGTCTCTGGGGTGATGGCACATCAAAGAACAGTTGCAAATATTGCCCAGTCTTTCTCTGTTTATATTCTCATTTATGTCTGTCGTGGTCCTCAGTCCTAAGTCTGGTTTGAAGCACCTCCACACGCTAGCCGCCCCGAGCAAGCCTCTTCATCCCAACAAAACTTCTGCAGCCTACATCCATTTTCACATGTTTGCTGTGTTCAAACCTTGATCTCACTCTACAATTCCCCCCCCCCCCCCCCCCCCCGGCATACTTAGCAAACTGACGATTTCTTGATATCTCAGAACGTGTCCTATAAATTGATCGCTTCTTTGATCTTTAAGTACATGTGTGGGTAATTTATTACCCCAAGCGTTACTCTTTTGCATAAAATTCCGTTTAAACTGTAATGTTGTCTAAGTAACGGCTGTGCTTTTGTACTGTGTAGGATTTTTGTGAACCATGAATTTTTCTACTGCTACTGTGGACTGTACGTGCTAGGAGAGCCATTCATGACAATATGGTAGAAACAGGCGAGAACACCTCATGAGATTTATTGAGTAAACAACATCAGAGATCACTCAGCGAGTCTCACACCGGGCGACGCTTGAATGTTTTCCAGGACACGATAGAGCGCCATGTCAGTGGGGATTTTTTAAATTCCTGTTTAAGAGAGCCAGTAGCGGAATGTACTGAGTGATACAGAGGGAAAGGCAGAATATAGACACGCCATGTCACATGAAGGTGTTTGATCAGTTAACTTATGGTGCAGGATTTTCGTGTGTTTTGATGATACTGCTCACTGCCGCTCAGAGGAAGTCCTTATTTATAATAACGAATCTCAGTGATAAGAAGAGGTACAACCAATGAAGGAAACGAATAAATAAAGAATAATTTGAAGAGAGGGAAGGGTAAGGTTGTGAGCTCAGGTGCCGGCCGTTGTGCTCGAGTTGTTCTAGGCGCTTCAGTCCTGAACCACGCTGCAGCTACGGTCGCAGGTTCGAATCCTGCCTCGGGCATGGATGTGTGTGATGTCCCTAGGTTAGTTAGATTTAACTAGTTCTAAGTCTAGGGGACTGATGACCTCAGATGTTAAGTCTCATAGTGCTTAGAGCCCTTTTTCTGAGCTCAGGTACGGAATTAGATTTATAAAAAAAATGGTTCAAATGGCTCTGAGCACTATGGGACTTAACATCTGAGGTCATCAGTCCCCTTGAACTTAGAGCTACTTAAACCTTACTAACCTAAGGACATCAGACACATCCATGCCCGAGGCAGGATTCGAACCTGCGACCGTAGCAGTCGCGCCGTTCCAGACTGAAGCGCCTAGAACCGCTCGGCCACACCGGCCGGCTAGATTTTTAAAAGACATAGTTGTTGTGCTGAATATCATACAGAGAGTTTTGTGTTCTTTTACAATTTCTGTTATGGTTATGCTTGTGTGTTTCAGAATAGGCGACGAGGAATTAAAGCGACCAGCTAGTAATCAGAATTCTAGATTACCGCTTGCGTCACTCTTTTGTTCCGTTCAACCTGCAACACTGCCACTCTGATTCTGTATAATCTTACTATCCGCTGTGCTTTTGTGTTATATAGGCGTGTGCAAACAAGCGGCCATTATTTTCATAGTTACGTACCAGTTCTGTTCGAAATCTAGTTCTCTTATCAGTTATCAGAAAATTTTTTGAACGGTTTTGATAACATGGAGCGACGTGTGAACAATAATCACAATTTGGTGTTATTGTTAGTTAGTAAAACTGCTGACTCATTGGATACACCAGATTCTTTTCAAGATGCAACCAAGTTTACTAACAATGAAACAGAAGAATCTGATCATGAAACTGACAGTGAAATAGATGACGATGAAGAGGCAGAACAGGAGAACTTTCGCGAAGCAAACTAAGAAATAGCTATTTGGGCTACTTTTATAGCGAAAAAACGTTATAAATAGGGATAGCAAGATAGCGTATAGATTATGTTATAAAACAACTCTGCGCGGCACTGATCACGGCAATTTTTCTAGGAAAATGCAGAAAGCAGTGGAAAATGCACTTGACAAAATTTTTGAAAATGATAGCAGGGTTAACGAATCTACATTGCAAGTCCAAGCGGGACCAAATCTACCAGAAAACTTGAATGCGTCAGGACCCCACATACCTCCATGTTCTGAAGACACAAAAACTACAACAACAAGTTCTAAATGTAAAACACATCTGCGCAAAATGTGTTCCATTGACAGACAGATATGTCTCAACGTTGATGAAAGATAATAATTGCTTAATTGATTCATTCTTGTACCTTCTATAACTTTTTTTGCAGAAGTCACTGTTTGTTTTTATACTTCAGTCAACTGATCATTATTTGCTCTCAAAACACGCTTCTGAACATTTCTGAAGTACATTTTCTTCATTTTTTAATTTAATTTCAAAACCCCTGTTTAAAAGGGTGATGATAATGAAAGGACCTTAATTATTGGTAAGATTGTGTTTTCTTTTTTAATAAAGGTTGATCTATCATAAATAGAAGGCTTTCTTTTATTGATTCTTTAACAACGGTTAGAGAAATATAGAAGTAAATAAGTTTCTGATATTTCTTTTTTTTTTTTGGGGGGGGGGGTCGAAAACCACGAAGTTACTGACGTCTGTCAGTATTGCGAGTCAAGTTAACGGTTAACACCGTTGCGTCCTCTCATGCCATCAGCATCCGTTAATCAGTAAGTTAATCTTTCCTGTGAGTGTAAAGAAAAGAAAAGACTTTCGAAGAAGTTAGGCAAAAACTAATTACGTTTACAGTTCGTAAGATGGCCGAAGGAATATTAAGATTTAATTGTTAATTTTACGTTGCTAAAATTCACAAAATTTAGAGGTAACATTTACATAAACAACTCAGAAGAAAAATTTCAAAAAGCCAACATCGTTAATAAAGCATTTATTTCAATAAATGGTTTCAGTGAGTCTTCGTTACCATCATCTTCCGGATCGCTACATCGCCTGCGAAGACTGAGAAATCTACACCCAGTTAGAGATAGGACCCTACCGCATAGTCAACTAGCGGCGCCCTACATTGCGTCAGATAAATGGCCGAACGAGAATCTAAATGCTGCTCGTCCCAATTTCGAAACCAGTGTCTCTGCCATTGTACCGATTCGTTCATGCATCATGTACGTGCAGTAGCTGAAAATTTAACTCGTAAAAACCCGCATTAGTGACCACTGGGTTGTCACGATGCTGCGCCAGGCGAGGCTGTGCAACACGGGACGGACAGACAATGTGTGTTTAACGGAGGAGGTCGATGTGTGCTGCTCAACTATTAATGGAGGCCCGTATGCCGTAACGGCCATCGACCGAGGGACCGGCCGCAGGGCGTGCCAACATCACATGACGCCCCTGCCATGTTGATGTTGGCGCCACGCAGTCTGACAACAAACGACACCCCTGGCGTTTCCATTCCGTAACTGGGAGCGAGCGCCGGAAGAATACTCAGAAGGTGGAATGCATGCGAGCGTATTCTGCCTCAAACGGTGTAATGGCATTTGCATGTTTCATCCCCAAACCACCCGAAAGTTTTAGGAATTGCGGGCCGTAAACGATACGCGTATGTATTATATATATGATGTATGTCATATTGGATCAATAATAAATTGACGACGCTTAAAAAATATGGCATCATACAAATGGATTTATCAGTCAGAGATCGCAACGTCACGCATAACTGATATTTAACAAATATATAAATTCGCGATTTTTTTTATTAATAATTGATTCTTCGAACGTTGGTGCCAATTGTACCACTCAAACAAAGCACTTAGTAATGTAATCTCTTTGGGGAACAGCACCCTTTCTTCAGCTGATGTAGATCATCAACGGCTGCACGGCATAAGCACAGGTTGAGAAAATACGCGAAGTTTTATTTAAAACAGCCGCACCCAGTGATAACTGTGACTCTCGTATATTCTACTACAACACGCAGCAACAGGAGTATGGCATTTTAGGAGCTTCAACGCGTATTCTACTTCTATATCTTTGAGCTGAGTTTCTTCTTATTTAGACGTTTTCTAAACAGAAGTTCCACACTTTGTTTTTATTTTATTTATTTATACAGGGTGGGCAAAATAAAACTGGCACGGAAAATACACTCCTGGAAATTGAAATAAGAACACCGTGAATTCATTGTCCCAGGAAGGGGAAACTTTATTGACACATTCCTGGGGTCAGATACATCACATGATCACACTGACAGAACCACAGGCACATAGACACAGGCAAAAGAGCATGCACAATGTCGGCTCTAGTACAGTGTATATCCACCTTTCGCAGCAATGCAGGCTGCTATTCTCCCATGGAGACGATCGTAGAGATGCTGGATGTAGTCCTGTGGAACGGCTTGCCATGCCATTTCCACCTGGCGCCTCAGTTGGACCAGCGTTCGTGCTGGACGTGCAGACCGCGTGAGACGACGCTTCATCCCGTCCCAAACATGCTCAATGCGGGACCGATCCGGAGATCTTGCTGGCCAGGGTAGTTGACTTACACCTAATAGAGCACGTTGGGTGGCACGGGATACATGCGGACGTGCATTGTCCTGTTGGAACAGCAAGTTCCCTTGCCGGTCTAGGAATGGTAGAACGATGGGTTCGATGACGGTTTGGATGTACCGTGCACTATTCAGTGTCCCCTCGACGATCACCAGTGGTGTACGGCCAGTGTAGGAGATCGCTCCCCACACCATGATGCCGGGTGTTGGCCGTGTGTGCCTCGGTCGTATGCAGTCCTGATTGTGGCGCTCACCTGCACGGCGCCAAACACGCATACGCCCATCATTGGCACCAAGGCAGAAGCGACTCTCATCGCTGAAGACGACACGTCTCCATTCGTCCCTCCATTCACGCCTGTCGCGACACCACTGGAGGCGGGCTGCACGATGTTGGGGCGTGAGCGGAAGACGGCCTAACGGTGTGCGGGACCGTAGCCCAGCTTCATGGAGACGGTTGCGAATGGTCCTCGCCGATACCCCAGGAGCAACAGTGTCCCTAATTTGCTGGGAAGTGGCGGTGCGGTCCCCTACGGCACTGCGTAGGATCCTACGGTCTTGGCGTGCATCCGTGCGTCGCTGCGGTCCGGTCCCAGGTCGACGGGCACGTGCACCTTCCGCCGATCACTGGCGACAACATCGATGTACTGTGGAGACCTCACGCCCCACGTGTTGAGCAATTCGGCGGTACGTCCACCCGGCCTCCCGCATGCCCACTATACGCCCTCGCTCAAAGTTCGTCAACTGCACATACGGTTCACGTCCACGCTGTCGCGGCATGCTACCAGTGTTAAAGACTGCGATGGAGCTCCGTATGCCACGGCAAACTGGCTGACACTGACGGCGGCGGTGCACAAATGCTGCGCAGCTAGCGCCATTCGACGGCCAACACCGCGGTTCCTGGTGTGTCCGCTGTGCCGTGCGTGTGATCATTGCTTGTACAGCCCTCTCGCAGTGTCCGGAGCAAGTATGGTGGGTCTGACACACCGGTGTCAATGTGTTCTTTTTTCCATTTCCAGGAGTGTAGTTCACGTACCTTACGACAGGCAACACAACTTACATGTTCGGAACCTGGGTCACTTAATGTAAACTGGTTGCCTATCTTAAGGTGCATGAACCACTCTCTGGGCAAGCGTTATTTTCCAGAGTGCAGATAGGTGACGCGTATTTTAAGGTGCATGATACATTTTTCTCGGTCCAGTTTTGTTTTTCAGAATTCAGGTAGGAGATTAGGTACTAAAGTGAGAGCAGATGCATTCACTCTGCTTGGATAGGTCAGTGGTAGACCACTTGCCCACGAGAGATAGAAGTCGCAGGTTAGAAACTCAGTCTGGCACACAGTTTTAATCTGCCAGAAAGTTTCATATCAGCGCACACTCCGCTGCAGAGTGAAAATCTCATTCTGGAAAGGAATTACTGGTTGCTGGAACTACGAGCTTTTCACCGACAGATGGAGTCACAAGATTTTCATTGCCTACCTTCGATATTCCGTATTCTCAAAATTAATTTAAAATCCACTTCTTATACTCTTACGCACAAGGCACGTCCTCTTCATCGCTTTCTGCAATGATCTAATGACCAGCATGGTAACGTGTGTACATACAGTGGTTCCCTGCTTCAATCCCCTTGCCCATGCACTTTCTACACAATACATCCAATGCCTACTACACATACATCTTAAAGAGATAGTGAGAGACAGACAACATCCTTGTCAAAGTCACTTAGTTATTCTGGAGGCCTATTCAGAAATTTCTTTCTCCACTTTAATGACAGATTGTGGCGTCTTGTAGAGGTTTCCAATACTGCTCACATTAATTTTTTTGTCATTGCCCTGATCACAGCACCAAATGCCGATGCTTTCTGAAAATCTATGAAGACCAAATGATTCCTTTCCAATCTCTTCGCCAAGACCAGTCGTAGAGTAAAGATGTCATCCACACACGACGTAGCCTTTAGAAAGTCACTTCCTTCTTCCACTTTGTTTGCAAACTTCTCCATTCTTGATTTTAAAATTCTCCCGTACAGCGTGCTAACTAAACTTGTGATACTTGCGCCACGGTAACTGCTACACACTTCCTTCGTTCCTTTTTTATGTATGGGGATTAAGTACGCTAAGTTCCCCCCTCCTGGAATTTCTTCCTCTACTGTCTTTTGTACAACACTGTTTTTTTTGTTTTTTTTTTTTTACTTCTTGCGAAGTAAAAACGATTGATGATACAGCAAACGAATTTTTCCCTCGAATTTTCCAGTAATTTCACCATTGCATTGAAAACATAATTATGACCGAGACCAACACAACCCGCTGTCTATTAAAAGCAGTCTTACACAGTCAGCAGAAGAAGGAGGATAGGACAACAAGAGGATACATGCGCCTGCTTGTTAAAAGCAATGGAATTAGTTTCTCAGCAGCAGAAGGAGTATAGGAAACAAGCGGATACATGCCCCTGCTTGCTAAATGCAATAGAATTATCTACTCAGCAGCAGAAGAAGGATAGGAAAAAAGCCGATATGTCCCGCTGTTTGATAAATGTAATGCAATTATCTACTCAGTAGCAGAAGGAGGGTGGGGAAAAAAAAGAACCGGACAAGTGCGAATAAGACTCTGAGGAATCCGTACATAATTATGTATATTGATAACAATAATAATTCCGTGTGACTCAGTGATCGGCTGCAAGTCTTTCTATCGGCGATTTACGTGTCACTAACCCTACTATCCGACCGGGGAAAGGGGACCTACAGTTTAACGCGGAATCCGAACCACTACTGTTTCTTATGTCTTCTCACATCGAAGAAAGGTGAAGACTCAAAAATCCATGGTTGGACTTAAATTCGATCCTGTGACCTCTCAGTTTCTAAGCACGCACTTTAGCATTTACCCACCAGGCTCGACACGTATACATCTGTCATCTATAGGTTTCACGAATGAGTTTGCGAGTATCGAAATAGGTGATTTAAAAGACCTTATCTATTGATTGCCTTGACTTACATGCTTACATTTTTCACACCACCGAGGGATCGCAGTACGTAGTATGTGACATAAAATACAAATTAATACCTTCACAGAGGATAATCCGGAACAGAAGGGAATGGAAGCGTTTGAGATATTGTCCAATAGAAGAATGTTGAAAATCAGATGGATTGGTAAGACATGAAGAGTTTCTCTACAGAATCAGGAAAGGAAGGAACAAATGGAAAAAAATTTCCTTTTATTATGAAGGTGATTTTAGCCCGTTGAATACCTCATGTTTTATCCCTATATCTTTATTACCACGACGTCTTTAGATTACGTCCCCTCAGTCCTCCCCCCCCCCCCCCCCCCCCCGGCGGCAAACTACTGGCTTTAAGTATAGTTTTTAAGAGTTCCTCCTGTTGTCATAGGTAGCTTCATATATAAGTTTCTTTACTAGCATAAGCAACCGTGTGCGGTTATTTTTATGTTTCATCTCCTATTTAGCTCGTCTCTTGTTCCATCCATTCCATTTTTTGATATACGTTGATCCACGGTTGGGGATATATGGGCTATTTAGCCCCGACCCATGTATAAACTTTCTCGTATTCGTATGCGCATGCGTATTCAAGTAACTTCCCTTGTCTTGCGCATGTGCATAGATAGCGGGTCAGGCTTGTAAGTGAGCGACCGTTTGTAGCTGCAGTTTATGGCCTATTGAACATAGGCCGGTGTGAGGTGGAGCGTACACAATTAAGTAGTGGTTTTGACTTTGTACATATGTACTGTTTGTGTTTTCCTTTTCTTTTTCGTTTATAAATGTATAGCTATGGTGTTCTTTTAATCATTGACAAAGGTCTTCTTAGGCACTTGTGGGTTGTGTTCTGAAGAAGGTGAATTTATCTACGCCGAAACCTGGGTTAACGCTTGACACTAGGTGCTTTTTTCGCAATCGAGGCGGGTTTTTAGTTTTTTAATATATTAACCAACGATTGCTGACGCGCTGCGATGTGGAAGGTTCTTAAGTCAGATGATTGATGGCTCATGAGACAGTCGGACGGACAATAAACTGATCCTATAAGGGTTCTGACTTTACCGATTGAGGTACGGAGCCATAAAATTAAAAATTTGCGGAACAAACAGTGCAAAAGGTCTCCAGGGTTAACACGTTTACGAAGTGCGCGCAGTCTCGGAAGGTGCAAACCACTAGCAGAAAGCAGACTTAGCGGTATCCGGGAACGGGCGCATCGGCAGACGACGATAATAAAGCCGACATTTGTATCACAGAGGCTGTCACAGCCCCTGGGGTGCGCCGCGAGACAAGAAATTGAATATTCTGGCTGCGCAGCGTAACCGCCCCAGCCCCGGGAGCCGCGGCCCGCTCACAGAAGCCGGCCGGATACGTCGTCATCTGTCATCGTCACCCGGCACAATGAACAGGCGAGGCGCGCCGGCGGAGGTATAAATAGCGACGTCTCCCCGGGCGAAGGCGTGGCTGCCGAACGGAGCTGCCTCCGGGACCCCACAGACAAGGAAGCCCCGGGCTCTGGAGGGTGGAAACAGTTACGAGGAGCTAAGACAATGTGCGGCGTCGCAGGCTGCGTCGGAGGACACTGATTCACACTGGTTCTGCAGAGAGAGAACGTCATTTGTGGTACTGAAGCGCCCGTCAAGATTTCTGATGGATTTTGGAGAAGATGTTTTTAAAGATCTGACAAGGGGAAGCGTATATGAGGACTTGTTGGAAAGTAATGTCTCTGAATTCTTTAAATGAAACTCTTAAAGCTTTTTAAATAAAACTACCGTTATTAATATAATACGTCTTTATTCCATGTGTCTACTTATTCAATTCTCAACATAGTCGTCCAGTCGACGAATACAAAAATGGTTCAAATGGCTCTGAGCACTATGGGACTTAACTGCTGAGGTCATCAGTCCCCTAGAACTTAGAACTACTTAAACCTGACTAACCTAAGGACATCACACACATCCATGCCCGAGGCAGGATTCGAACCTGCGACCGTAGCGGTCGGCCGCGACGAATACATTTCTCCCAACTAGACACCAGTTTGTTGATACTGTCACTGTAGAATGTTTGACTTTGTCGACGTTGCCACAACCTCGTCTCTGCTTGCATCGTTTCATCAGTATCAGAGTGAAGTCTCGAAGATATTCTGGAAAGAAATGAAAATGGGATGGGGCCAAGTCGGGGCTGTATCGAAGCTGATCGATGACAGTGAACCAAAGGCGTCGGAATGTTGCAAATGTCACAGCGCTGGTGTTCACAGGCGAAGTACTGTTGCTATTGG
Source organism: Schistocerca serialis cubense (assembly GCF_023864345.2). Taxonomy (NCBI): domain Eukaryota; kingdom Metazoa; phylum Arthropoda; class Insecta; order Orthoptera; family Acrididae; genus Schistocerca; species Schistocerca serialis. The sequence goes on from NC_064645.1 coordinate 216,882,616, forward strand.
GTGTTCGTATCAAAAATGGTTCAAATGGCTCTGAGCACTATGCGACTTAACTTCTGAGGTCATCAGTCGCCTAGAATTTAGAACTAATTGAACCTAACTAACCTAAGGACATCACACACATCCATGCCCGAGGCAGGATTCGAACCTGCGACCGTAGCGGTCGCTCGGTTCCAGACTGCAGCGCCTAGAACCGCACGGCCACTCCGGCCGGCTGTGTTCGTATCTACCTTCGCTTCATAATTATGTTGTATAAATGGAGATGATGTTTTAACTACTGACGACGCCTTTGGCACGATTGATTTATGTATGTCTACTGCAGGAGGTGATTTTAGTGTATTTTTGCTTCTGATGAAGGTATATTTAGATATAACGAAACCGTGGTCAAGGATTTCAATAAATCTTTATCCTGCAACTGTTTGGCCGTTATCATTTACCGTGAAAATAATTGACTCTATTTCTATTTAGTACGGGTACTTCGGCTTTTAGGTCAAAATGTCCGGCTAAACATAACGGCTCCCTAGGTGGAACTGCATCTGTGAAATGGACGGGTTAGCGCAGCAGAGGAATTCATGATAGGCCGCATCAAACCAGTCAGAACAGTAAACAAAAAAATATCGGTTTCGTTTTATGACGGACAAATGCACCAGTTTTATAACATGCGTAGTGCTTCGCCAGGTGTTTAAGCTGGCTCACGTCTGGCCGTATTTCGTCTAAATGTCTCCCTTCTGCCCTATCATGACCTCTTCCCTGTCAGCTCACGTCTGATACCCCCGATTATACAAAAATTTTAATACCGGAGTCAGGGGTTGAATGCTTTCGCAAAAAACCCTCGCGGGTATTTTCGTCGCGAGGACGCGTCCCCTGCCACTATGCGTGGGAGACTGGTGAGGGCAGGGAGAACTGAAATGTTGGGGGTGGCAGATGCTGTCCGCCCCCGCAGGGGTGAGGAGTAGTAGGGTGTGGGAGAGGGGGTAGTCGCCCGTGCGCTGTTAAACGTTAAACAGATAAGCAACTTCAGTCCAGGCCGGCGCAAATGGAGAAGAACAAGCCGTGAAGACACAGGTCCTGCTGCAGCGAACGAATCGTATTACCCAGAGTAACGAAATGGGATGGAATTCTAGAGCTGTGCGCATCCCGCTACCTGGCCATTTCGTCTCAGGCACCCTTTAAAAATGGATGACGAAATAATGGCAAATGATGTTCATATAACTGTAACTAGAGTTGTTGTGTTATCTTCAGTAGCCTTTCGTAGCGTCACATTTCTTGCCAACGGCCTTGCCACAGTGGTAACACAGGTCAGATCACCGAAGTTAAGCGCTCTCGGGCTTGGCTTCACTTGGATAGGTCACCGACCGGGTATGCCGAGGGCTGTTGGCAAGTGGGCTGTACTCAGCTCTTGTGAAGCCAATTGAGAAGTAACGGTCCGGTCACGAAAACTGACAACGCCCGGGAGAATGGTATTTTAACCACATGCCCTCCGAACCCGCACACGGTGACTCCTAAGGGCTGAGATGACATGGCGGCCGGTCGATACCGTTGCGCCATCAAGTCCTCTTCGGGCGGTATTTGTTTGTTGGTTTAAATTCTCGTCTCGACTGTCGTCGTCTCTCAACGCGCAAGACCGCCTTGATAAGGACCACACGATCCCGAAAATAGCGACGGCTGACAAATGTGAGAGCTATCACGTAACTAGCTTAACAAGCCGTGCATCCAAGCTGCTCAAAAGAAGAAGGGAAAATGACCAATTGGTTTTTAGGCACAAGAGAGTTTTGGCGCTGAGCTTGATAATGGAAGCAAGGCTTAAGAAAAGTCAGTACACTTCATTTCATAGGATTTGTCGATCTGAAATAAGTCGTTCGACAATGTAAAATGGTGCAAGATGTTCGAAATTCTGAGAAAAACAGGAGTGAGCGAAAGAGATAGGCGGATAGAATACAATACGTACGAGAACCAAGATAGAACTTTAGGAATGAAGTTGAGGAAAGAAGTGCTCGAATTAGGTATGTAGTCTTTTACTCCAACTGTTCTGTCCGTACATCGAAGAAAATGAAGATGTTCATGACTGGGATTAAAATGCAGGGTGAAATAATATCAGTGATAAAGATTCGCTGATGGCAATGCTATCCACAGTGAACGTGAAGAAAAATTACAAGATATGTTGAATGGAGTGAACTGTCTAAAGAGTACAGAATACAGACTGCGAGTAAACCTAAGCGAGATGAACGAAAAGAAGAGGGGCGGAGATGAATACAGCGATGAAGTTAACGTCAAAATTAGTGTCCATAAACTAGATAAAGTAATGGAACTCTGCTTCCTTGGAAGCAAAATAATCCTTGATAGACTAGCACAGGCAAAGGCGACGATCACGGCCAACAGAAATGTACTAGTATCAAACATGGGTCTCAGTCTGAAGAAGAAATTTCTGGGAATGTACACTCCCGGAAATTGAAATAAGAACACCGTGAATTCATTGTCCTAGGAAGGGGAAACTTTATTGACACATTCCTGGGGTCAGATACATCACATGATCACACTGACAGAACCACAGGCACATAGACACAGGCAACAGAGCATGCACAATGTCGGCACTAGTACAGTGTATATCCACCTTTCGCAGCAATGCAGGCTGCTATTCTCCCATGGAGACGATCGTAGACATGCTGGATGTAGTCCTGTGGAACGGCTTGCCATGCCATTTCCACCTGGCGCCTCAGTTGGACCAGCGTTCGTGCTGGACGTGCAGACCGCGTGAGACGACGCTTCATCCAGTCACAAACATGCTCAATGGGGGACAGATCCGGAGATCTTGCTGGCCAGGGTAGTTGACTTACACCTTCTAGAGCACGTTGGGTGGCACGGGATACATGCGGACGTGCATTGTCCTGTTGGAACAGCAAGTTCCCTTGCCGGTCTAGGAATGGTAGAACGATGGGTTCGATGACGGTTTGGATGTACCGTGCACTATTCAGTGTCCCCTCGACGATCACCAGTGGTGTACGGCCAGTGTAGGAGATCGCTCCCCACACCATGATGCCGGGTGTTGGCCCTGTGTGCCTCGGTCGTATGCAGTCCTGATTGTGGCGCTCACCTGCACGGCGCCAAACACGCATACGACCATCATTGGCACCAAGGCAGAAGCGACTCTCATCGCTGAAAACGACACGTCTCCATTCTCCCTCCATTCACGCCTGTCGCGACACCACTGGAGGCGGGCTGCACGATGTTGGGGCGTGAGCGGAAGACGGCCTAACGGTGTGCGGGACCGTAGCCCAGCTTCATGGAGACGGTTGCGAATGGTCCTCGCCGATACCCCAGGAGCAACAGTGTCCCTAATTTGCTGGGAAGTGGCGGTGCGGTCCCCTACGGCACTGCGTAGGATCCTACGGTCTTGGCGTGCATCCGTGCGTCGCTGCAGTCCGGTCCCAGGTCGACGGGCACGTGCACCCAGGTCGACGGGCACGTGCACCTTCCGCCGACCACTGGCGACAACATCGATGTACTGTGGAGACCTCACGCCCCACGTGTTGAGCAATTCGGCGGTACGTCCACCCGGCCTCCCGCATGCCCACTATACGCCCTCGCTCAAAGTCCGTCAACTGCACATACGGTTCACGTCCACGCTGTCGCGGCATGCTACCAGTGTTAAAGACTGCAATGGAGCTCCGTATGCCACGGCAAACTGGCTGACACTGACGGCGGCGGTGCACAAATGCTGCGCAGCTAGCGCCATTCGACGGCCAACACCGCGGTTCCTGGTGTGTCCGCTGTGCCGTGCGTGTGATCATTGCTTGTACAGCCCTCTCGCAGTGTCCGGAGCAAGTATGGTGGGTCTGACACACCGGTGTCAATGTGTTCTTTTTTCCATTTCCAGGAGTGTATGTTTGGAGCACATTACTGTATGATGGTGAAACGTGGGTACTGGGAAACCGAAACAGAAGAGAACCGTAGCGTCTGAGATGTAGTGCTACAGACAAAAGGTGAAAATGAGGTGGGCTGATAAGACGAGGAATGAAGATGTTCCCTGTAAACTCGGTGAGAGAAGGAATATATGGAAAACATTGACAAGAAGAAGCGTAGGATTATAGGACATTTGTTAAGACATTAGGGAATATCTTCCATCGTACTAGAGGGAACTGATTGTAAGAACTGTAGAGGAAGACAATGATTGGAATACATCCAGCAAATAACTGAAGACGTAGGTTGAAAGTGCTATTCTGAGATGAAAAGGGTGGCACAGGAGACGAATTTGTGGCGGGCCGTATCAAACTAGTCAGAAGACTGGTGACCCCCCCCCCCCCCCCACGCAGACACAAATAAAAAGGGTAAAAGGCTGTGTGCAGTACACAGCAAGCACACATTAGTTACACTATTAGATCGGAAAGATGAGTTTCCTGTGGCTGTGCACATTTTTGCGGCAACTTATGTCCTGGGAAGCACATCTCTCTTAGCTTAGTAAAGTAGCTGATTTTGAATGTGTAGTTGATTGCTTCTTGCTTTATCTGCAATGCACGGAAGTGGCTTTACAACTCCTTTCTTCCGCCCTCCTCCCCCCCCCCCCCCCCCAATGGCGTTCGCCCGGATGTTTATCATAGTATCTCTGCGCCGCAAAACCTGCGCTCACTGCTTCCGTACGATACGGGCGCCCCAGGTGGCAGCGGAATGAAACTGAGTCTCGAGTGCGTATTTTGCCCCAAGTACCAGGCGTAAAGTGAAGTTAGGCAAAGAATAATTAAAAACATATTGCAGCGATGGGCATAGACGTCCAATTATTCTAATAACAGTTAATAAGTTGCGGGATGTAACTGGCAGAAGTGCCGGTATTTTTATATGTGGTACCTTAATATGTACACACATCAGTGTGTCGCTCGTTTTTTTCTCCGGGTCGACAAGCCTTCCCACAAGCATATCACATAACTCACTACCCGATGTCTTCTGCACGGTCGTAGCTTAACAACAAAGTTGACTCCATCCGTCAGTATATACTGACCGTTTTGCGTCCGCAGATCCATACTTCAACACCTGACTTGCTGCCCAAGTGAAAGTAAGGCTTGTTCTTGCCACTAAAAACATATGACGTGTAATAGCTATAATCATTCGTCTGATGTAATATCGTTCAGTATACCGTTCTAAGTCACCAGTAGAGATATCAGTACTTACACCCTGTATAAAAGAACACGACGTCATTTGGCTGCTTAACGGTGAATCTTTCCTTAGTTGTCATTCCGTTCTGCTTATAATGACTTAGGTTTTTGCTCGGGTCGAAATGTTAAACTAAAAACGGCTTTATTTCTATCTTATCCTTCTTCTCTATTTAAACCATTCAAATATCAGTCCTAACGTCTGAGGCGGCATTTTGATTTCGTAACAGTTTAAGTGTAATATTCATTTCACTGTACGGAAATAATTCAGTTTCAGTGGCAGATTGATATAAAGATAAAGCTGTCATCGATAAGTGGTTTCTTTGAAGACCGTAGTACTTTCCTGGAAATGGCCCTATCTTTAAAATTAAATTATTCAACTTGTTATGATGGTACCCGCTATCTTTCTCTCATTCATTGCCCTCATTTTTTAAACAAAAAATAAATAAATACAAGGGAAAAACCGAAAATGTTTAATTTCTAATTATATCACACGAAAAAATATTTTGTAATTCCTTTCGAAGATACTGCTAAATTTCATGAATCTAGGTCAACGGAAAGCACCCTAAAGGTTTTGATAAATGAGTTTCTCATTATCAAAAAAATGGTTCAAATGGCTCTGAGCACTATAGGACTTAACATCTGAGGTCATCAATCCCCTAGAACTTAGAACTACTTAAACATAACTAACCTAAGGACATCACACACAACCATGCCCGAGGCAGGATTCGAACCTGCGACCGTAGCGGTCGCGCGGTTCCAAACTGAAGCGCCGAGAACCGCTTGGCCACACCGGCCAGCTCCCATTATCAAATATGACGTAAATAGCCGTATCTTCCGACTGTACTGACAGAAGCACAAGTATTTTACTTCAACAGACCGTAGATCCTAGTATGTGACATAAATTTAAAGGTCACTCGTTTGCCCGTTACTGAGGAAAAGGGGTCTTAACAGACAGACAGACAGTCGGGGGTAACAAATGACAAAAAAACGTAGTTTTTCGTATGGTATAATTAAAAACTAACATTCTTCGAATTTTTTCTCTTTACTTGCACGGTGAAGCCTTGCTTCTCGCCAGATTTCATGATTCTAGGTCAACGAGAATTACCCTAAAAGTTTTGGTCAGTGAGTTTGCGAATATCAAAATATGTGACATAAATGTTCTGATTTCATTGACTTGAAAGCTTATATCTGTTACATCACCAAGGGACGACAGACCTTAGTATGTGACAAATATCATCTTGATACCTCTGTCCGCTCCTGAGAACAATGGTTAACAATCGGACAGACAGAGAGACAGACAGATAGATGGAGAACAGGGTGATCCTATAATGTATTCGTTTTCACCGATTGAGATACGGAATCCTAAAGACGGCGCTGAATATTGGATTGCTAGCTCGAATAACTAAAAAAGAGGTACCGGAACGAATCTGGGTGAAAAACGTTACAAGTTGGCCAAAAGAAGGGAACAGTTGATTAGACGCATCCTACGACATAAAGGAACTGTCAGTTTGTTAATGGAAAGACGTGTTGAAACGTCCCCTTAGAAAATTTAATGAATCACTGTGCTGATAAACCTCTTACATTAATTGATTTTCAAACAGCTGAGCAGAACTGAACGTACTCAGACATTTCGCTCTTTACCTATTTTGATCAACACTAAACTGACACACAATATTTTTAGCGCAACGCAATCTGACTTTCAACAACCCCTATAAAAGAATGGCCCTGACTAACATTAACCTATACCTTTCACAAATCACTTACATCACAAAAATCTTCGTTAGTCGAACTACTGCAATACAGAGAGCGCCACTACTGCCAGCTAAATAAAAGAGTCAAACTACTGAAGGCACTAACTACTGATAGGCATAGATAGCAAATGAAAAATTCTGATAGAGAACAAACAATGTATTTATCTTAATAGTGTTCAAAAGTCATAATATATATAGCAGTTCATGGCATCCAGTCTTACAAATTTACTGTCTTTGATGGACACACGTCCAAATCATCCGCTCTCAAAACTCCGCCATTTCTCTCACCACATCCACCACTGCTGGCGGCTCACCTCCAACTGCGCAACGCTACACGCTGTTAACAGCCAACTGCCCAACACTGCAATAGCGAATATTACAACAATGCCAACTAGCCAGAGACTGCACACAGCAGATCCAGTGATTTTCATACAGAGCGCTACATGGCGTTACCAATATAAAAACCTAAACAGCCTACTTACAGTGTGTGTGTGTGGGGGGGGGGGGGGTAAATTTTGTAATGAGAGACCAAGACATGAGTACAGAGAGCTGTTCACATGGTTATAGGCTGCAGTAGTTACGCAGAACAAAAAGGCTTCCTCGGGATAGACCAGTTTGGAGAGCTGCATCAAACCATTCTTCGGACTGAAAACAACAACAACAGATCAACGAGTGATAAGCTACTTCGACATGTCACCATGAGAACAAGTCAGTGTAAATATCAGGCACGGAAAAATGAGGCACAATAAAAATAAAATCTCTGAGCCGACGCGTAAAGAAGAAGATGGAGAGTTTTGGCTGTGGCAAGGCGCCACCGGTTGGCCGTCGCATGACTGACGGGCAAGATGGTGGCACGAGATAGCCCGAGCGGCGCGGGGGCTGCACTCAAAAAATATACGGCTCTGCGTGATGCGACCCGGCGAGTTCCCAGGGCTTCGTGCAGAATATTGCAGCCGCGGTTATTCGGACAGACCACTCTCTGCCTCGCCGGGGAGTGACTGCCTCTGCAGCCTGTTGAAGGACAGACGTCTTATCTCCACCCCGGGCACTCTGTGAGTCAACTGTTGATGCAGAAAAAGCAACCATCCTCCTATCGTTTCACTGCCACCTGCAAAATCCACGATATACACTGAAGGAAAAAAAATCGCAAGACCAAGTAGGAGTTGTGCGACATAAACGAAAGTTGGTAGTCGTGTTTCTACATCTGGAAAACGATGACTATTCAAATTTCGTACCTAGCACCACTGTGAAGATGCAAATTGTGGTGTCCATACTGTAAGACCTTCGGTACACACACCATCAGATTATTTGACTTGTCGCCCTAACGAAGTAGGCGAGTGTCAGCAATATGTCTCGTGGTCTTATCGTGGTGTGTTTATCTTCTGCCGTTAGGTCAAACGATAGAAATGCCACTTGCACGCTTAGAGTAGCAGATTGACGGTGACCAACTTTAAACAGAACTTGATTAATTTTCAATAATAACAAGCATAAACCTTACTTAACTTGATTCTGGTGGTCTTGGTACGTTAATCTTATTCTCACATATCTCTGATACTTGACAAAGTGTCCATACATTTATCTTCATGGCTATGTACAGGAATATGATAATCTTATTAGGCGCAGACTGAAACTTGACTACAGACTAATGCAGACTGACTAATCGGAGGACTGTACACTCGTTATAATACCTCGAGCGTTCAGGTATCACTGCGCGAGTGTGGTTCTACGTTAGCAGCAATTGACTGCGTTACATATTAATACGCGGATCGGCGGAAGCAGAATTTGGTCCGTCTGTAAGACAGCGCCATCTCGTAGTGCGGAGACGGACAAGCGCTGCGCCTGCGCTGTTGTGCTTAGCGAGGCGCGCTCTATTGGGAAAGTTGTGTACGCGCTGACTACGCGGAACTATGTACACAACACAAATCAGGTTTGCTTTAAATACACGCCGTAACGGTCGTTGGTTTTAGTTACCTTTGAGATTGGACGTGGTGAGTTGATGTTGGTGAAGAATGGCTTTAAGGCGACAAAGACGCCATTACCGGCGCCTCACTGACTTTGAACGAGGTCGTGTATTAAGGCTACGAGAAGCTGGCCGTTCCTCCAGTGATATTGCAGAAAGACGTGGAAGAAGACCAGACTTCGGACGGCCACTTGACACTTCCGAGAGTGAAGACCATCGTATTCGGCGCATGACTCTCGCCCATCGTACTGCACCTGGAGCAGCAATGTGAGCAGCTGTTGGCACTACAGTCACACAACAAAAAATCGGTTACTTCAAGGACAGCTCCGAGCCAGGCGCCCTGTAGAGTGCATTCCACCGATCCCAAACCACCGCCACATCCGACTTCAGTGGCGTCAAGCGATAGCTCACTAAAGGACAGAGTGAAGGTTTGTTGTGTTTTCTGATGAAAGCTGGTTCTGCCGCGGTGCCTCGGGGATTCGACCTGTTGTGCTGCCATTCACGAACAGTACTCCTGGGGGTGTTTTTCAACAAGATAACGCTCGCCCACATACCGCTGTTGTAATCCAACGTGCTCCACATGTTGCCTTGGCCTGCTCGATCGCCAGATCTGTCCTCAATCGATTAAAAACGGGACATCATCGGACGATAACTTCAGCGTCATCCACAAACAGCATTAACCGTCCCTGTATTGACCGACCAAGTGCAATACGCACCGAACTACATCCCACAATCTGACGTCCGGCACCTGTGTAACTCAACGCACACACGTTTTCATGCCTGCTTCAGTAGTCTGGGCCACACAGGTCATTAATGTATCAGCATTTCACATTAGCGATGACCTGGCTCGTGCTTACATTAACCTGCGATTTTGCAATGTTAATCACTTAAACATGTTATCTATACAAATGTATTCCCGAAATTTCATCACTCTTCATCAATTATTCTTTGGTGTTACGATTTTTTTCCGTAGGTGTACTTTATAACCACCAACGGCCTTGCCGCAGTGATAACACCGATTCCCGTTACATTACCGAAGTTAAGCGCTGTCGGGCTGGGCTAGCACTTGGATGGGTGACCATCCGGTCTGCCGAGTGCTGTTGGCAAGCGGGGTGCACTCAGCCCTTGTGAGGCAAACTGAGGAGCTAATTGATTGAGAAGTAATGGCTCCGGTCTCGTAAACTGACACACGACCGAGAGAGCGGTGTGCTGACCACATGCCCCTCAATACTGCATCCAGTGACGCCTGTGGGCTGAGGATGACACGGCGGCCTGTCAGTACAGTTGGACCTTCATGGCCAGTTCGGGAGGAGTTTAGTTTCTTTTTAGTACACCCACTTCATATCCTGTTTATCCTCCTTCTGCGTGCCATGGGTTCGACAAATATTTGGTAATGGTACCAGATGTCTTCTCATACGTCACGCAATTCCCGCAAATTTATTGCCCAGTGTAGACTTTTCTTTGAAGCTTGAGACTGCCAAGTCCCTCTGAGGGTAGAGCACTGTGCAGAAACAATAACGGGCTGGACTCACCAACAATTGCAAAGCTAGTCGCGGCACTCAATCTTGCGCTCCACCCACCTGGAACAAGAACAGAAAAAACGTATTATTACTGTGTAACACGGTAAACCGGGAGCCGCAAGCAGAAATGGGGAGTAACAATGTTACCTACATACGTTAGGGGCCACGCATTTCATTGAAAAGCATACAAGTTTTATTCTTTCCTTTTAACGCACAACACGCGCAAATGTTACGGCAACCACAGTGGCTTTTCTTGGACATCTGTTTCAGTGAGATAAATGAAATGTTGATTAATTGTACAGACCGTCCTTACTATAGTATTTTATAAATTATGTCATTGGATTTGCCATCTACAGTCATGCAACCGGCACCAATATATTGCAAATGCTCTTGTACACAATCACATATTCAACTTCTGTGCGTCATTCAATTCGCAAATTGGAATGGCGAGTTTCCTGTGGCTACATCAAGCACACTCGCTAGGTTCATGGTATTTCGAACAAAGATGAGTACATTCACAAATTATAAAACCATATTAATACATGAAAAACACTATTTTGCTTACTTTGCGCAGTATTATTCTATTGGTTTAACCGTTTTTCGGTTTACAAGTCCATCATCAGACTTTAACCGACTGCTGAGGAAAAAGCAGCTACAATGTTACTAAGCTAGACTAAGGCACAAACACACAGTAAATGTTATATCCGCCGGGGCAAGCCGCACAGTCCATGACTGCAGCGCCCTGAGACCGCTCGGTTAATCCCGCGCGGCGGGAATAACTCGTCGACTACTGGTGATCAAGGCTGTATCGTCGGCGAACGGTGCAAGCACCACCTGGGGAGGTACCGACACATCGTTCACATAAATTATAAATAGTGTGGGTGACAGAACTCAGCCTTGCGAAATTCCTTGCGTAGATGGCAGATTGCTGTCAGTCAATCTTGACAAAAAAATTGACGTCGCATTAGGAAAATGGAGAGAACGTTGCTAGGTGGTCCGCGAAAATGGGAAGGTTCACTAATTAAAGGAGAAGTTTTTCCTTTCTGACTGTTTCGTACGCCTTCTCCACATCCAAGAACACTGCTGCTTTATAGCTGGCACGCGTGAGATTGTAGGCAATGATTTCTCAGGAACACAGTCGTGTGACATTTAATGGTTGATTCCTTACTTCATAGGGATGTCCGTAACCTTTTGATCACATAGTGTATGCTCGGGAAACTATCGCTGTTGCTTCTTAACGTACTACTTGCTGACTCTGCAGAGAAGCTCTTGATTTATTATCTTGTCAGCCCACACAACTTTCAGCATCCTTCTGTAACGCAACATTTCAAAGGCTTCGATTTTTCCTTCATTTTAGGCTTTCCGTAACTCCGACAGTGTTGCCAATACACGCTCGTGCCGCTACTGAAAAATGCTCCCTCGTCACGTATCAGGTCACGCGCGTAATACAATGACCGCAGAGGTCCCGCACCCCAGCCTTTTTTTCGTTCCACTGGAAGCTTTTCGCGGTGGCCTTTAACGCGAAAGCGCGACGCAAAAAATAGCAAATTAAATTAGCGCGGCAACGGAGGTGTGGAGATTTGTGTCGGAGTGGGCTGGCGGCGGCGTGGCGGCAGCGCGATGCTGATAGCCGGCGAGGTTGGCAGCACGCGACGCACGGGCCCGGCTACAGTCTGGCTACCGGCCACTGGCTAACCCAGAACACGCGCCGGCCGCACGAGGCGCGACACTTTGCCGCCCGGACAGGCCTGCAGATGTGGCGATACTGCCGCTCCACTGCCGTCTCCCTGCGCTGCGTAAAGAGGCGCGTGAACTCGTTCTAAAACGGCGGCGGTGGGTGATACACTGCCTTACAGCACGTCACCTGGCTTCCAATAATCACGCTCAGAATGCCTTCCGACCACGCACCCACCGAAATGTAAACTCACCGGCCAAAAATTAACGTCCACGGCCCCATGTCACAAATTTTCCAGACTTGCTCTATTTACATCTACATACATACCTCGCAATCCACCATACGGTGCGTGGCGGAGGGTACCTCGTACCAAAACTAGCATCTTCTCTCTCTGTTCCACTCTCAAGCAGAACGAGGGAAAAATCACTGCCTATATGCCTCTTTACGAGCCCTATTCTCTCTTATCTTATCTTTGTGGTCTTTCCGCGAAATGTAAGTTGGCGGCAGTAAAATTGTACTGCAGTCAGCCTCAAATGCTGGTTCTCTAAATTTCCTCAGTAGCGATTCACGAAAAGAACGCCTCCTTTCCTCTAGAGACTCCCACCCGAGTTCCTGAAGCATTTCCGTAACACTCGTGTGATGATCAAACCTAACCAGTAATAAATCTAGCAGCCCGCCTCTGAATTGCTTCTATGTCCTCTCTCAATCCGACCTGATAGGGATCCCAAACGCTCGAGCAGTACTCAAGAATAGGGCACCAGCTTTCTGTAAGCGGTCTCCTTTACAGATGAACCACATCTTCCCAAAATTCTACCAATGAACTGAAGACGACCACCCACCTTCCCCACAACTGCCATTACATGCTTGTCCCACTTCATATCGCTCTGCAATGTTACGCCCAAATATTTAATCGACGTGACTGTGTCAAGCGCTACACTACTAATGGAGTATTCAAACATTACAGGATTCTTTTTCCTATTCATCTGAATTAATTTACATTTATCTATATTTAGAGTTAGCTGCCATTCTTTACACCAATCACAAATCCTGTCCAAGTCATCTTGTATCCTCCTACAGTCACTCAACGACGACACCTTCCCGTACACCACAGCATCATCAGCAACCAGCCGCACATTGCTATCCACCCTATCGAAAAGATCGTTTATGTAGATAGAAAACAACAGCGGACCTACCACACTTCCCTGGGGCACTCCAGATTATACCCTCACCTCCGATCAACACTGACCATCGAGGACAACGTACTGGGTTCTATTACTGAAGAAGTCTTCGAGCCACTCACATACTTGGGAACCAGTCCCACATGCTCGTACCGTAGTTAGGAGTCTGCAGTGGGGCACCGAGTCAAACGCTTTCCGGAAGTCAAGGAATATGGCATCCGTCTGATATCCTTCATCCATGGTTCCCAAGGTATCATGTGAAAAAAGGGCGAGTTGCGTTTCGCAGGAGCGATGCTTTCTAAACCCGTGCTGATGCATGGACAGCAACTTCTCTGTCTCAAGGAAATTCATTATATTCGACCTGAGAATGTGTTCGAGAATCCTGCAACAAACCGATGTTAAGGATTTACATGTAACTGCCTTATTTATGTGTCTACACCCACACATTACCAGATTCAAAATACACTGAGATGACGAAAGTCATTGGATAGCGATGTGCACATCACCAATGACGGTAGTATCGCGTACGCAAGGTATAAAAGGGCAGCGCATTGGCGAAGCTGTCATTTGTACTCGGGTTATTCACGCAAAAAGGCTTCCGTCGTCATTATGGCCGCACGACGTCAATTAACAGACTTTGAAAGGGGACTCGTAGTTGTAGCAAGACGCTTGGCACGTTCCATTTCGGAAATTGTTAGGGAATTCAATATTCCGAGACCCTCCGTGTCAAGAGCGTGCCCAGAATACCAAGTTTCGGGCATTATCTCTGAGCACTGACAACATAATGCCCGACGACCTTCTTTTAACGACCGAGAACAGCGGCGTTTACGTACAGTTCTCGGTGCCAACAGACAATCAATACAGCGACGAAATTTGGCATTAATGGGCTATGGCAGCAGACGACCGACACGGGTGCCTTTGCTAACAGCACGACGACGCCTGCAGCGCGTGACCATATCGGTTGGGCGCTAGACGACTGGAAAACCGTGGCCTAGTTAGATGAGTCCCGATTTCAGTTGGTAAGAGCATATGGTAGGGTTGGAGTGTGGCACAGACGCCACGAAGCTACAGATCCAAGTTTCCTATAAGGCACTGTGAAAGCTGGTGGTGACTCCATAATGGCGTAGGCTGTGTTTACGTGGTATGGTCTGTATCCTGCGGTCCAACTGAACCGATAATTGCCTGGATATGGCTATTTCCGGCTTCTTGGGGACCACTTGCAGCCGTTCATGGATTTCATGTTCTCGAACAACGACGGAATTTTTATGACTCACAATGCGTAACGTCAGCGGGCCACAGTTCGCGATTGCTCTGAAGGACATTCTGGATAGTACGAGCAAATGATTTGGTCACCCAGATCGCTCGACATGAATCAAATCGAATATTTCTTTGACGCAATGGAAAGGCCAGTTCATGCCCAACGTTCTGCACCATCAACACTTTGGCAGTTATAGAGGCGTTAGGCTTAATACTTCTACTGGGTACTTTCAACGACTTGTTGAGTCCATACCACATGGAGCTGTTGCACTAAAACTGGCGAAAGGAGGTCCGATACGATCTTAGGAGATATCCCATGACTTCTGTCACCCTGCGCAGCAGCACAGCACTCCTAGCGTTTCCGACACAGCTGACTTGCGTCCTGGAAGTCTTTCCGACGTGTGGTAATGTAGTTTAGCCTTTGAAATTGCATATATGTGATGTCCTTAGGTTAGTTAGATTTAAGTAGTTTAAAGTTCTAGGGGACTGATGACCTCAGATGTTAAGTCCCGTAGTGCTCAGAGCCATTTGAACCATTTGAGCCACCTCATTCAATCAAAGCCGAAAAAACGAAAGACATAATATTTACACGTCGCATACCCGACCTTCAGAACAGGCTAGTGATGAGTGGAACAGAAATCACCTGTACAAACCGCGTCAGGTAGCTCGGTGTGCATTTCAGCATCAAGCTCGTTTTCAAACTCCGCCTGACTGAGAAGAGAACGGAAATCCTTGTATTGATCCACCAATTCTCTCCACTTTTGCTCAGCACGCATATGAAAGTCTGTACAAAACTCCGTCTCGATAAAGCCATATTTCTTCTAGCCATGTTTTCTGGGTGCTCCACTGGGGGACGGCGTGTGCATCCAACATCAAACTACTGCAGGTTTTACAAAATCTACGAGGTGTGGCTAAAAAAAAACCGGACTAGTACTGGTGAAACAATAAAACGAATGCAATAAGGCTGAAAGTCGCGTGGCCTGTCACGTGTCTCTCGCTCCGCCTACTGCTCGAGTTTCATCTGCCTCCTGCACTCAGTCTGCCCGTGGCGTCTGTTTTAAGTAGTTGACGTTTTGTCTGTGCGTCGGAAAATGTTGAGTGTACAGAAAGAACAGCGTGTTAACATCAAATTTTGTTTCAAACTAGGAAAATCTGCAAGTGAAACGTTTGTAATGTTACAACAAGTGTACGGCGATGATTGTTTATCGCGAACACAAGTGTTTGAGTGGTTTAAACGATTTAAAGATGGCCGCGAAGACACCAGTGATGACACTCGCACTGGCAGACCATTGTCAGCAAAAACTGATGCAAACATTGAAAAAATCGGTAAACTTGTTCGACAAGATCGCCGTTTAACAATCAGAGCAGTGTCTGAGTTAACAGGAGTTGACAAGGAAAGTGTCGAACAAGTTTACCGATTTTTTCAATGTTTGCATCAGTTTTTGCTGACAATGGTCTGCCAGTGCGAGTGTCATCACTGGTGTCTTCGCGGCCATCTTTAAATCGTTTAAACCACTCAAACACTTGTGTTCGCGATAAACAATCATCGCCGTACACTTGTTGTAACATTACAAACGTTTCACTTGCAGATTTTCCTCGTTTGAAACAAAATTTGATGTTAACACGCTGTTCTTTCTGTACACTCAACATTTTCCGACGCACAGACAAAACGTCAACTACTTAAAACAGACGCCACGGGCAGACTGAGTGCAGGAGGCAGATGAAACTCGAGCAGTAGGCGGAGCGAGAGACACGTGACAGGCCACGCGACTTTCAGCCTTATTGCATTCGTTTTATTGTTTCACCAGTACTAGTCCGGTTTTTTTCTAGACACACCTCGTATGCCTTCGGCGCATCCTTGGGGCATCCAGGTGTGCTGTGGTCTGTGGTGACTTGCAACAGGAACTCGACATGCCGGCTCTCCATGATTTCCCACAGACCCAAACTTTTGGACAAAGTGGACGCACTGAGGCCTTCGGCAAGACACCTGGGCTACAAGGAGATAGGCGTCCCTGCACACTGGAAACTCATCCGGGTACCACGTGTCACGTTCGAGGCGCCACAATAAAACATTAAATAAAGTCAAATGAAATCAACCCACACCTCACATTGCCTCAAGGCAAGCCCAGAAGGGCTCAGGGACCTCTTCGAGGCCACAGCCTCTCTTATCTTAAATAAAATGACACATCCACCAAGGTGGTAACACTTCAGCACACAACCACCAAAATGAAAAATCTTGTTGTCAGTAATAGCAAATGGATCGGTCAGGAAAGCTCAGTGGATGTCACCTGAGTAACAAATCCATCGGAACATGTCAACCCCAAAAAGCTGTCCAAGTCGACTGTTGGTTATATGATAGTGCAAGGGTACGCAATGGAACAACCATAGCTACAGCAAGAACAGGCATACGAGTAATGACGGACAGGCAAGGTCGAATATTGCGATGGGTGGTTGTAAAAAGTGTATAAAGTCAGCAGAAGAAACCACTCTTAAGTTCCAAAGTGCTACCATCATTCCAGCTAGCACCATGACGGTGATTTGGCGGTTAAAAAGAGTGGAGTACAGTGAAGACGAGCTCCCCGTAACCCACAGATCTACGTAGCCAGTTTGAAGGGTAAAGTCGCTGGAAACGATTAATTTGGAGTGATGAATCACGCAATACCCTGTGGCAGTGTGATGGAAGAGTATGGGCTGGGGAATGCCTGAAGAACGTTACCTGCCATTATGTGTAGCGTCAACAGAAGAGGGTAGCATTACGGTATGGAAGTGTTTTTCGTGGTTAGGGAGTGGTTCCCTTACTCTAAATGTAGATGGATATGGATACATTTAACATCACTATGTACTGCATACGACAAAGGAACAGTTCGGAGACGATGATTGTATCAGTAAGACGATGCATTCTGTCATAAGAGATCATCGTGAGGCATTGGTTTCTGGACGATAACATTCCTGAAATGGCCTGGGCAACCCAGAGTCCCTAACTGAACCCAGGGGAACACCTTTGGAATGAGTTAGAATGTCGACTTCGCTCCAGGTCCCAGCGCTATCTTCTCTGGTTTCGGCTCTTGAGGAAGAATGAGGTGGCATTCGTTCACAAAACATGGAGACATCTCTTTAAACGTGTCCTCTACAGACTTCAAGCCGTCAAGAATGCGCTGTCCGGCTGATTTTGATCAAATAGTGTGTAAATATCATTTTGTAGTAGTTTCGGAAGTGGCCCAATGTGGCACTGGCAGGTAGCGGCTGGAACCTGTTGACTTGGAACAAAGGCTTCGAAAATAGTTGCGACGCCGCGAAGTGTTCGTCTTCTCCCCCCTCTCCCCTCTCTCTTACTGCACAGAACACATCACGTAACTGACCTCTTAATTGCACACGACTATGGAGGAGACAGTAGAGTTCGAATTGGACGTTCCAGTAGGTTGGATGCGGAAGTGCGGTAATCTTGTTCCTGGTGAGAAACTCACGTGTGAAGGGGATGCGCGTCAGAGATCCGGTCGTTTTCGCCGAATATCCTCCCTCAGGCACCTCGGACCTTTACGTAAAGCTCGCTGTTCGTGCTCTGGCCCCTGGGGAAGAATTTGGGTTGCACAAGACTGCGAATGTCGAAAAAAGACGATGAGCGTGCACTTTGTCGCGCGGACATGCTTCGTCTTTTTTCGGTCGTGGAGCTGATGAGCTCTTGCGCTGCGGAGCTTTACCTTAGGGTCGTAACGATGCCGCCACGCTACACAACCCGTAATGATCCTCGACATGAGGGACGGATCATCCACAGCGCGCTGACGAGAGTTCGTGGCAGACTTCGACACAGTGCTCCGTCTGCTCCTGGGGCAGAACTTGGCAGCAACACTCCGCCTGTTCAAATAAACCGTGAGGACTGCCTGTACTGTTACCGAGCGAGGTGGCGCAGTGGTTAGCACACTGGACTCGCATTCGGGAGGACGACGGTTCAATCCCGTCTCCGGCCATCCTGATTTAGGTTTTCCGTGATTTCCCTAAATCGTTTCAGGCGAATGCCGAGATGGTTCCTTTGAAAGGGCACGGCCGATTTCCTTCCCAATCCTTCCCCAACCCGAGCTTGCGCTCCGTCTCTAATGACCTCGTTGTCGACGGGACGTTAAACACCCACCACCACCACCACCTGTACTGTTCCGCACGACATACCGATAGTGGCAGCAACGTTGTGGGTCGGTCTCCGACGGTTCTCAAGCGTAAGTTGCCGAATGGTTTCATCATTTTCGGGTGTTTTTGTCGTGGAAGGTCGTCCTGATCTCTCTTTGACTTCTAGTGACTTTTCGCTCGTGAAGTGCGCATGGCACTAAAAATACCCCGCACAACTTATTGCAGAATCATGTAAAACCACTCTATGGCGGATCTGGTCAGTTTCACAAATAATTTCAGGTTAGCTCATTGGTCTGACTCGTTGTTCACGCTGGACTGCAGACGTGGTAACAAACGTGGTCAGAATAGCACCCAGCTCCGCAATTCCCCCATGTACCTCTCGTCACAGTGACTTGTGAAGGGCAGAACTCGCTGTAACTGTGCGTGCATCCTTGCGCCGTCACTTACTGGCGTGTTACAGAGCTAGTCTCGAAACTGATATCCCCCCGTAAAGGCTTCGACTTTTTTCAGGTGTGCCACATCCAGCTGGAGCCACTCATTGATGATTGCACAGTAGAGTGAACAAAGTATGGGGATGTTGACTGGTACGTTTCACGTTGTTCACAGTCACCTGAATAGTCACCACTGATCGTGTAATGTCTAGCTGCGCCGACTACCCAGCGACAGCAACTGAAAGCAACACATTCTAAGAAGGTGAAAAAACAGTAATGATCTAGAAAAGCTCGACCACCATTCCAGAAAACTACAGACGTTATACGAAACTTAATAATACAGATGTAGCTCGTTGTACCTAACCAACAAATATTCACGACATAGTCGACACGCCAAATATTTCGGTTTGGCTCTCGACAGATCCCTCACATTTAAAGACACCTATAATTAACAGGACAGAAGCTAAAATGAAGAAATGACATAGTAAGGAAACTGGCTGACGCTAGTTGAGGATCAAATGCAAACACCTTACGAACTACAACATAAGCCCTTGTGTATCCTGTCGCCTTAAACTGTTCCCCTATTTGCAGTAGAAGTAGCCGAGTCAACAAAGTAGATATCCAGCTATATGAGGCGATGGGTATCGTGACAGGAACCCTTGAATCCACACCAATAACCTCCCTCCAAACCTCCGACGACAACGATCAGTAACACGTGAATTGGTTCAAAGCACTATGGGACTTAATATCTGAGGTCATGAGTCCACTAGACTTAGAACTACTTAAACCTAACTAACCTAAGGACATCACACACATCCGTGCCCGAGGCAGGATTCGAACCTGCGACCGTAGCAGCAGCGCGGTTCCGGACGGAAGCGCCTAGAACCGCTCGGCCACAACGGCCGGCAACACGTGAATTGATGAAACTCAAAAGTCCTAGAGGATCACTAATTCACGAAAACACTGAACAACTTACAATGAACCCGCCTAAAATCTAGAGAATCAATCAGGGTAAACAACGGCCAATTCGCCCCAAAGAACTATAATCTTAGATGAAAGGAGAAATCAGTGGTCGTCCTTCGCAGAATAAGAAGTAAGGTAAAATAGATCCGACCGTTCACTTCCTGGGAGCGAAACACCCAAGAAAAATACGGAGCTCCCTGAACCGTATCAGAACTAGCCAAGCCGTGACGAAAGCAAGGCTACACAAGTGAGGAATCACCAAGATGACTATTGCGACTGCGTACCGTCGGAACAAATATCTAGAGCACATTTTGCACGACAGCCCAAAAAGAAAATTAATGCGTGCTTCGAAAGACTTCGTAGACGCAACACCTGCCGCAACTTTGTGGCTGGAGTGGAGTGAAGTTGAGTGAACATCCAACCATGACGGAAAATGGATATCTTAACTTCTTTTATCTGCTGCTGGTTCTCCAGTTTTCGTTATCAGATGTGTCTGCTAGTACTGATTCTATCATTTTTTCTTGTATCCAGTTAATTTTATGTACTGTCAAAACATTATTACGTAAGCTAAATGCTAAATAAGTAAACAACTCAACGAGGACACCTTCCCATACATCACAGCATCATAGGCAAACAGCTTCAGATTTCCACTCACCCTGTCCGTCAGATCATTTATGTATACAGGGAATAAGAGCGATCCTATCACGCTTACTGAGGCAGTCCCGACGATACTCTTTCAGGGCATCATACTGGGTTCTATTAAGAAGTCTTCGAGCCACTCACATATCTGGCAACTTAACTCCGTACCTTCTCTGCCTCGTGATGGCTGGGTGTTGTGTGATGTCCTTAGGTTAGTTAGGTTTAAGTAGTTCTAAGTTCTAGGGGACTGATGACCATAGATGTTAAGTCCCATAGTGCTCAGAGCCATTTGAACCATAACTCCGTACGCTCGTGTCTTCGTTAACAGTCTGCAGTGGGGCACCGGGTCTAATGCTTCCCGGAAACCCAGGAATATGGAATCTTCTACATTTCATCCTCTGAATATTCCGTGAAATTTTCTATGCGGTCCTGAAATGACATGTGCTATCGTAAGCTACTGTGAAATGCTACTTTCCACCAAGGGTTGGGTCAAGAGTGAGAATCACAGGGGAATGCAAGGCACAAAAAAAAAGGAACTCGATTTCAAAAAGTAGCGACTAAGCATGCTTCTGTGGTATAAAAATGTATATGATACAGTAGAACTGCAGAAATAAATTTAAAAGTTTTACAAAATACGTGCACATTGGCGCTACACACATCATACCATACAGGACCGAGTGCATAAGCAAATACTATGTGAAACTTCGCCTAATTTGTCCTAACGGCACGAATCTGCACGACTATGTTTCTAAAAAGTTTCAAACTACGTCTGTTGTTCGGTTATGGCGTTATTTACATACTATGCCACATAGGCCTGTTTACTCCCTAGACAGTTCCCAGTCGGCTGTCTGGCATTCCTTTTTTTTTTTTTGACGTCTTCGTATTCCAGCATAAATACTGCTGTTAACCCCTGTTGTTTTGGAATATAGTCTTTCACCAAAACCAGTCGCTTACTAAAGAACACATACCAACATCGAACTTTTTTTAAAGTTCACCAAAGCTTTGGAAGACAACCTACAATAATTTTTTCTATGGAAATAAGGCAGGATGATTTGGCGGACCTGTCGCGATGCAATAAGGAGTGTTCGTCAATCCACAAACGTATGCGTACTGTCCTGTACACACAGCTGGCGTCATCTTGGAAGATGGGCGCGTCCACAGCACACTCATCATGGAGATTAAGATGAAAGGTAACATTGTTAAAATAAACACCCTGGTTCATGTTCACCGTAACCATAATCATAACCAACTCAGATAATTCATTTCTTAAAGCCGTTTCATCGGTGCGAGAAATGTACATCATATCTTGACAGCCTTCTGATACGCCACACCTAACACGTCAACGCACGTTACGATCCCATTATGATCCATGCGCAATGGGTTCCGTATCTGTCAGGTGGGCATAGTACTGTAAATGGAGAGTGTATGAACACTATGTGCTTCGAAGCGTAACTCTACTTCAGAGCATCATTTTTACGGCAGTATCATTTATTCCGGACTTGTCTAGTACGTTCGTCGAATTCTCGGTTTGGGAGTTCTCTGCATATCTTCCAGATTTCTTATTTCGTGGTGCAGCTCTTTGAGATTTTATTGGTAAGCTATACCAGGTCACAAATTTAGTCTTGACGTGCCGCTACTGCACAATGAAATGCCGTCCACAATTCTGACATTCAGGTAGCGTGTGTCCCCGTTATACCATTTTTGTTAATGCTAACTTCATTTACGGAATAGCCGAACACAAGTCCAGAGCTCCGAGAGCATTTCG
The DNA here is from genome assembly GCF_023864345.2 of Schistocerca serialis cubense. Classification (NCBI taxonomy): domain Eukaryota; kingdom Metazoa; phylum Arthropoda; class Insecta; order Orthoptera; family Acrididae; genus Schistocerca; species Schistocerca serialis. The sequence continues at coordinate 216,905,015 of NC_064645.1, forward strand.
CGTGCGAAATCTCGCTAAGAAAACGATATCTAAGGCTTAAGATTTCGTTCCACGTCCAACTAATAAATCGTGTACCCTTTATTTCTGTAGCCCAATATGGCCCTATATCTGTTAACTGGACGACTTCTTCTCAGCTGACACGGAAACACTTCCAAGAACCACTATCTTGACTAAAAACTGTAATCCTCGAAGCTGAGGTCACGACGCTATTTTCTGCTCTTGCCGGATGCACGGGCGTACGATGTGACTCAGTTTACGGTCTCGCGATTATTCCTATCGTCGGCACAGTTTTTGCGCAGCGAGTCTTGCGGAAGATAAGAGAGCGCAAAGCGACCCGGAGCATATGGCTTACATGGTATGCAGACTGTTAATCTGAAGTACTTAGGAGCGTCGCAGTGAAGTAGTCGAGCGTTCGTTACGTGTGCCCATAAAGTCACAGAGCCAATAAAATATGAGAAGGCAACACTTGCACTGAAGGATGGAAGTTTAGGTCTGAAAGTCTCATCGACGGCTATTTCATTAAGGTCAAAGCAGAATCTTGTATGAGAACGCGACTTTGAAAATCGAAAAAAAAAACGTAAAATTCGATAGTTAATCTATTTCGCATGGTGAGGCTTCACAGTCATGTAAAATTTTTTAAAGGGCGTTATATTCGCGGTTGAGTGTAGAAATTACTTATTTCACAATTACAGTTCCGACCTTTGAGCCATTTTCATGTGGCACTGCAAAAGATTTTGCTTCAGCACGTGTAAGACTTTAAAATTTTTAACGATGAGATATGTACATGTCGGAGGATTTTAAAATCTGACACGTGTTGAAGCAATATCTTTTGCAGTATCACATGAAAATGGCCCAAAGGCTGAAATAACAATTGTGGTAAAGTAATTTCTGCAATCAACGGCGAATATAATGTACTTAAAAAGAGAAAGAAAAACCTCGATAGATGTACAGGAATATGATCTCCACTCCTTCTCGAGGCGACTCCAGTACTTTAAAAGTAGTACAGCCTTGCTGTAAGCATCCACTTGCAGAGCAGTGCTCTGAACGTGCGTTGACAAGGAACAGTATTACTCAGGAATGACTATTTCCATCAACAGTGGAGTGTAGTGGTATAATTAACGGTATAGCGATCCAGATTACTATTTTTCATAGTTTCCCCAAATCACATCAGGAAATTGCCAGGATGTTTCTTTTCAAACGCCACGCTCGATATCTTTACCTACACTCTTCATTTTAGGGTGTTCTGAATAATTTAGACAATGTGAGAAGGTTAAAAACTTTTATTGACTGGGGAGAAATCACAAACGGAGTCCCCAGGGTTCAATTTTGGGTCCACTGTTATTCCTTATACACGTGAACCTTCAACAAGCAGACTTGGTACTTTTTGCAGACGATGCCAGTGTCACACTAACACTTGAAGTGTAGCCCACGACGTGCGGATACTCATACCTTATTCATCCAGTGTTTGAGAACGTGAGCACTTTGCGATTTGCAAAAAACTTTAGACATAATATGAAACCTTTATGAAACTTTTGCTCACTGATAACCCCCAAAAACGATGAAAGGAAAAAAAGTTTGTCGTTTACTACATTTTCGCAGTTCTTGAAACTGCTGCATCAGACATGACCTTTTAATTTATTACTCCTAACTCCATTCGCGACACGTGTCTCAGACAGCACTCATATAGTTGCTGAGTGTACCTACAAAAATGTATCACTGCACGACTCAAAGATGAGGAGATATGACGTCTAGTAGTGAGATGCGTGAAAAATTTCTACATCATGCATGGCGTTTTAATTTGTTACTTATTTTCAACTAACTCTATTCAAAATACATGTCGCAGACAGTAACCACATCTACCACTCGATGTACGTATAAAGTTATATCATTGTATAACAATTCAGGAGATACTTCATAAACACAGGCCAGCTTGAAAAATCAAACTGCAGGGCGAAATTCGCTAGAAGTACAGGTGCAATATGTATACACATACGTGTGCAATATGTTAAATACTCGTGAAATATATTTGATAGATGAATAGACGGACAAAGTCACGAGCAAAAAGTTCATCATAAACCCCTGGAACAATCTCAACCAAATTTGGTACACATATTATTTACGATCTGGGAAGTCATTACTGTGGGGTAAGTGTGATGACGTTAAGAGAGAAGGGAGGAGGAATAAATGTACAGACAGAGAATGGGGAAGACGAGGAGGAAGAGATGAACAGAGAGAGGAGGAAGTAGGACATCGACAGAGAGTGGGGGGGGGGGGGGGGAGGGAGGGGCGGAGAGGAGATGGACGGAGATGGGGAAGGAGGTGAACTAAGATTGGAATAAATACACCGTCGGAACAGTTTTTTTTTTTTTTTTTTTTTTTTTTTTTTTTTTATAAACAGCTGTTACCCCGGAGATAACACTGCGGGGTGGAGCTAGTCTGAACATAAAATTTTGCTGGGGAGAATCAGTGCTCTAACTTGGCACTTAACCCAACTTCGTCAATTACTAGGGTACCTAACAGCTGGATGTGGGACAGAGAGAGAGAGAGAGAGAGAGAGAGAGAGAAAGCACAGTGGCAACACCTCAAATATTCTCTGTTTCTTTCTACGCACGATGCATCTCGAAGCCGCCTTCTTGGGTGCACACAACTTTCCTCCGTCATCGGGTATTCTAACAAGGTAGACAACAGCCGCATGTGAAATATAATCAAGCAACCTCGAGTTTTATTTGGGCAGAGATGCCAGGAAGCTTACCATCATTTGCTGCTGTCGCGGCGAACAAGGGCAGTGGTGATAACACAGTTAATGGCTGGAACACCACACGGCGCCCACGCTGCCTTACTCGGTTCGCTCGCCCTGATTCTGCGGTCGGCGGCTTTCAAATAAGAGTGAGGGTGTCCCCAGCGACGCGCCGGGACGCCTGCACGATTAATAAAGCTGCGGGTGGCGGGAGGGGAGGGGGTGGGTTCGCCAGGGCCGGTGTCGCAAACGAGTCGCGACAAAGAGGCGCAATCTCTCAGTCGCAGCCGTCAGCGGAGGGCCTGGGCCTCGAATTAAATCTCCATCGATCGCAGTAGCGGCCGCGATATTTAATTTGGCTCACCTCCGTCGCGCACCTCTCGATATGAAACGAAGTTACGTCCCTCTGTGGCTTTCATCAGTCCGAATTTCGAGCAACTGACGTCAGCCTTTCAGCACCGGCGAAACAAATGGAAACGCGCAGCCGAGTCGCGAAATTGGCCATTAATGGAGCCAGCATTGGGTCCTCTTTATACTTGGGAGGCCAGAGGACCGTAGTCAACCTCCCACCCAGTCTCACGCCACGATTTTCGTATTGATGATCCGTTACATTTTACGCACAGATCAGGGAACTACTTCCAAACACTTGGATCAATTTGAACTAAATTTGGCGCAGAAACAGCACGCCTCATGAGTATAAGCACTGTGGATTTTATAAGATCTTAACTCCTGTAGAATTAGAGATACGGGCTATAATGTGTTTACTCCATCCCAAGCCCTTCACAACAGGCATGTTGTGTGGGAACATTATCAGCTGCCAAATTAACCTGCTTTGCTGTACACCCTACATATCAGGGTCAAGAAACAGTTTTCTGGGCCCCTACTTGTAGACTGCCTGGCATGATATGCTATGGGAGTAGTATCAGAATGCTTTACTGAACCGTGCTGCAGGGTCTCCATGTGCTGATGAGAATGGGTGGGGACAGGTTGAAATGGATAGAATAGGGGATGTGCAGTGAGAGAGGGAAGAGGAAATGGACAAAGAGAGATGAGAGGTGCATGAATCATGTGGAATGTGTAGACGAGTAATGAGCAAGTGAGAAAGGAAGAGGGGAAGTGGAGATGGAAAGAGAGAGGAGAGAAGGATATGGTCATAGGTGAGGGGAAGAAATATATGGTTAGAGTGATGGGGTGGAAGAAATGGGCAAAGAGAGTAGAAGGAGGAGGACATAGAGAGAATGGGGAGGAGGAGATAGTCACATTGACGCAGGAATATGAGCTGGACAAACTGAGGGAGAAAGAGTTGGACACAGAAAGAGCGAGAAGGAGGTATGTTCGACATATGCAGCCAATGCATATGCAGGGAAAGCCACGGGAAAATGATTAATTCTAAATAAAAGTAAAGCAATGGTAATGTAGTCGCATCAAGTCGGATCATAGTGAAGGAATTCAGTTAAGAAGTGAGACGCTGAAAGTATTCGGTAAACAATACCATGATTTGAAAATCTGTAAGCATATGAAATGGAAGGACCCTATAGGCTCCGTCTGAAGAAAGGGAAATTCAAAAATCGATTCACTGGCACAATTCTGGAGAAACGTGCTCATGTATGTGCTACCGATATCAAGTAAGACTAATAGGAGACACTATGAGATCAAAAGTATGCAGATACCCCCAAAAACATACCTTTTTCATACTAGGTACATTTGCTGCCACATCAGCGACCTCGGTAGTCATTAGACATCGTGAGAGAGCAGAATGGGGCGTTCCGCAGAAATCACGGACTTGGAATGTTGTCAGTTGATTGGGTGTCACTTGTGTCGAACGTCTGTAGGCGAGATTTACACACTCTTAAACATCCCTAAGTCCACGGTTTCCGATGTAATAATGAAATGGAAACTTGAAGGGACACGTACAGCACAAAAGCGTACAGGTCGACCTCGTCTGTTGACTGACAAAGACCGCCGACAGTTGAAGAGGGTAGTATGTTTAATAGGCAGACATCTACGCAGACCAACACACAGGAATTTCAAACTGCATCAGAATCCACTGCAAGTACTACAACAGCTAAGCGGGAGGAGAGAAAACTTGGTTCATGGTGGAACGGCTGCTCATAAGCCACACATCACGCCGGTAAATGCCAAACGACTCCTCGCTTGATGTAAGGAGCGTTAACATTGGACAACTGATCAGTGGATAAACGTTGTGTGTAATTACGAATCACAGTACACAATGTGGTGATCTGATGGCAGTGTGTGGGTATGGCGAATGCCCGGTGAACGTCATCTGCCAGAGTGTGTAGTGCCAACAGTAAAATCCGGAGGCAGTGGTGTTATGGTGTGGTCGTGTTTTTCATGGAGGGGGCTTGCAGCCCTTGTTGTTTTGCGTGGCTCTATTACAGCACAGGCCTGTATTGATGTAAGGACGTTCTTGTTTCCCACTGTTGAAGAGCAATTCGGGGATGGCGCTTCCGTCTTTCAACACGATCAAGCACCTGTTCATAATGCACGGCCTGTGGCGCAGTGGTTACACGAGAATAACATCCCTGTAATGGACTGGCCTGCACAGAGTCCTGACCTGAATCCTATAGAACACCTCTGGGATGTTTTGGAACTCCGACTTCTTGCCAGACCTCACCGACCGACATCAATACCTCTCCTCAGTGCAGCACTCCGTGAAGAATGGGCTGTCATTCCCCAAGAAAACTTTCAGCACCTGATTGAATGTATTCCTGCGAGAAAGGAAGCTGTCATCAAGGCTAAGGGTGGGCCAACACCATATTGAATTCCAGCATCACCAATGGAGAGCGCCACGAACTTGTACGCCATTTTCAGCCAGGTGTCCGCATACTTTTGATGACATAGTGTATATTGAACGTTGTTCACGGGACAGTCAAACGAAAAACATATAAAGACTGAAGTGGGACACATCCGAAGAATTTTTCGGTCTGTATTGTGGGTGATCAAACACTTTCCACTGAAAACGCTGTAGGAGGATCTTCATTGCCCCTGCAGAGTGCAGCTGAGAATTGTCACGAAGATGGAACGGCGTGGCAGTTGTGTCCCGTGGGCTGCGTAGCTTCAGACAAAATTTCTCATAAGGCCCTCGTATTTGGCGAGAGAGACTGTTTTCTTGGAACATTTACGTGCTCATTGTGCGCTCACAACTGAAAAGAGCGATGTGACGCAATCGACAGGCCTTCTACAAAACACTGTCCAACACATCTGTGCAAAGCTTCAATGGATTTTTACAGTGGTTTCCATTTAGCGACCGATCGGAACTTACTTTCTTGATAGCCCTCCTACTTTGGATGAGGCAGTGCGTAACATGTGATGTAATGCATGTGCCCTGCCGTGCACTTCATAGTCGTTTGGAGAGTTTGTTTGTAGACTTACATACAGATTGCTGTATCCTTTGTCCTGTTCGACGTCTTTCTGTATCAATCCGCTATAACATTATTTTTCTTCCGTCTCTGACCTCCTCAAGCATTCAGGTACGTAATCCTAACTTGTTTTCCTGTTGTTCCCAGGACTTGTGGCGCACTACCTGCGCGACGCATTCCTTTCCGTGCTGCGGACGCGCCTCGCCGTCCTTGGAGGCGACAGGAATACTGAGGTGGACAGGCGAGTCCATGGTGCATCGAGCAGCGGCGGGCCGCTCCAGCCTGGAGACGACGCTTGTCCATGCCACATGGCTTAAAAAGACTACAGCCATGGCACATATTTTCTGTGGTCCCAGGAAATAAATACTGACGAGTCCAGTTGCTCGTTTGTTTACTGTGGTTTCAGCACTCGGTGTTCCTGGGGTTCCCCAAGGAAATACCATAGAACCTCTGCCGTTCTTCATTTATATGAACGATTTAGAAGACAGTCTAAGCAGCACCCGTACATTCATTGCGCATGTTAATCATCCAGTAAAGTCATCCCAAGATCCAAAGAACTGCAAAGTCATATAGACGTCTGTATGGTGCGAAAGGTGGCAATAGACTTTTCAACAATGAGAGGTGTGAGGACGTCCACCTGAGTACTAAAAAAATTCCTTAAATTTAGTTTTACTCGATAAATAATACAAATTTAAAAGTTGTAGTACAGCTAAATACTTTGAGACTACAGTTTAGAGCAACTTAAAGTGGAGCCATCATGTAGAAAATGTTGGGCGGAAGACGAACAAACGATTACCTTTTATTGGCAGATCACTTAGATGATGTAAAAAGTCCACTAAAGAGACTGCCCACGTTACGCTTCTCCATAGTCTTCTGGATTACTGCTTCGTGGTATGGGGTTCTTACCTATACGACTGGCGGAGGACGTCGAAAAAGTACGAAGAAGAACAGCTCGTTTTGTATTAACGCGAAATTCGGGGGACGGTGTCACAGATATGACAGGTGACTTGGGATGGCAATCATTAAAACAAAGGCGTTTTGCGTTGCGGTTGAATCTTTTTACGAAACTTCAACCGCCAACTTTCTCCTTTAAATGCCAAAACCACTTTGAAATAAAATACAGTTTCGAACAGTGATATGGGAAATTGCGTCATTATATCTGAGTCTGATTATGCTGTGCTGGAGCGATGGTCCGTCTTAGCTGAGCTCACTTATTTTTAAAAACACTTTACGATCGCCCTAAAAAATTTTCACTGGCACTGTTTTAACACACTGAGATGTGGTAAGAGGAATAGGTCCTGTTATCAAGAATGTGGCGTGTATGTTCACAGTTTGTAAATAAATCAAAGAACATACCTGACAGAGAGATGTCGCTTTAACCTATGACTTTTCCATAATTAGTTTGTCTTATCATAACCTTTCTGTCACTTGATTACTTGATACACTGTGAACAAATACACTACCTTATTGGAGCCATAACATGTGTGTATGTGGCCACTTTTCCCACGGGGAAGCTGCAGTAGAGCCAGAGCACCTTCTTTTAGAATGATTAGAAAATGTATCTAAAAATAATTAACTGCAACTTAGCAACGTCAGACTGCCGCTGTTAAACAACACATTCACTCCGAGGCACGAATCCACCTAAAATAATAATTGCAGTGAAGATTTCCAAAGCACAGTTCAAGAATGAACATCTCATTTTCGTAATGGGAACATCGACCAAGAAGCATACGGTATACTGAAACGCGGATTACAGCAGTAGGTTAAACAGTTCTATGAAGATGAGTAGGAATAGTTCGAAAACGACTATACACCGGTAATAAAATATTAATGTTAAACAGTCATTGTCGTATTTTTAGTCGCGTATTTGATGCTGGAAGTAACCAAACTGCGACACTGGCGGACAAACGCGTTGTATCTCTTTTGATCCATCGTGGATGCGAGACAGCGGCCGGTCAGATATTTAGGAAGATTAAATCACCAGACAGCCGTATGTTTTCAGAAGTTATTATTTTATTTACATGTCCAGTTTCGGCATTTCATTAATTCTGTCTTCTCTAGACATGGAGTGTATAGGAGCCTGAAGATGACATTAACGAGATATCGAAACTGGTCGTGTAAATAAAATAACAACTTCTGAAAACGTACAGCTGCTTGCTGACTTTTCTGTGGTAAAAGCGTCATAATTACTGTGTGGAAGACGGTTGGTTACGTTGAAATCGAGGCCATTAGAGCACTAAGGGCACTTGAAACAAATAGGAGGAAAACAGGTCATGACATTGCTTTAAGAGCCACGCCTAAATTCAAGACAGCCATCCTTTACTCTTAAATGATTTATGGGTACGTATTTGGAAATCACCATTCCTTCCCAAAGTGAATCACTGGCCTGCCTCATTCCACCACCACCAGGAATTCCTCAAGCCTTCTCCCTTTGTGAGATAAGTACAGGGTGTAAAAAGATTAAGTATACAGATTTGCAGAGTTATTAGAGGAGATAACCACTTTCGTTATGTGGCACAAAAGTCACAACTGCGCCATTTCCCACTAGGAATCCTTATGCCAACATTCACACTTGTTTGGACTACTTTGTATCCAACATCTTACGATCTGATTTACAATGGCATCGTATTGCTGAGACAGGTAACTTTTCATTACCGCTAGCAGTGTCCACGTCCGTGGATAAACAATCGCATTCTTCTTCTCTCCCCGTTTCACCTAACAAGGGACCAACCCATTATTGTATATGTTACGTTGTGTGTATGTGAATGCCTGTACTGATGTTTAAAGGTTCTTGATAGTACATAACACTCTGAGTTAGCTGACAAACATTTATGGGAATGCACGATGCAAGGCGCCTGTGTGCAGACGAATTTCGAGGGGCGAGATTACCATATGCTACGCTGTGCTACGTATCTGACCAAGTTTTGAGGAGAAGAAATTGATTACCGAATATAAAATATAATGTGCTGTTTAAAAAAGTATACTGCTGTTCATATCTTCGTAACGAATTAAGTTACACGAAAGGCAGTCATGCTCGTTTATGTCCACCTGGTAACTAAACGACATTTGCTTGATACATTTTTTTATTTTGCTTGCGGACGAAGAGTTATCTGTAGTTTTCAGGGTGAATGCGGCAACCATAATTTTTGGATCCTCAATATTCTGACGGGTTTGATGCGTCTCGCCACGCCTTCTCCTGCGCCTGAAGTGCAGTGGCGTAGCTATTCGGCAAATTAAATACAGACCAGAAAGCAGTTTAACAGACGTCTTCCAGCACTTCTAAGTTGCGAACTTTTTGTGTAATCAACTAAGCGGGCTCAATACCAGTTATGAAACTTTTTACTATTCTACTCATTCTGCATAACACGGCAGATGGCACGCATTCTACAAACAAAATTTCAATATTTTTATCTGTCTCCCACATTCACACAGTTATCTGTTGCGTGCACTGGTAAAAGCAGCAAAACTCAGTGATCGACGCTGGTGAAACACTTCCGCGCATTTCAATTTCAAAAGAGCACACAATAACACCAGATTATCTGCCTATCGCAGAACGAGATTTGTCAGAACATTTCTGACAGGGCTGTTCAATGTTTGCATACAAATTAGTACCACAGGCGTAGAGTTCCGCGTATTACTGCAGTTCGGCGACGAACTCGCCCCTGTTACAGTCACCCGACCTCTGTTAACACTTCGTAATTATTTCCTGTTACACTAGGAGGCCTGTGCTCCATTAGCCAATACTGCCCATTCCGAAGGATTACTTTATGGACTGGAATTCGCTTTCCACTAGGCCGATCACTATTATACATGCTTTCGCACACACTCGTATGTGAATTACGGATACGTACTGGATTCCGAGCCGAGATTAAAACATGAAAATGAATCCAGTAAACTGGTAGATGTATCAAAACATGTATATTTCATTAACTGTGCTGCGAGGAACATGACATTATGCGGCACCCAACTCAGAACCTCTTTAAGGCCCCAGTTCATGTGGAAATATTGAAATACCAACAGTTTTCGCCTGCTTAACATAGGCTAATTATTCAATTTCTTGTGTAAACCTACTTCTTGAGAACGAGTTACTTATTACTGATGTTTAAAACCAATGACGCTGATGTGTGCTTACATTGTTTTAATTTTCCATTATAAATGTGTGTTCATCGTTTGTGCGTGAGATGATGCTGAAGCCCGCGCACTTAATTTCCATGTTAATCATTAAAAGAAATATCCGTCTGCAGTGTAGGTCATACGATATTTACTGTGAAAACGTGCATACATTTTACAGAACACGGTTGTGTGTATAATCATGGTTTAAGATGGTTTTATTTCGACCCTAATATCTGCTACTTCGATTCTTCGCAATCTGTTGAATCCTTCTGTATCTTTAATGCAGGCTAGTGAGTGCAGCTTGTGCCGGCCGTAGTGGCTGTGCGGTTAAAGGCGCTGCAGTCTGGAACTGCAAGACCGCTACGGTCGCAGGTTCGAATCCTGCCTCGGGCATGGATGTTTGTGATGTCCTTAGGTTAGTTAGGTTTAACTAGTTCTAAGTTCTAGGGGACTAATGACCTCAGCAGTTGAGTCCCATAGTGCTCAGAGCCATTTGAACCATTTTTTTGAGTGCAGCTTACGATGACTAATATGTGAAATACTGCGCACTATTACTGAAGAAATCGGGAATTCATACCAGGAACTAATATATATTAGTAATAGTAATGGTAGTAGTAGAAAACATTTTAAGGAATTATTACAAAAATCCTACTCCGCTTATTGTATTTCATTCCCCCATGACGGTTGAAAGCAGCCGCACGGTACTTTTGCACACAAATAAAGGAACAAGAACCGAAAATATTGACGCATGACAAGAGATCTGGATGGTATACTTGTAAGTAAAAACACGTGGTCCTCGTGTAGTGATGAGACTTCAGCTGTAGTCGTCATAATGTTATGGTCGTGGTTTTGGTGGTGGTGATATGTTCCTATGAGACCAACCTGCTGAGGTCATCGGTCCCTAGGCTTACACACTACTTAATCTAACTTAAACTAACTTACGCTAACGACAACACATGCACCCATGCCCGAGGGAGGACTCGAACCTCTGACGGGGGGAGCCGCGCGAACCGTGGCAAGGCGCCTGAGACCATGCGGCTACCCCGCGCGGCGTAATGTTATTTTTCAGCTGATGCTATGTTAGTAGTGATATGAGCGAAATAGAAGGAATAATCCGGTGACTAACGATTATCTCTAGCTGAAAGGTTTAGTTGAAATGGTGTGATGTGGACGAAAATTGGAGTGGGATATGAACAGAGGGTTGATTTGACGGGTGTGAGCTAGAGGAGAGTGCCTGTTAGCGAAAATTTTTATTTGGATAATGAGACAGCACTTTTTTCCGCATGGCGTTGGGGACTATGAGCAGCGGGGTAGAACAAGCTTGAAGTTGGACAGTACCGAGTGGCATCTAGGCGGGACAGAAAGAAACAGGGGCATTTGGGACTGTATGGCGACGGCATTTAGATCGAGCGCGAAGAGGGCGTTCAGTTTGTTTTGTTGAAGAACTTTTTTTTTTTTGTGAGTCATCAGTCTTATGACGGGTTCGATCGGCCCGCCACGATTCCTCTTCTCTCTTGTGCCAACCTCTTCATCTCACAGTAGCACTTGCAACACGTCGAATCTCTGACTACAGTTTTTACGCTCTGCAAGCTCCCTCTAGTACTAAGGAAGTTATTCCGTGATGTCTCAACAGATGTCCTACTACCCTGTCACTTCTTCTTCACAGTGTTTTCCATAAATTCCTTCACTCGCTGATTCTGCGAAGAATCTCCTCATTTCTTATCCTATCAGTTCACCTAATTTTCAAAATTCATCTGTAGCACCACATCTCAATTGATTCCATTCTCTCCTGTCCCAGTTTACCCACAGTTCCATGTCTCACTGTCATTCAATACTGTGCTTCAAACGTACATTCTCAACAATTTCTTCCTCAAACTAAGATCCCCGTTTGATACTAGTACACTTCTCTTGGCCAGGATTAGCTTTTTCGGCAGCGCTAGTCTGCTTTTTATGTCCTGCTTGTTCCGTTCATCATGGGTGTTTTGCTGCCTAGGTTTCAGAATTCCTTAACTTCGTCTACTTCGTGATCCCCAATTCTCATGTTGAGTTTATCGCTGTTCTCCATTCTGCTGCTTCTCATTAGTTTCGTCTTTCTTCAGTTTACTCTCAGTCCATATTGTGTACTCATTAGACTGTTCATTCTGTTCAGCAGATCCTGTAATTCTTCTTCACTTTCACTGAGGACAACAATGTCATCAGCGAACCTTACCACCGATAGCCTTTCAGCTTTGACCCCAATTTTGAAATTATCTTTTATTTCCGTCATTGCTTATGCATACAGGGGCGCTCAAAAGGATGGATGTTGAACTGCGCTGGTGACGAATCGAGTAATGCATTCAAAGGTGAGATGTGAAGCATGTGAAACACCGGTATGCTGGCTTGAAATCGGGGAGGTCGACTGTGTTGAACGAACAAAATCTTCTCATGAGTATAAAATGCATAGATATTTTGGAATTCAACAAACGATGTGCGACACTTCAGTTCTCCACACGGCGCGCTGAGAAACGAAAGTCAGTAATCTGTGCGCGTTAATAGTGAGGGCTCTGGGAGTACTGTGACGTGATTGGCGCCGGGTGTCGAGTCGGGCCAGGCCGCTCCCCAGTTACTTCTGCATCTGAAGGGAGAGACCGGACTCCGGGGGGAAGTTGGGCGCACGACCTGAAGCGAAACTAATAGCAGAGCGACGCCAGAGCCGGTCGCTAATCCCAAAGCAATGGGGCCGTGAGGCGAAGTAGGACCACTGGAGACAAACGGGGAGTCGACTGGAGGCGAGTACGATAAGCGGTCACGCCGGCGAGCTGCGTGCGAACCTAAGCAGGCGTTCTCAATCCTCTGTTACGGAGGACCTTAAAACCTTGTAAAAGTATTGCAGAGCTGGGTGTGCAGACAAATAAATGTTATTAAAAAAGGTTCGATACCTTGAGCTCGTCCCGAGTCCATTAGCATTGAAGTCAGCCAAACAGGCCTCTGCGCGCGCAGATTCAAGCGACCCGCCAGAGACGTGTTCGTCAAATGTGTTTTTCGTTTGGTTCCCTAAAACCCAACAAGAGAGTGACAAAAAATTGGACGAGGGACGTTAGTAGGAATCAACATGGATTCCGGAAACAGCGATCGTGTGAGACCCAACTCGCTTTATTTGTTCATGAGACCCAGAAAATATTAGATACAGGCTCCCAGGTAGATGCCATTGTTCTTGACTTCCGGAAGGCGTTCGATACAGTTCCGCACTGTCGCCTGATAAACAAAGTAAGAGCCTACGGAATATCAGACCAGCTGTGTGGCTGGATTGAAGAGTTTTTAGCAAACAGAACACAGCATGTTGTTATCAATGGAGAGACGTCTACAGACGTTAAAGTAACCTCTGGCGTGCCACAGGGGAGTGTTATGGGACCATTGCTTTTCACAATTTATATAAATGACCTAGTAGATAGTGTCGGAAGTTCCATGCGGCTTTTCGCGGATGATGCTGTAGTATACAGAGAAGTTGCAGCATTAGAAAATTGTAGCGAAATGCAGGAAGATCTGCAGCGGATAGGCACTTGGTGCAGGGAGTGGCAACTGACCCTTAACATAGACAAATGTAATGTATTGCGAACACATAGAAAGAAGGATCCTTTATCGTATGATTATATGATAGCGAAACAAACACTGGTAGCAGTTACTTCGGTAAAATTTCTGGGAGTATGCGTGCGGAACTATTTGAAGTGGAATGATCATATAAAATTAATTGTTGGTAAGGCGGGTACCAGGTTGAGATTCATTGGGAGAGTGCTTAGAAAATGTAGTCCATCAACAAAGGAGGTGGCTTACAAAACACTCGTTCGACCTATACTTGAGTATTGCTCATCAGTGTGGGATCCGTACCAGATCGGTTTGACGGAGGAGATAGAGAAGATCCAAAGAAGAGCGGCGCGTTTCGTCACAGGGTTATTTGGTAACCGTGATAGCGTTACGGAGATGTTTAATAAACTAAAGTGGCAGACTCTGCAAGAGAGGCGCTCTGCATCGCGGTGTAGCTTGCTCGCCAGGTTTCGAGAGGGTGCGTTTCTGGATGAGGTATCGAATATATTGCTTCCCCCTACTTATACCTCCCGAGGAGATCACGAATGTAAAATTAGAGAGATTAGAGCGCGCACGGAGGCTTTCAGACAGTCGTTCTTCCCGCGAACCATACGCGACTGGAACAGGAAAGGGAGGTAATGACAGTGGCACGTAAAGTGCCCTCCGCCACACACCGTTGGGTGGCTTGCGGAGTATAAATGTAGATGTAAATGTAGATGTAGATGTAGATGTAGTAAGAATCGAACCTGAGTCAAAGACTGAACAGTTCCGTGCGCTATCATCCACACTAAGAAAACAACTGACACTAACTGTAATCGGAGGAGATTCTATTCAGGCATGCCATCGCGACTTTCCGAGGATACATGGCATGCATAGGGCCTACTTAGCAACAATTATTACGTGAAGAACCTACAGCGATAACAATGCGGTCTTTTACGCGACCCTACAGATGAATGTCACGAGGTGTGACGTGTGGAGACCTGGGAGGCCACCAGAGTTGATGTTCGTCTTCCACTCCTCCTCATCCAATCCAGTGTCCTGAAATCGTGTCACTCAGGTGACGTCGGATGTTCTTAGAGAAATCTTATAAGTGTGGGGTTAGGTAAAAGACCGCGTTTTTATCCCCCACCTTTGCCTGACACTCTTGAAAGTCTGTGACATCGCATTGTTGGAGTTGTGAATTCGATAACGAGAGACCAGCTACTTCGTGTGAGAGAGGTAATGAGCCCCGTTTTGATATTTGTAGTGTAGCACATGATGATCACACTGAATTCATAAAAATTTGAACTTTTCTGTTTCCAGGAACGTTGCAATTATGTTTTTATCTTTTGTAGTTCGGAAGCAATAAAGGTTTGAAATCTGTTCCCTCTATCTGAATAGCCCTGTATTTGATGCGTTTCTGGTGTAATCTACGAGTATCTTCAGAATGTCATACAAAATGTCCGCATGCAAAGTGTAGCTTGACATACGTACGTTCTCACCGTCAATGCTCAAGGCGAGGACAAACCTATGTGATTTAAACTTTATATGAAGGCATTTTCTATGACATTCTGATGATGATGATGTTTGGTTGGTGAGATTCTCAACTGCGCGGTCATCAGTGCCCATACAAAATTACAATTTTCACACAGTCTAATTTTGTTCACAGTCCAATCTAGCCACTGTCGTGAATGATGATCATGAAATGATGAGGAAAACACAAATACTCAGTCCCCGGCCACAGAAAATTCCCAACCCGGCAGGGAGTCGAATCTGGGACTCTGTGATCCAGAGGCAGCAACGCTAGCCTCTAGACCACGAGCTGCGGACATGGCATTCTGAAGATGGGCTACGCCGAAACTCATAAAACATTTTTTGTACAGCAAGTGATCTGCTCTTTTCAAGCAACCCATTCAGGGGTGATATTAAAAGTGCTCTCACGCCTTTCTCTAGCACGTCATGTGGGGTAATCCTGTGGCGCCCGGAGGAGATGAGACACGCACAGCGAGCACGACCTAATATCACACAGGGTCTGCATGTCTACAAACATATACGCCTGATGTCGTCTGTCGACTACCTACGCTGCGAGTCTGGACTGGCTGCTTGACCCTGGCTGTATTTCTCGATGAATTCCAATCACAAGTACCAAAACGGAAATTGAAATTGGTAGGCCAGCCTGGGGGGCTCCATGGGCCTACCAATCGCCTTTTGGGGGGCCAGCCAATCGCCTTCTGTTAATGGTGTTTGATGGGCGTGGCCCGACCTGGGGGGGGGGGGGGGGGGTGGACGATTGCGGGCGGCTGGTGCGCGGCGGGTTGTAGGCGGGATTGCGATGCCGCGGGGGTCCAAGCGGTATTCCTTCACCCGCACTGGCTGGTGGGGACGGACTTTGGCTTTACTCAGAGATTTGTACCGTGTCACAGTGTTCATTTTTTGTGTAACCCGAGCCGCTCAGAAGTTGGTGTGCGTCGAACTCACGGCCTGTCTCTTCAGTCCGGAACCGCGCTGCTGCTGCCGTCGCTGGTTCCAATCCTGCCTCGGGCATGGATGTATGTGATGTCCTTAGGTTAGTTAGGTTTAAGTAGTTCTAAGTCTAGGGGACTGATGACCTCAGATGTTAAGTCCCATAGTGCTTAGAGCCATTTGAAACATCTCGACCTGTACCGAACTTGCACAGTCCCAAGATGGGCGTTTGTCCTCAGCTTGTGGTCTCGCGGTCGCGTTCTCGCTTCCCGAGCACGGGGTCCCGGTTTCGATTCCCGGCGGGGTCAGGGATTTTCACCTGCCTCGAGATGACTGGGTGTTTGTGTTGTCCTCATCATTTCATCATCATTCATGAAAGTGGCGAGTTGGGCTGAGGCTAGGTTGGGAACTGGTACGGGCGCTGATAACCGCGCAGTTGAGCGCCCCACTAACCAAACATCATCATCATCATCATCTTATCGCACTTAAAATTCTGTTGAGTGTCGTTTCAAGCAGCTTCCCATCTAGCATCACGACTTTGAGCGGACCCTGATCCAGAGCTTCACTCCCCACGAAATCACGTTAGTACCCAGCGACCGCGGCGGCGATCAGTCAATGCGGTAAGCTGCACCTAGCAAACACGGCTTTGTGTTACACCGCAAAGACTTGCGAGCACATATGATCAGTCTTGCACGCACCTAGTGTTGGCACAGCGGCAGCGGCAAAAGTTGGCAGAGCGGTCGAGTGTCGGTTAGCGCGGCGCGATTCTGGGTTTCCGGAAAGCCGGTGCGAGTAGCAGGCGGTGTTTGCGCAGCGGGTCGGCTGTTATTGCTGCAAACGCGTGCTTTAGCCGCCTACCACTCCGTCAACAGCGAGTGGCCGACCCGCTGGTAAACAGCGCCTCGCTGCGCCCTTGTCGCGCGCCCGCGCAAAACGCACAGTGGCCACGGCGCCGGCCTGTCATAACAACCCACCCAGGGGCAGCGGCCTCACAATATCGTTTATGAAACATTTTTAAAAGAGCCACCACTGAAACTTTTGTGAACGTACTATTACGACGACTAAGAATTTCCTTTTTCGTAATTTCGTTTCGTCGCACGAGGGTGACCCGCTGCAGCATTATCCAGCCTATATGTATTAATAATTGCACTAACATTACACTGTTTTTAAAAGGGTAGGAACTGAATAAACGTGAATTATATAGTAAGCAGCTGTTCTTTATATTGACAGTCGACTGCAGTGACAATCTGACTAACCTTGGGCCATTTGTACCAAAGGAGGACAGCTGTACATAGTGCCTCATCAAACATTTTTCTTCAAGTATGTTTTAAACTTCTTACATGTATTACTACAATATTTGGATAATTATCACTAACTAGCCAAAGAACAATTAATGATGAACATTTTAAAATTTTATTTTAGTGGGGATACTCAGCCCCAGCGACTTCTGAGAATGAATACAAGGTCCAAGTAGGCCGTATTGTTTTTGTCATCCCTGAGACTGGCCAGTTTCAACGTGGATCATTTTCAG
This sequence comes from Schistocerca serialis cubense, assembly GCF_023864345.2. Lineage (NCBI taxonomy): Eukaryota > Metazoa > Arthropoda > Insecta > Orthoptera > Acrididae > Schistocerca > Schistocerca serialis. Next base: position 216,922,779 of record NC_064645.1, read on the forward strand.
TCACGTATCTTAAGCTTCCAGCTACATTTCACACTCTAAGACATGACTGGTACATGTGAAGAGACACACATCGTATTTCTGTACGTATGCAGCACAAAAACTATACAATAGTGTATTTGATTACCTGCATTCAATCGTGTACACTATTGTATCGTTTTGGCGCCACATACCTACAGAAATACGATATATGCCTCTCCAACACATGTACCAGCGATGTATTAGAATGTGAAATGTAGCTGGAAGCTTAAGATATGAGCTTGAAAATGACCACGGTTGAAGGGGGCTAATTGCGCGGGTAATAAAAAGAACACAGCCTACCTGGACCATTCTCAAACTTAGGGGTAAGGTCTAGCTCCTGCGATGGTTTATCGTAATTTTAGAGCAATATGGCGTCCTGAACACGTTGGTGGTCAGTATACATCCATAATAAAAACGTTTGAATTATTTTGAGCTTATAACGTAAGGTCTTTGGACAGTCGTAGCATTATACAAGGCAGTAAGGTTGTTCCAGCGTGCTGATAGTTTGCAAAACCGAAACACTTCACAGTGATATCACAATTTATACCAAAATGGAACATTCTGATTAGTTACATATGTATTTTGTAAGTACATTCTTTCTATAATTGACTCTCTGTGTGTAATGCACTTGTAATCGTTGAAAAATGTTTTATGAGGCGCTATTTACAGGCAATGTATGCACTTTATATAGTTGTTCTCCTACTGTACGAATGAGCCGAGGATGATCAGAATATAGCTGAAAGCGATCGTCAAAATAAAAATAAGTGCAGCTGTGTATTCCTGGAAGTAATTCCTAACCTTTATGTATTCTGGCAACGCTGAATATTTGTGGTAGTACAAGTGATACCTGTTTGGTATCACTTAAGGCTTAATCATCTCCTATCAAGACTTTACAAGATTTTTGCATTTTAGGAAACAACAGCAGATTCATGCATAAATTTTATCTTTGTTGGCATTGGTACAAGAGCTAAAAATAAGGTAAAAATAATATAATTTATTTTGTTAGAGAATGGTGCATTATAGAAATGTATTTTGGAGGAGGTCTGGTATAATCCCAAGACTTCTTGCAGTCGAAGTACATAGTATACCATTTTTTTCCCTACGTTATTTCATACTTCAGAACAAGTAACGTCTAGAGAATTTTTAAATTTGAGTTAGTATCTCTTGTTGTAGTCGCAATCTGTTGGCTTTCCTTTGATGTAACTCGGGAAGTCTGTGATACTTCTTTATCTTTGCTAATTCTGAAATGTACCATCTTTTCATTGTACTGTAGTATATTTGGTGCTAGGATAAAGCGTTACTTCTGATTTTAATACAACCTATTTGTCTTTCTAATGCTGGAGGAATCCTGCTCTGTGTTTTTTAAGGCAGTTATTGTTTCCAGTGGTTTTTCACCAACAGTGTAATCGTCCCGTAGCGGATTTCTTCTCTAATTATGCGAAATACGTAAAATTTATTTATAGTTTAAAGAAAGAAAAGACGCACCATGAACAAATTATGAAGATTGGTCGCAGGTTGTTATCGACGGAGAATGAGAAACTAAATTTTGGAGGCCAGTGGATGAATGTGTGACGCTGCAACGTAATTTCGCCGCGCAGCTGGCAACGATAGTACAAAAGGGACATGTCGATACCAGATCATAAAGCCTATGCGAATTTCATTCCGTGTACTCAGTGAAATGTAACTATACCTCTTGAACAGTAACTATGACTCTTGAGCTATGTAGGCCTATGCAGATGTCAGCATTTGAAGGAGGAGATGAGTTTGAGCTCGAAGAAGCCGGCTGCAGTAATCGGCAAATCGCTCGATATTTGAAAAGGAGCGATGCCACCACTCGACGACTTTGGTAGGAATGGGTGCAGAATGGCCGAACACAGCGTCGATCTAAAAAGACGACAGAACCTGAGGGCTAGGCAATCGTCATAAAGGTGCTCAGAGCAGTGGTTGCTTTAAATGGTTCAAATGGCTCTGAACACTATCGGACTTAACATCTGAGGCCATCAGTCCCCTAGAACTTAGAACTACTTAAACCTAACTAACCTAAGGACATCACAGACATCCATGCCCGAGGCACGATTCGAAACTGCGACCGTAGCAGTCGCGCGGTTCCGGAATGAAGCGCCCAGAACCGCTCAGCCACAGCGGCCGGCTTAACTGGTGCTTCAGTGAGAATAAGAACCATTAGTATGCGGCACACAGAAAAGGGGCTGATCTCACTGCACCCCTTGCGCCAATTACCATTGACCTCTGTACACAAACAAGACCTTTTGCAGTGGTGTCGGGCACATTCGGCCTGGAATCTCATTGACCATAGTAGAAATGTTTTCAGTGGTAAGTCCCGCTTCGAGCTGAGCGCCGATGACCAGCGATGACATAGTGGGAGACGCCTCAGACAGCTGTGGGATACCAACCTCACTGTCTCCCGACATACGACCCGACAACCATGAGCGATGGTCTGGTGTGCCACTTCTTTTCATAGCAGGATCCCTGTGGTTGTCATCAGTGGCACCCTTGCAGCACAGTGGTACGTTGACATTCTTCTCCTCGTTTTGTTGCCCTTCATGGTTAGCCACCCTGGACTTACATTTCAGCAAGATAATGCCCGCCCGAGATGGCGAGAGTTTCTGCTGCACGTCTCCGTGCTTGCCAAACACTACCTATTCGGATCTCTTCCCAGTTGAGAACGTTTCGAGCATTACGGGCAGGTCCTCCAACAAGCTCGTGATTTTGAAGATCACTGCACTTCAGGAGGACATCCAACAACTCTGTCAATCACAGCAGATCAACTGCTTGCATAAGGGCCCAATCTGTGAAGCTCTTTCTCTTGAATAAATCATCCAATTTTTCTGACACTGTAATCACTTGTTTGTCTGTACATCACATCTTCTGATCTCCATCCCATTCGGATAATTCCTTCGTGACGATTGTTTTCTTTTTATCTTAAAGTGTACGTTCCATGTCAACAAGATGCCCCTGCACTAATCATCAGTGACATGAAATGAAATGTCGTGTGGCTAGGGCCTCCCGTCGGGTAGACCGTTCGCCTGGTGCAGGTCTTTCGAGTTGACGCCACTTCGGCGACCTGCGTGTCGATGGGGATGAAGTGATAATGATTAGGACGACACAACACCCAGTCCCTGAGCGGAGAAAATCTCCGACCCAGCCGGGAATCGAACCCGCGCCTTTACGACTGACATTCTGTCACGCTGACCACTCAGCTACCAGGGCCGGACACTAATCATCAGTAATCTGCAGATATTCCTGCAATTCATTACATTACAGTCTTCTGATGTAGCTGTCTTCTTATACACAACCACATGATTTGGAAACAACCGAACGGAGCTTTCAACGTTTTCGAGTTGCCCTTCGTTGCTCCGGCGACCTACGATAACCTATTGCCAGATGGGAACAAGTTCTTTCGCAAAATCTGAGTAGAATTTCACGGGTATTTCATCCGGTTCCTATGTCTTTCAGCTATTAAGCGATTGTATTTGCATACCTGTCTTACTTATCTCAATATGAGAAAGTACAAAACACAACAGCTGCACCTCTTCTTCTCCGTCTGTACATCTGGAGTCGCATGGCCCCTCCTATCAGCCACACGCGAGGAAATACAGAGAAGTTTCGCGAAACAGCTTCCCTTTAAGTGGTCAGTAATTTTGCCACGTATGAGTTGTCTTTCGCTCGTAAACTTCCCGAGAGAGGCGGTGCTTTGAGGAAGCATGTGGGTCATTTGCAGCGGTAACAGTGATGTAGTGAGAGCGCTCCGGAGGCGAGGGAAATGTGCGGTCTGCGGGCCGGGTGAAGGGACGCCGGTGAGCGGACAGTCGACGGTCGTCGCCAGAGGGCAGCGCTGAGGTTGGCTGCCTTTCCCTGACACTGCTCCGGACGGACCTTTCACGGATCACTGCTCGGTCCGCAGCCACGTTCCGTGCAATCACAATTACACGTTCGTAAAGGCACGGTCGTCGGAAGGCTGATTCAGCAAGTAGAAAAATCAAAACAACAAACGCTAAAAGTAAAAACAAACTCTAAATGGACATACTGCATGGGGGCTTAATTAAATATGATTGAAAATACTTTTTAAATTGCTGTATATCCGATTACGCTGTGTCTCGTAAACGGTTGGCCCTGACTAGTATTATTACGCTATCTGACTGCATAGAACAACAACAAAGAATGAAATGAAAATTTTCGTTAACACAATTAATTAATTAAGTCCCCAGCAACTATGAAACCTACAAAACCAAAGCACAAGTATAACTGTTCTGTATGTGGAAGTATGACTCAACGCACATCTGGCACGGTTCTTCTTCAACAAGACAAGAATTTTTAAATACCAATTACACTGACGTGATAAAAGAAAATTAGAAATACTATAATTACGCAAGAAAACCAGAATTACACTCTAATACAAGAACACACGCCAGATGCTTTGTTGACTGAACCTGTAATGACGCATTATTCAGGACATTGAAATAATGAGAAAAAAAAGAAAAGTAGTTTGCTACCTTAATTTATATTGATGAAAAGCACTCTAGACATTACAATCTCTCCACACCGACTCGCTACTACCGCATCTCAACCAGAACTCTCCAATATCACATCTCAGCAAGCACTGCCTACTAGCACATCTCAACAAACACTACTACGACATCTCAGCACAGACTACCCCGAGTCCTCGACAGGCACTGACTACTACGAGCTCTCCCCAAGCACTGTGGAGGCGGCTTAATAATACTCTTTGGCGCAATCTCTGGCGCAGTGGCTCAGTGTAGCCACCTTTCAATACCAAGAGAATAAGTTGGTCATTGATACATGAAATGAGGTGGGTTCTCAGTGGTTTGTTGTTCATTACGTATTTTTAAGTTACACTGCACGTGGTTCTTCTTTATATCCTGTCACTGTTACATACACATCACATTAGTGCGCCCCACACATTAGGCTGGTACACTTAAGAGGGGTGTTCAATAAGTAATGCAATACTTCTTTTTTCTCTGCCAATTTCGGTTGTTCGGTTGAAAAGCTGGAATTTGCTGTGGAAATTTGTTGTTGTTCTAAACCTCATACCTTCGGAAATACGTAGACTATAAGGAATGGCAAGGTCGCCACATTTTCTGCCGTAATGCACAGAGCAAGGCTTCAGGGCAATGCAGGCTACCCGCACTACGGCATTGCAGCACTACGGCATGAACTGTGCCACCGTTGCCAGTATTTGAAGGCTAAGTATTCCAGAAAATATAAGGTCAAGAGCACTGAATTCAAGTCTACAATCATTAAGTGTACCTCTAGTTTTCATTTCGGTAGAAAAAACATACACACATGCCATAAAAAAACGTAACTTTGTGTTGAAAACGATGTTTGTTTACTTGGAGGGATTGTGCATTCCTGCCCATTGAGTGAGCTCCCGACATAGATGCATCCCGGGGCAACTGAATTTCCCACACTTTTTTTTTCATTTAGGAGATAAAAGGAGGAGGCAAAGTTAGGTGGAAAACCCTGTATATCATCAGTATCCGGGCGGGAAGGACCGCCGGTTCCCCGCACGAATCCGCCAGGCGGATATGTGTCGAGGTCCGGTGAGCCGGCCATTCTGTGGATGGTTTTTAGGCGGTTTTCCATCAGCCTTGGCAAATGCGGGCTGGTTGCCCTTATTCCGCCTCAGCTACACTATGTCGGCGATTGCTGCGCAAACAAGTTCTCCACGTACGATTACGCCACCATTACTCTACCACGCAAACATAGGGGTTACACTCGTCGGTGTGAGACGTTCCCTTGGGTGTCCACCGGGGGCCGAACCGCACAGTAACCCTGGGTTCGATGTGGGGCTGCGGAGGGGTGAGCGGACTGTGATAGTCGTCGTGGGGTTGTGAACCACTGCGGCTAGGTCCCCGGTTAACAAAACATAACATAGGAATTCTTAATTGTTTTAGTACACCTCATCTGCCCATACATTCCAATAATAAATTGAACCCAAAGAAGGTGATGCCGTACCCTGTGGCCTTAGAAGGCTCTGACTGGATCCTCCTTAAAGGCGTGAATCGATAGGTCGATCTGATGAAGGTCAACAAGAAAGGCCACGTAATAGTTATGACCATGGAAGGTACCCAAATCTGAGTCATGAATTGAAATACATTCCGCATTTAAGATGTACAAACAAACAGGAAAACGAATATTAGGCACTTAATGCGCTAGCGACCATTTTACTGCCGTCTTAAGCAACACGTTTCTCACGTCGTCAAGTATCAGTTAAAAATAAAAGTTACAAAATGATATCAGTATAGAGTTGAGACGCACGAGAGAGAGATATTAGCAATGAGGAGATTGCGAATTAATACTATATCAACGTCGAGGTAATGAAAGGTAGAGCTCTCGCCTACCTGAATAATGGTGGTGTACGGAATCGGCCATCACAACGCTGAAGGAGCAATAGGCTTTAGCCGGAACTGTTTATAGAGAAAGCACAGAAAACATAACCGAAGGCGCCTGTACAGTGATCTGTATTTTGTTGCACTGCCGCAGTCTCTACTCAAGGACGTTCGGTGTACGTGTGTGTGTTGAGGGCAGCGCAGCGACGCTGTGTGATGGGCGTGTCTCAAGCAACAAGCCTTTGCCCCCCCCCGCCAGCCCCGCAGGCGTTCTCCGCTACTCTCCAGGGGACCGGCCTGATTATGCGTAGGCCTGCCTTTGTTGCGGAAAGTGCAGGTCAGCGTCTTAGGTCACTGCTTAAAGGACAGCCGCGCTACGGCGGTCTAGCCGGCATGGAGCCCATCAAGCTGTCGCCTCCATCAGCGTTTCAATAAACAACAACTAGATGGGTACACGTACACATACTTCCAGAATCCATGTTTCCTATCCTCCAGATTTTGTTCGGGTAACTAGTTTAATTAACGAAGAAAATTACTGTCATATTCACAGCAGACAATGATACTGTTTATTCCTCTGTTAACAGGGTGTTTCAAACTCTTTGCATCAAACACCTAAGGGTGAAAGACCATGTCAGGGGGAACAATTTTTGTTAGAGATGAATGTTTGTTGACGTTCCTGACGATGCTAGGCGTCTTATGATTTTAGTTATGATCCTGAGAGGCGACAGACACGCTGCAATATGCATATTCAGTGTGTGTTGCCTATAATCCATATAATCCAGTCATCTGCTCCACATGAAAAAGGGTACGCCAGTGCCTCTTTCGCTTCTAAAATACCTTCCTCCGTTTAGACACTCATTCTCAAGGTTTTGTTGTTCAAAATCACTATTAGTTTAATGTGGCAGATGATATGCAGCACACCTGGTTATCAGACACTGATAGTTCGGTGAAATCTAATCGCTCAGGCCTGCGAATTTAACAAAACGACACCTAGCGTGCCTGGAAAGTCTCTGCGAACATTCTAACAAAAGTTGTACCTAAGGACGTGACCTACCACGCCTAGATGTTTGATGCAAAGTGTTAGAAACATCAAGTACATTGCAATATAATTTTAAATACTGGCGACGACCTAAAGTCACGCAAATCTTACCAAAAACAATTTCGAGTCATTGCCGTCACCATACAATCTGTAATGGATGTAATTTAAGGGCTGCGAGTGTGGTGTCACCGGCAGACACCACACTTGCTAGATGGTAGCCTTTAAATCGGCCGCGGTCCGTTAGTATACGTCGGACCTGCGTGTCGCCACTGTCAGTGATTGCAGACCGAGCGCCGCCACACGGCAGGTCTAGAGAGACTTCCTAGCACTCGCCCCAGTTGTACAGCCGACTTCGCTAGCGATGGTTCACTGACAAATTACGCTCTCATTTGCCGAGACGATAGTTAGCATAGCCTTCAGCTACGTCATTTGCTACGACCTAGCAAGGCGCCATTATCATTTGCTATTTATCTTGTGAGGCATGTACCGTCAGACCGATGTTCACCAATTATGGATTAAAGTTAAGTATTCCATAAGCTACGCACCTTTTTTGCTAGTCTCTATTCCTTTAACAGTTCCAGACCTCACGCCAGCCTGCGTGAGCTTAAACGCGTGCCTTTCGGCTTCCTCTCATAGTGACTTGGCTGTCTTGCCAAGTCACAACAGCGAGGATACCTCGAAAGAGGACAGAATTAAAACATGATGTGAACTGACAATCAACGATGAAAGAAATATGTAGAAAACACAAAGCAGAGTAAGGGATTCGATGATAGCACATGTGTTAAGAAAACCGAGGGGCACTGTGGGCAATATCATAGAAGAAGGCAGAGACAGAAATATATCCAACAACAACTGAGTATTAGTGCAGGGTAGGAAATCGTGACACGCCTCAAGAAAATGTCAAAAGAGAGAGGAAGAAATAAAAGACAAGGAGCGATGACTCTTATACTGAACCAGCAAGCGTTGTGAGACATTGCGTATTACTTGTATTAACTCTCGTGCGCGAACATGTGTGTGTGTGTGTGTGTGTGTGTGTGTGTGTGTGTGTGTGTGTGTGACAGAGTGAGAGAGAGAGAGAGAGATAGTTGTGGCAAGGAAGTAGAGCTGACTGTGTTAAGCTATTTGTGTTTTTCCCTATTTTCTTAGTGGCACTTTAACCTTGTCAATTATTCAAAAACAGTATTAATCGCATTTATTATTATTATACCGCCAACCGGTTTTAACCCAACGTAGGGGTCATCATCTGGGCGTTAACACCATTGGTCGACTGCTGGTGGTGTCACTCCTGTTTACATAACGGCCGTTATGTAGACAGCAGTGACACCACCCCAGCCATCGACCAATGGTGTCAGCGCCCAGATGATGACCCCTACGTCGGGTTGAAACCGGTTGGCGGTATAATAATAATAAATGCGATTAAGACTGTTTTTGAATAATTGATTAATCATACTAATCGCTGCTTCATCTCCACAACAATCTTGTCCAAAAAACTTTGACGTAAGATTACTGGACAAGAAATTTATTTCCATAATTTCTTTGTCATGGGAGAGAGAGAGAGACGAATTCGCTTTCAAGTCACTCACCGAGACAATGCCGTCAGTAGTAATGAGACGTTTTGTAAGAGAGAGATATAACACTGTGATAATAAGGACGGTTTTGAAAGCCGCTCCAGCAATTTCAGAATATTCAGGATAATAGACTCTAGCCCTCCTGCAATTGAAATTAGTTGCCAGCACTGCAAATTCGTACGCGACTCTCCGAATTTTACAGTATATGCGAAAATTCCGAGAAAAGTTTTAGAGCCGCAAGTGGAAGGGTGGAAAGTGGGAGGGGAGCCGGGGGGAATCGTGGTGAGGATGCCCCGTGGCGCCGCCGACGGAGGCAGGAGTTATTACCGGCTGCAGGTGGCCGGGCTCCAAATGAGAATCGGATGGGCGGACGCGGCGACTCGGATCGGAATTAAAACAGAGTCCCGCCAGGCCGGGCGGCGGTTCGGGTATCATTCCGAAATTTAATATCGACCCACGCGGCGTGGCGTTGCGCGCTGATGAGCGGCGGCTAGACTTCCCCACAGTGGCGGGGCCCATTTTCGTGTAGGCGCTGTCCGCCACCACGGTCAGCGGAAAGCGCCACAAAGACCGTGCATACCAAAAGGCATCTCGGCGCGAGATGTGTACCTGCCCAAGCAACTCGAATTGTCCGGCTGCGCTACACGCCACCCTTCACGATCACTGAGCCATACTTCCTAGTTAAGAGGCGACCTTGACCTCTAGCGCTATAAATAAAACTCGTAGCTGCTCAATGAATTTGAGAATGCATTTTCCCTATGCAACGGAGTGTGATGGATCCGTTACCTTTCATGGGCAAGTGTAAAGACCCCACGAGCCGCCCTGACAGTTTCACTTGCTCCAGTACCTTCCACCTCCATTCCACTCTTTCACGAGTGATACACTATTCAGTCACAGTAATGTCATCACCTGTCAAAAGACACAATAAAGAACTTTTGCACCCAGGACTGATGCGAGACGTGCAGGAAGAGAATGAGATTCTGGAAGGTTGGGGTTGGGTTGTTTTGGGGAAGAGACCAAACTGCGAGGTCATCGGTCTCATTGGATTAGGGACGGACGGGAAAGGAAGTCGGCCGTGCCCTTTCAAAGGATCGCCTGGAGCGATTTAGGGAAATCACGGAAAACCTAAATCAGGATGGCCGGACACGGGATTGAACCTTCGTCCTCCCGAAAGCGAGTCGAGTGTGCTAACCACTGCGCCACCTCGCTCGGTTTCTGGAAGGTACCGACTCCTATGGCGTGGTTAGCTGCCCTAGGTTTCTCAGTTGAGGATCCTCGGCGCGAACACTCCGATGGAGGTGAGTGATTCCACACAGATTCTCGAGTGAATTGAAATCTAGTGGGTTTTGTGGTCAGGGGGTGCAGTAAACGACGGTCTTATGCCAGCTCCTGGAAGGGCTTGTATGACCCCAAGGTATCACTCTGGTGCTTGACGTCGGAGCCAAAGTCTTGCTGCATCAATAAACTTCCCATCATCTAGCTGGCCGGTGTGGCCGAGCGGTTCTAGGCGCTTCTGTCTGGAACCGCGCAACCGATGCGGTGGCAGGGTCGAATCCTGCCTCGGGCATGGATGTGTGTGATGTCCTTGGGTTAGTTACGTTTAAGTAGTTCTAAGTTCTAGGGGACTGATGACCTCAGATGTTAAGTCCTGTAGTGCTCAGAGCCATTTGAACCATTTGAACCCATCATCTACTACTGCTTCCCTTGGAGTGTATCCTTCATTGGGTCAAACAGATGGAAAATGGAAAGTGCGAGATCCGTCTGTAGAAGGAGGAGAAAGACATCTACATCTACATGATTACTCTGCAATTCAGATTTAAGTGCTTGGCAGAGAGTTCATCGAACCACAATCATACTATCTCCCTACCATTCCACTCCCGAACAGCGCGCGGGAAAAACGAACACCTAAATTTTGATGATCATTCCTACCTATGTAGGTTGGGCTCAACACAATATTTTCGCATTTCGTAAATAGATCTCGTCGCGACGAAAAACCTCTTTGCTTTAAGGACTTCCATCCCAACTCGCGTATCATATCTGCCACACTCTCTCCCCTATTACGTGATAATACAAAACGAGCTGCCCTTTTTTGCAACCTTTCGATGTCCTCCGTCAATCCCACCTGGTAAGGATTCCACACTGCGCAGCAATGTTCTAACAGAGAACGAACGAGTGTAGTGTAAGCTGTCTCTTTAGTGGAGTTGTTGCATCTTCTAAGTGTCCTGCCAATGAAACGCAACCTTTGGCTCGCCTTCCACACAATATTGTCTATGTGGTCTTTCCAACTGAAGTTGTTCGTAATTTTTACACCCAGGTACTTAGTTGAATTGACAGCCTTGAGAATTGTACTATTTATCGAGTAATCGAATTCCAACGGATTTCTTTTGGAACTCATGTGGATCACCTCACACTTTTCGTTATTTAGCGTCAACTGCCACCTGCCACACCATACAGCAATCTTTTCTAAACCGCTTTGCATCTGATACTGGTCTCCGGATGACCATACTAGACGGTAAATTACAGCATCATCTGCGAACAACCTAAGAGAACTGCTCAGATTGTCACGCAGGTCATTTATATAGATCAGGAACAGCAGAGGTCCCAGGACGCTTCCCTGGAGAACACGTGATATCACTTCAATGAAGTTTTATGAGTTCTTATCGGATGTGTTGCCATGGGGAAGGAGATCACCTCGAATGAGAGTGTCCGCACGTTCCAGCTTTGCAGGAGTCATAGCTGTGGGTGGCCGGCCAGATTGCGGGAGATCATATAGGTTTGTGCGTCGATGTTCACGGTAATCACATTTATTCTGGCTACGAAATGTGCCAACCAGCAAGCTGCTGGGGGACCCCAAACACTTTGCGGTCTGCCGGAATTGGACTTTCTTCCCCCATCCCCATGCTTATCTTATTTTGACAGTCCCCAAAATTGTTTGTTGGACAAAACAAATAACGCAGCTCAGGGTGACTGCTTTGTAATGCATATCCGGTATTTTGTTACCATTGCAGCAACCTGCGTCGCACACTACGCTGGTCTCCGACGCGTGCATGTTTGAAACCGTGACTGGCGTTGTGGGCGGTCCCGATTCAATTATACTCGTATCTCGCGTCACAAAGGTAGACGGCCACATAAAATGGCGGAAACAGCAGTTCAACGGACCGCGGTGACGCTGTCTGGCAGCACGAGTGGTCGCAGTTAAACGTGAAAAGCAAAACGAAACAGAAAAAAAAAAAAAATAATGCGTAAACCATTTACGTTTTACATTAATTTATAATTAGTTCACAATTTTTGACGAGCCGTGATCGGATAATGACAAGCGAGCCTGCTTCTGAATGCCCGCCCGCGTCCTGCGCAGATTACAACGGCCAGATTATGTATTAAAGCATCAAATATGCAACACGCACAAACAGGGATTAGTACTTGTATAAACTGTTTTCCAGTATTGCCATTAAAACATTTATTTCCCTAATATTTGGCCGGCGCGTAATCCCCGGCTGTCCTGATTTGATTGTCCACCATCAGTCCGGCCGCCGCACCTGCTACAGCGCATAGGTTTCCGGACCGATCTTCTCGAAAGCACTGTGTGGGACATAATGCCTTAGAACCATATTTTTTGAGAGATAATGAAAGTAATCCAAAAACCTCGCTACATACACTACTGACCATTAAAATTGCTACACCACGAAGATGATGTGCTACAGACGCGAAATTTAACCGACAGGAAGAAGATGCTGTGATATGCAAATGATTAGCTTTTCAGAATATTCACACAAGGTTGGCGCCGGTGGCGACACCTACAACGTGCTGACATGAGGAAAGTTTCCAACCGATTTCTCATACACAAACAGCAGTTGACCGGCGTTGCCTAGTCAAACGTTGTTGTGATGCCTCGTGTATGGAGGAGAAATGCGTACCTTAAAGTTTCCGACTTTGATAATGGTCGGATTGTAGTCATCGCGATTGCGGTTTATCGTATTGCGACATTGCTACTCGCGTTGGTCGAGATCCAGTGACTGTTAGCAAAATATGGAATCGGTGGGTTCAGTGGGGTAATACGGAACGCCGTGCTGGATCCAAACGGCCTCGTATCACTAGCAGTCGAGATGACAGGCATCTTATTCGCATGGCTGTAACGGATCGTGCAGCCACGTCTCGATCCCTGAGTCAACAGATGAGGACGTTTGCAAGACAACAACCATCTGCACGAACAGTTCGACGACGTTTGCAGCAGCATGGAGTATCAGCTCTGAGACCATGGCTGCCGTTACCCTTGACACTGCATCACAGACAGGAGCGCCTGCGATGGTGTACTCAACGAAGAACCTGGGTGCACGAAGGGCAAAAAGTCTTTTTTTCGGATGAATCCAGGTTCCGTTTACATCGTCATGATGGTCGCATCTGTGTTTGGCGACATCGCGGTGAACGCACATTGGAAGCATGTATTCGTCATCGCCATAATGGCGTATCAGCTGGCGTGATGGTATGGGGTGCCATTAGTTATACGTCTCGGTCACCTCTTGATCGCATTGACGGCACTTTGAACAGTGGAGTTACATTTCAGATGTGTTACGACCCGTGGCTCTACCCTTCATTCTATCCCTGCGAAACCCTACATTTCAGCAGGATAATGCACGACCTCATGTTGCAGGTCCTGTACGGGCCTTTCTGGATACGGAAAATGTTCGGCTGCTGACCTGGCCGGACATTCTCCAGATCTCTCACCAATTGAAAACGTCTGGTCAATGGTGGCCGAGCAACTGGTTCGTCACAATACTGTTACTTAAAATCCGTCTTGATTGCAAATTTTTTTATTCATATGACCGATTTCGGTTCATTCAGAACCATCTTCAGATCTGATATTTCAGTTACAGGAGTAACCCGTCCAAATCCAGCAACTTTCACATGCTACGTCACATCTTAGCATGTGAAAGTTGCTGGATTTGGACGGGTTACTCCTGTAACTGAAATATCAGATCTGAAGATGGTTCTGAATGAACCGAAACCGGTCATATGAATAAAAAAATTTGCAATCAAGACGGATTTTAAGTAACATTAATAAATCACTGATTGCTGTTATTCCATAAGACATTATGTCTGTTTTTGCACCGTCACAATACGCCAGTCACTACTCTTGATGAACTGTGGTATCGTGTTGAAGCTGCATGGGAAGCTGTACCTGTAGACGCCATCCAAGCTCTCTTTGACTCAATGCCCAGGCGTATCAAGGCAGTTATTAGGGCCAGAGGTTGTTGTTCTGGATACTGATTTCTCAGAATCTATGCACCCAAATTGAGTGAAAACGTAATCACTTGTCAGTTCTAGTATAATATATTTGTCCAATGAATACCCGTTTATCATCTGCATTTATTCTTGGTGTAGCAATTTTAATGGCCAGTGGTGTAAATGACCATATACGAGATTTATGGGAAAAGTAATGAGACTCATTTTTAATCTACCAAAGTTTTTACTTTTTTCAAACAACAATATTGTCTGCTTGGAAGTAGTTCCCTTTTGGAGATATACACCGGCAGAGTCGTTGTTCCCAGTCTTGCAAGCAGCGCTGGAAGGCTTGAAGTGGTAGGGCCTTAAGCAGTCGGCCACATTCTTTTGAATGTCCTCCAGAGTGCTAAAATGAATTTTTTTTAATTTTGGGGAAAGAAAAAAGACACAAGGAATCACGTCCACGAAATAAAATAGTCCTCAGCTTGGTATACAATAGCCTCTATATTACCTACACTCATCACTGTGAATTAATATGCTTAATAAACGCAATGTCTGAAAATTCCTACTGTGTACTGTTTGCTGACGAGAGTGCAAAGTGAGATCTACCGTGAAATAAAGTAACTTACACCGTTCTCAGCATGGTGTTTTGTGTCTGGTGTACTGGCTAGAGATGGGAAAAGTTGTTCATCCTTGGGAACTAGTTCACGATGATCGCTCTTTTTGGGGAACCGTTCAGTTTTACACGTTCACCGTTCATTGTGCTTGGTATATGGTTGTTATGAAAAATTGAAAATTAGTAGCATAGGTGACTAAAGGATGGAAGGCGCCAAGAGACTTGCCTTACCTCTGGAGTACAGCATTTTTATTCATAACAGAATTCTCACACACTCGTAATTTTCGTAATTCCGCAAAACATCTCCTTTAGCCAACTGTAGCGTTATGTGGCTAATGACAGTAAATAATATAGTGTGGCGCACGAAAAATCGGCCCCGAGTACAGATTGCTCGCCAATTACGCACGATTCGTTAACCGCTACGAGCAGAATAGATAAACACGTAATAATTAGGCAGTGAAGAAATAACAAGCTAATGCAAACAACTTCGAAACAAGAAATGACGATTGGTAAGTGACAATGAGCAGTCTAGTCCTCGGGGTCGATTTTTCGTGCGCCACCCTGTACTACTGAAATAATATTGTAGGAGTTATCATATTCTCTTTACAGAATGTGACACCATACACTCTATTACGAAGCGCGGTCTTCATTCGGTTGTAAGTCGATCTGCCCTCCATAACAATGAACATGCTCTTTTACCTTGGATCAAAAAAAGACGGAAAATGGCCACTCTTGTGTGCCTTGCCCTCGTCCTTTGCATGTGTGAAACAAAAAAAATCTTGCCTTTTTACAAATATTTCTTCTGCTGTTTATCGAAATAGTGAAGTAAGCTGATACGTCGTTTTATTACCTGAAAAGATGTATGTATTACATACCACGTAATTTTTATGTAGTTTACGTAATTATAAAATACATTTTAATTACTGGTAGTGGACACTGAATAGAATTCAAAGAGAGCCAGAAGTTCAGAGCTCAAAAAACGTTTGAAACAGAGCTAGAATGGGCGTGCGAAGCGAACGAAACGAACAACAACTCAATAGTGAATTAACTAGGAGCAGTCGGCAGTGGAACTGCGACGAGTGGCCACACGAAGAAGGACGAGTCCGGCCGAGCGAAACCGATACCGAGACAGATGGGAACGGGACCGAGGCTGGAACGAAACCGGCCGACGTGCCGTTCGGGAACAAGACCGACCGTTTCCCGTTCCTGGGAACTATAAGTAGAAATTCGCGACCGAAGTCAACTATGAAAGACCGTTCCTTAGAATTCGTTCCTCGCTCGTTCCGTTCATCTTGGTGAACCGTTCCTTTGGACCCGTTAGTTCGCGAGCGACCCATCTCTAGTACTGACGTTGCCGAAAGCAAATAGAAAGCAGCAGATGCAGCTGCTAAAGAAAAAATAAACTGCTCGCTACAAAAATTGGTTTTTGCTTTCAGAAACAATCCCTGGCAACGTGTGGCGTAAGGTGCAATGCACACACGACAAAATATTCAAAACTTTACTAACAATGATGGAGGAGGATTCTAATTTAAAGAATGTCGTTCTTGAAAAGTTAAACTCTGATTATTATCAAAAATGACTGTGCAATATAAGAAGACCCCAAGAATTGCGAAATTCTGTCGAGAAAAAAAATTACTGACATTCCATCCAGTTGCACCATTTGTAGCACAATGAAAAGAAAGAGGTCAAATTAATACTAATTGTGAATGTTATTAGTTATCTGAGGGACAAACATTTCCTTGAATTAATAGTTGTGATAAACGTTTCACTGTTGCCCATGTTTTGGTTGCCTTGAAAAATTCCTCCACAAAATCTTCATCAATAGAATCAATAAAGTATGTTTTCAAACGAGTTTTCATCTCCATAATAAAGCATTCCACATAATTTCTCTCAGATTCACAAGTATCAAATCTCCTTCTCTAGAATCTCAACTGCTCGCTACTACGCCTCAAATAAGAACGCCACAGCGCTACACAAGTGACTAGCGAGCAATCGAACCATAGGCAAAGCCAGAGTCAAGAATCTTATACATCACTCTTGCAGCGCGCTCATTCATCTTTGTCCCAGTACAGTAAAGGAGAATCATTTACAATGTCGGAGAATATATGAAAACCTTACGAAGTTACAACATGAGAAATATCCCGAATACCCCTTGGCGAATCGCCGCTACTTTTTCCGTGCCCCAGTTAATAACACGAAGGAGGGTCTAGGCTCCTCACCGTCTACTATCGACCTGTATTACTATGCACGGCCATTATGTTGGCGCAATTACCGCGTGTTGCACAATAGCCGCCCTGCAGTGCATCTGCGCCGTTTCCCTAGGGCTCTCCCGGTGCAGCGCCGTCAGGATTTAGTGGCGAATTTGGGCCGCGGGGAGGCGGAACTTTTCGCGGATAATGTCCGACATTCGTTCCGACAATGGCGCGCCATTCGCGCACCGGCGGCGCTCGATAGGCGGGGACGGACGCCGGCGCGTTTCATTTATTTGGCCGCTGGCTGCCCCCTTCTGGCAGCGCCCGTCCCCCCCTTGCGCCCCTCACGGCCGTCCACCACGTGCTGATTTAGGACGGTGCACGTGGGCGCCGGCCGGACCTACGGGAGCGAAGCGATACGTCGCCCCCTGCCGCTGCTGCAGCGCCGTGTATTTCTGCCTGAGCCAGGCACTCGCCACTGTGCGACAAATGACGCGCGCCCAGCACTCTGCTTCGCGGAGATACCGCCCGACCTCCTATCATGGACGTCACACCGCGCAACTTGTCCGCACGGCACGGTTCTCACTAATGCGATGAGATATGCGATACCGTACGCGATGTGATCCGCGACCCACGAAAGAGCAACAAGTGTTGGTGGTTGGTTGATTTGGAGAAGGGGACCAAACAGCGAGGTCATCGGTCCTATAGGATTAGGGAAGGATAGGAAAGGAAGTCGGCCGTGTCCTTCCAAAGATACCATCCCGGTATTTGCCTGAAGCGCTTTAGGGAAATCACGGAAAACCTAAATCAGGATGGTCGCACGCGGGTTTGAACCGTCGTCCTCCCGAATGCGAGTCCAGTGTGCTAACCACTCGACACCTCGCTCGTCCGCGTTGAAGGAGCGCGTAGGGACGTAGTTGAAGCTACTTATCTGTTCTCTTTCAAATTCTAAAGGTGGCAGGGGTAAAATACAGGGAGAGAAAGGCTATTTACAATTTATACAGAAACCAGGTGGCAGTTGTAAGAGTCGAGAGACATGAAAGGGACGCAGCGGTTGGAAACGGAGTGAGACAGGGTTGTAGCCTCTCCCCGATGTTATTCAATCTGTATATTGAGCAAGCAGTAAAGGAAACAAAAGAAAAATTCGAAGTAGATATTAAAATGCATGGAGAAGAAGTAAAAACTTTGAAGTTCGCCGATGACATTGTAATTCTGTCAGAGACAGCAAAGGACTTGGAAGAGCAGTTGACCGGAATGGACAGTGTCTTGAAAGGAAGATATAAGATGAACATCAACAAAAGGAAAACGAGGATAATGGAATGTAGTCGAATTTAGTCGGGTGATGCTGAGGGAATTAGATTAGGAAATGAGACAAAGTAGTAAAGGAGTTTTGCTATTTGGGGAGCAAAATAACTGATGATGCTCGAAGTAGAGAAGATATAAAACGTAGACTGGCAATGGTAAGGAAAGCTTTTCTGAAGAAGAGAAATTTGTTAACATCGAGTATAGATTTAAGTGTCAGGAAGTCGTTTCTGAAAGTATTTGTAAGGAGTGTATGGAGTGTATGGAAGTGAAACATGGATGATAAATAGTTTGGACAAGAAGAGAATAGAAGCTTTCGAAATGTGGTGCTACAGAAGAATGCTGAAGATTAGATGGGTAGATCACATAACTAATAATGAAGTACTGAATAGAATTGGGGAGGAGTTTGTGGCACAACTTGACGAAAAGAAGGAACCGGTTAGTACGACATGTTCTGAGGCATCAAGGGATCACAAATTTAGCGTTGGAGGGCAGCGTGGAAGGTAAAAATCGTAGAGGGAGACCAAGAGATGAATACACTAAGCAGATTCAGAAGGATGTAGGTTGCAGTAGGTACTGGGATATGCAGAAGCTTGCACAGGATAGGGTAGCATGGAAAGCTGCATCGAACCAGTCTCAGGACTGAAGACCACAACAACATCTGTTCCACACTAGGACGACAGACTGGTACTGTTCTCAGTGTCAATTATATTCGTCATCAGCCGTAAACTTAAGATATTATTTTATTTTATTTAGAAGGCTGCCAGTTACAGCATTTCACTATGCCCCACAAGCATCTCTCCAAATAAACAAAGATGTCATATATAGCCAAAAATCACTGGTTGTAGTGAATTCAATCGTTACACTAGTGCTTCATTCGAAGACTTGGTGCCATTCACGACATGCTGTGATATATGGCTATATATGGAATCCTCGTTTATTTGGGCCTGAGAAAGCAAATCTGATAATGAAATTCTGAAACTTGTAGCCTTCAAAATAAAATAACATCTTAAGTTACACGGCTGTCCAAAAGTGGCTCTGAGCACTATGGGACTTAACTCCCGAGGTCATCAGTCCCCTAGAACTTAGAACTAGTTAAACCTAACTAACCTAAGGACATCACACACATCCATGCCCGAGGCAGGATTCGAACCTGCGACCGTAGCGTAGCGCAACTTACAGTCTGACGTCACAGCTTGACAATGAACTGGTTTCCTTTCAATGTTGCTCATAGTTATTGTCATACTTCGAAATCTAGTAAAACAGCGTGTATTTTGATAAGTTTGCAGTAAAAAATGTAGTCACTGGCTAGTTTACGTTTGGTGCGTTTTAGGTCATATTTTGATGCATCTCAAATGAAGCTAATAAAATCGAAATTGTTTTTAACGCTGGAAGAAGAGCCATATCTCTTTCCACTACTAAGCAAATACCTGACAAGTTTGGAAGTCGTCCATGATGAGGCTGTCAGGGACTAGCCATATATGAGGCTATTGCCAACAGCTGTGTCGTGTAACTTCTCATATTTCACCTGTTGGAACATCAGTGTCGCATGACAACCATCGTGTCCCTTCCCCCCCCCCCCCCCCCCCCTCGCCCTCCCAACTCCTCCCGGAATTGAATATGCCCTGCTATTGATATGCAGATGGGATCTTTCAAGGTGTGCCCCGTAATTTCCTTTGAGATCCTCATCTCTAAGAAACAGTTTTTTTTGTCTTGTTGTGCGCCAAGTTTTAATTTCTATACATCATAACAAGTATCAACAGAAGTTGCTTTTAATTTCTATGCAGCTTATTCCAAGTTTTCTTCTTAAGGTTGTGGTAAGTAGCCCTGCAGTCGTCAGATGACCCACTGTTTTCCGAATCTCTGTAGCGTCGTAGCAAAATGGGGATCCCAACTAACACACGACGTTCTATCAGAGGTTGCCGCAGGAAAAAAAAGTTCTATTTTGCACGAATGATGAAAGAAACCAGTAGTGGCAGTGATGAGCAAGTTAAGCTCACATGATTTAGGGGTACCAAGGACGTGCTACACAGAAGGACTGGATGATGTTTTCGATGATCCTACTCACCGAATAAGCGTTTTAATCACAGCGCAAACTGGCTCACTCTCATAATTTCTTTTTTTTTTGCCTTAGCGATCTGAAGTTCAGTGGACTGTTCAGATCAGTCCACCGTAGTCAGATTTTTTTTTGTACTCAATTTTTAAGCGTCGCTTCATTGATCTGGAATCGGGATCGAGACACCTGCAGACGGCCATAATTAGAGGAGCGAACGTCTTTTTTATGTCGTAGGAGTTCTCGGAAGACGGCGTCCCTAATCGTGACAAGCAACTGAGGCATGCTATCGCAGCAAAAACTACTCCCGATGGTCATTCGAATGTGACGGTTGTCCGGCTAGACGAAAGGAGTATGGGAGGGGGCGACAGGTGTAACCCTGCAGAAAAGCGAGGCAGTGGTGGACAACTGTGAATCCTAATCGAGTACGGTTAGTCATTCTCCCTCGAAAAGTCATAGCAGAAAGCAACGATTCCGCAAAACTGATAGAATGTGCATCTTTAAATGTAGGGTACAAATGATGGCTTTGTTGTCTTGGACAGTACAGTATAAAGGAAGGAATCTATTGTGATGTCAGTCTCATCAGCACCATTAGAAGTACATAGTGACTTTAAGGGTCAGAGAATCCAATCATTGTGACGAAGTTTGGGTGTGACTGGATGTCGCATTATCTTACTGAAGCTACACATCGAATGGTAGGGGGGGGGGGGGGGGGGGCGGGAGGGAGGAGGGGAGGGTTGTAGGTGAACAATCGGATGCTCCTGATGGAACTGCTGGAGGCGCTGAAAACAGCTGTTAAAACATATATCTCTTTTTACGTGTATTTGCTACATTCCGTTAGTGTTAATCTGTAACCTTGCAGTCTGGTAGGCTTGGGAACTCTGAGTACAGGCATTCAAGCAGGGTGTATCCACTCCGATAAAAGATAATTACCATAGCCAGAGAAGAAATGTACTCGCAGTTGCGAATATAGACAACCATCAGGTGTGTAATGGAATGACGACAATGAAAATTTGAGCCGGACCGGGCAGTGCCTGTATCGTGATGAACTACGGGGTGTTCAAAAAGTCTCTCCGCAATGCCGTATGATTGTTAGCCGCGCGTGCCGTATGATTGTCTGCCTGCCTGGGTTACTTCCCTTCAAGTGGATTCTCCCAGCATTCCACTGTTTCGTTTATCTCAGCCAGCGCCAGTAGTATCGTTGGTGTGTGTCGTTACGTGTTGACGTGAACGTTTAAGTTTAGTTGCTTTGTTCGTTTGTTTCTTTTTTGTCACTATTAAAATACTAACCATTGAAGAACGTATGTTTTTAGTTGAACAAGTGTTCAAAGCTGGCGGTAAATACATAGTCTCAGTTCGTCAAACATTTAATTCAGTTTTCCCGGAGACAAAACTCCCACATCACTATACTGTGCGAGATTTTATTAACAAATTTCGAAGTACGGGTTCAGTGACAGATGCACCGAGAAGTAGTCGTCCTAGCGTTTTGTCTGAAAACTACTCCATATTTCCGACAAAATGTCCATGAGTCCGAACAAGTCAGTAAGAAAACTTGCCCAGGAAATCGATGTTAGTGTCGGAACAGCCAACACAACTGTAAGGAAAAAAATTAGAACTTTTCCTATACAAAGTGACAGTCGTGCAAGAACTGAAAAATACTCATCACGGCAAGAGACAGCATTATTGTCAATGGTTCAAAAAATTTCGTTCAACAAAATGGAAGGGATATTCTTAATGAAATGTGTTTCACTGATGAGGCGTGGTTTCATTTATCCGGGTACATGAACTTTCAAAATTCTCGTATGTGGAGTACTGCAAATCCATTGTGTATTCATGAGGAACCACTTCATTCTATGAAAATAGGAGTTTGGATTGCAACTTCTAGATGTCGGATTATGGGTCCCATATTTTTCAACGAAACAATAAACGCACGATACTGCAGTGATATTCTGTACCCATTCATAGGAGAACTTGTATTAAGTGAAATACTGAACGGTTATTTCAACAAGATGGTGCAACCGCGCATACAGCTCGCGTTCCAATGTCACTGCTTGCTGATGTTTTGAGTCATCGCATAGTTTCACAGGGACTTTTGCCTCCACGATCGCCTGACCTAACACCACCTGACTTTTTCTTCTTGTGTGCAGCGAAAGTAACTATCTATAAAAACCTTCCAAAATCCGTCGATGAACTGAAAACTGCAATATCCACTTTCACTGCTTCTGTTACAGAAGAAATGTTGCAGCTTGTGTTTGGAAACATGATTAGACGAATTGAATTGTGTATTGAACAACGGGAGGGGGGGGGGGCACTTTCAACATTTAATGTGAAAATTTGTAAGTAAAAATGAATATTCAAGAAATTAATAACTTGTATTTCAATGACTTTCATTTCGCTCTATTCACTGCGGCATACGGCACGCGCGGCTAACAATCATACGGCACTGCGGAGAGACTATTGAACACTCCGTATAATGAAATGTTCCTTCCACAGCCATTATCAATTCACATTTGCGAATATGAACAACTATCAGCTGGATACTGGAATGACAATTAAGATTTGTCACGAAGAGGGACTCGACCCCGGATTTCCCCTTGGTTGTCGACAAATGGAAGTTCTGTTCTGGCTGTGTGTCGTGTCCGGAGAGCCTAAATGATAACGCGACTGCTCGCCGTAACTGGGAAATCTACGTTCCAGTCCCGGTATGGCACAAACTTTCGTTGTTGGCATTCCGTAATGCAGCTGATGGTTGTCCATATTCGCAACTGTGAATACATTCCTTGTATTTCATAACGGCTGTAGTCGCCGCAGTACCTGTTCCTTCGGACATGCATGTATGTCCGAAGGAGCATTGCATCGTACTTCACAACACACGCACTGCAATATCGTAACGACAGTCAATTCTCCCCTCCACCAAACTCCTTACAGGCGACAGTTGTTATTACTATTTGTATGCAAAAGAGGCAAGGAGACCTCCTATGCGGCAACACACGAAAGAAGATGTGCACACTTCCGGTAGTTCCGTGATGTTCTGGGAAGTCCATCACACGGGACTGTCCACCTGTCGTCCCTTCAGGAGAAGATGGAGAAAGGTCCCTACCTGTATAAAAAAACCCTATGCTGTTTTCGAATAGACAGTTCACTCAGTGTTGGTCATAGGAGCGCCGAATCCGTTACGGTGTATTTCCGGCCAATTATATAGAACTTCGTATTTCGCGTCCCATTGTTCCGCAGTTAGAATTAAAGCTCTCGTAAGACTTTTTAAGTTTTCGTGCAGTCCCTCAGCACCATCCACATGCTGTTTGTATGTGTTCACGGAAAGAATCTCTTGACGCAGAAGAACGCGCGTTGATGGGCGGTTATAAAGATAGATGGCGCCCGTGTAGCCTACTTTTTAGTTGAGCGCGCGTTTTCGTCGTGTCCATCGTGTGTTTCTGTTTCTTTGATGAACGTTGTGAAAGAAAACGAAAGGCGAGAATATAAGAAAACGAAAGGCGAGAATATTGTCATCGAGCGGCTAACTGACGAATCAGGAAATAAGGCCAGCTATTTGAAATATTATTTTACATTACACTTCGTTTCCTTTTACAGTTTGTTTTCTATATGCTTGCTGATGACAGGGGATCAAGTGTAATACAATACATAAAACAAGCAGAAAAACCACAGCATGTGTATATACTAAAATTTGTTTTCCAGAATCGTAAATGCCTCAAATTTGTGTACAAACTAAAATGCTCACTGATTATGTCCGCAGCTCGTGGTCTAGTGGCTAGCGTAGCTGCCTCTGGATCACGGGGTCTCGGTTTCGATTCCCGGCTGGGTTGGGGATTTTCTCCGCCCGGAGACTGGGTGTTGGTGTTGGTGTTGTCCTCATCATTTCATCATCCTTCGTGAAAGTGGCGAGATTGCGCTGTGTAAAGATTGTGCATTTGTACGGGCGCTGATAACCACGCAGTTGAGCAACCCATAAACCAAACATCATGATCATCATCATTACTGATAATAATTACTATTAAAAACAGTCTTGATCACGATTTATTTAACGAGGTGACCGGTTTCGACCACTACTGTGGTCATCTTCAGACCATTGAGTAGAAACCTCTGCTAGTGATTTCCTAGCAGAGGTTTCTACTCAATGGTCTGAAGATGACCACAGTAGTGGTCGAAACCGGTCACTTCGTTAAATAAATCGTGATCAAGACTGTTTTTAATAGTAATTATTTATGACATTGATCACTGCTGTTCCCATAATGCATTCAAAAGTAATTACTGATAATGCTGAAACTTCAACGAAAGGTGTCTGTGTAATAGCGATGAAGCTGTCCCTAATACATAGACCATTTATCTGATCTTTACATTTTCATTGGCAGAGAAGAAAGGATGCTACCCATCTAAACGGTGAAAATGGAAATTGGATGACGGTAGTTAATGGTTTGACGGCACAGGTAGTATCAAACCCGAAAATACTAGTATTAAATAAACTTCATGCTTTCAAATGATAACAGCATCGGAGCCAGTCGTCCTTTTCATTCCGGTTTTATTAGGCAAATTCAAGGCAGACCGTCCTCAGAAACACGGATAGTAGACGTCTGCCATTGAACATCCCGTTTCAAGAAATATGAAACCAAAACGGCTGTGAAAGATTAACTGCAGTGACTAACGCGCTCTATCACTCCCCATCCGGACTCTTTGAAATTCGATCGCGGCGTCATATATGAACCCTTAACCATATAGCAGATACGTTGTGGCCGCATGTGATGCGCAGACTTGCGATGACAACGCGACGCCTGCTTTACAACAACGTTTCCCTCTTATGCGATAGGCTGACGCATTCATTACCTATGTGGTCTCCGTTGTTTCGGACATGTCCGTAAGAACAGACTCATTTTGATCCCGCAGCCGCCATGAATACGGTTCAAATGGCTCTGAGCACTATGGGACTTAACATCTGAGGCCACCAGTCCCCTGGAACTTAGAACTACCTAAACCTAACTAACCTAAGAACATCACACACATCCATGCCCGAGGCAGAATTCTAACCGCCGACCGTAGCGGTCGCGCGGTTCCAGACTGTAGCGCCTAGAACCGCTCTGCCACACAGGCCGGCGCCGCCATGAATAGACACAAAGAAACAATTGACATTAGCTGCTAGTGGGGAAGTTGAAAATTTGTGCCATACGGGGTTTCGAACAGGGTCTCCAGTTTAGCACGTAATAACCCGTAATTGATGGCTGCAGACACAACGTCGCTGTTAAAGTATTTTACAGAAGCTAGTACCTTGATTTTGGCTACAGATGGGACCGCATGTACGACAGAAGCCCTCAGCATGAGTTAGGGCATGAAGATAGGGTACTGAGTCATCGAAACTAGCTGCAATATAATAAATAAAATCAGAACGACGGCTGGAGATGGTTCATTTTACTTCCGTAAGCGAACGACCGAAGTTCTGCAAACCATCAATCACAAATATGGACATACATAACATATAATTAAGGTGAGGCCGACCGATAAATCACTTCAATCCGAAAGAGGAGACACCAGACGTATAATTAAAGTGAAGACGATCAATAGATGACTTCAGTGCGGGTGCACACTGACTAGGCTCGACCTCTTACGGGAATCGTCAGAATGCCACGAGTCATTGGATAATGGGCCAGCCGAGGTAGCCGAGCGGTTCTAGGCGCTACAGTCTGGAACCGCGCGACCGCTACGGTCGCAGGTTCGAATCCTGCCTCGGGCATGGATGTGTGTGTTGTCATTAAGTTAGTTAGGTTTAAGTAGTTCTAAGTTCTAGGGGGACTGATGACCTCAGATGTTAAGTCCCATAGTGCTCAGAGCCATTTCATTGGATAATGGGCAAGGGGCACTACATCAGTAGTATGTGGATAGGTTGAGAATTTGGGTCATACAGGAGTATTCCTTGCAGTTGGGATGACCACTGTGTCCAGATGGCGCAGTGGTCAACGTATCTGGATATAAAGCAAGAGACCACTAGAAACTACTGACACATTCGTTGTCGCACATTCCCCCCCCCCCCCCTCCTCCCCCGCCACAACAATTTGTCAAGTTGTGTTACTCAAACCTTCTCCCATCTCCATCACCGAGCGCCGGCGTCACTTCACGTCACTGTGATTAACCAGCTCGGCCGTGTAGAGGGCGGCACTGCTGCGGACGGCTTATTAAATTTTGGGAACGGTTATAAATAGTGCGCGCGGGCGGACGGACGCGCGCCTGTGAATAGTTGAAGCGACCGTGATAGCGCGCGGTCAGCGCCGGCGAGTGCTGTTTACACACAAAGCCGCCGCTTAAATAACGCGGGGCCACCCTAATGGCCGTCATTAGCCGGCAGCAGCGGCCGATACCGCGAATTAGGACCGGCCGCAAGCAGCCGGTGAGCTACCGCCAGGGGCGCTGTCGTCGCCGGCGAAGCGGCGAAGCTCTCGCGTCGTATCACACAAGTTGTTAACCTTATCTTTACATTGTCACTGTCGCTGAAGAAAGAATGCTTCCTATCTAAACCGCA
This sequence comes from Schistocerca serialis cubense, assembly GCF_023864345.2. NCBI lineage: Eukaryota > Metazoa > Arthropoda > Insecta > Orthoptera > Acrididae > Schistocerca > Schistocerca serialis. The sequence goes on from NC_064645.1 coordinate 216,949,678, forward strand.
AAACTGGAAACGGACTGACAGTAATTAGTGGCTTGATGACACAGGTAGCACCGAGCTGAAAAATGTGGCGTACGCGGAAGCGGCCGAGCTAGCCCGTGAGCTACCGCTAGGGGCGCTGGCGTCGGCAATGAAGCTGTCCCTAATACATAGACCATTTATCTCATCTTTACATCTTCATTGGCACAGAAGAAAGGATGCTACCCATCTAAACGGTGAAAGTGGGAATCGAGTGACGGTAATTAATGGTTTGACGGCACAGATAGTATCGATGCTAGTATTAAATAAACTTCATACTTTCGATTGATAGAGCACCGCACCCAGTCGTCCTTTTCATTCAGGTTTTATTAGGCAAATCTAGATTTGGGCTAGTGCACTGTTTCATGGTATCAATGCATGTCCTAGTACGTCAATTCCCTGTTGTTCGGGTTTCCGTCATAGCTCGCCCAGGTAGTCTTGAACGAACTGTAACAGTAGTCCGAATAACAAGGGGGGGGGGGGGGGGGGACTGACGTACTACGACATGCATTCATACCATGAGATAATGCATTGATAATGGCCAGACTCTGGCCGAAATCTAGATTTGCCTAATAAAACCTGAAAGAAAAGGACGACTGTTTGCCGTACTCTATCATTTGAAAATCATCACACATTCGTTGAGTGAACCCACGTTCCTAATGGAAGGACCGAGCGAGGTGGCGCAGTGGTTAGCACACTGGACTCGCGTTCGGGAGGACGAAGGATGAAATACGCGTCCGGCCATCCTGATTTAGGTTTTCCGTGATTCCCTAAATCGCTTCAGACAAATGCTGGGATGTTTCCTTAGAAAGGGCACGGCCGACTTACTTCCCCATCCTTTCCTAATCCGATGGGACCGATGACCTCGTTGTTTCGTCCCCCCCCCCCCCCCCCCATATCAACCAACCAACCAACCTAATGGTATATAAATTGATGAAGCTTTATGCTGCTTGTGTATAGATATCGTTGTGTGGCAGTTTCAATGAGCACTTGGTGTCAAGTTTAGGTGAACTTCGTGTGTAATGATTGGGGCCATCGGAAAAGCTAACCTGATGAGTAGACAACAATACTCGCTTAAATACTTTTTTTCAAAAATGACTTCGAATGTAACTATCTTTTTTTTTGTAAGTATGAAGGGGGAAAATCACAAAATAAAAAAAAATCAATGCAACGTACCTCACACAAGCGACGCCTGTCGGCTAGAACTCACATCTTTGTATAATTTTTTGAGCCAAGCAGTTAGTTAATGTCCCGAGTTTTAATACTGAGACTAAACCTTGTTTCGCAAGTTGGAGGTACGAACTTACCTTTCTAGTCAGTGTACTTTAAATACTTTAAACTTTTTGCTTTTTCATCTCTTGTTGCTTGAATTATAAAAAACACCTGTCGCTCCTTGCGTACCTTTTCTTAATTGCTGATGTCTGATGATGGTAGCAGCCGAAACGCTGTAATAAATAAGGACATTTTATTAAGCGATCTAGATGATTTTGTTCACAAAATTGTTACAATGATCGCGGATTCATAAGGGATATGTATTTCCTACATTAATAAGACGCAAGATTAGTAGCAAGACGTGTGCCTGAAGGATACATCCCCAATTAGAACGCTCGCGTGAAATGTCTGGCTGTTACAAACAGTCCACATCATCACGTTTTCAGCAGCAATGATACGTGGAGATATTGCAAAAAGATACTAAAAGAAATGAATGAGCCGGCCTGGAGAGAGAGAGAGAGAGAGAGAGAGAGGGGGGGGGGGGGTAGGGGGAGGACTTGGGGAGTGGTGTGCGTCCTAATCCTGGACAGCTCATATGCTGAGAGAACTGAGCGCGGAGATCAAGGTTCTGATTTCGAGACCCGATCCTACATAATATTCACACACGTTCAATATTTATTGTGCAATGAAATTGTGTCAATATACTACACGAAAGTGCGAGGCCGAGAACGGCACAATATTATTGCGCAATATTTATGCCAGGGATGCGTCAGTTAAAACATTGCGTTTGTGGGGAACATGTCGGCGCTCCATGACGCGAAACTGGCATATACTGCGATTGCATTCGCTACGTGTGGCAAAAATAAAAGAGGAAGCGGCGATGGGCGAAAGGGTGGTTAGGAAAGCATTTTACACACAACCACGCCAACACACTAAAATGTGCAGCAGAGTCAAGATGAACAAGAATACTTTCAACGAACTGGTTAATTTCGTTACACTTACGTGCACAGAAAATGTATTGTTCATGTACTCGTCGGATTTCAGTTTCACAATGATGGATGCGACGTAAGAAAACATGAAAAGTGTAAGATACGTTATGGCAAACGATCGGTAGCTAGTGCTGTTACATATGTCTGCGGTACATGATTCAAGCTTCTGAAACCAACAAATAAACAATTGCAGTGTTATTTCGCTGAACTTAAAACACTTTCATGGAATGTCTCTACAATTAATTCCTGAGTAGGTATTAAATATGAAATCAAACCATTCCCTTGAATGCTCTTCAACAGATAATTCCTTTCATCTGGCTTTCATGTTGTATTCATATTCGTATGGCGTCGCTGTAACAGGTGTTTGCTTATCCGAATATCACCAAGTCTCGGCAGTAGCAGTTGTGTACTCGTATTTTAGATAGCACCCTTAGACGATAAAATACGTTGCACAATGTACTGTGCGAGGGTTCACGTTTTAATATTCAGCAGCTTCCTTCAACATATTGCGCAAACTGTCAATACGGGTCTGAGACGGTCAACGTTGTTGCGCAATAAATATGCAGCGTGTGGGACGGTAACTGATTGCGCAATAAATATGGAGCGTGTGGGAGAGGTAACTGCGAGTGCCGCGTTGTAACAATGAAGCGGTCGGCTTTTGTTCCCCGCGCCGAGTACGTCATTGCCGTCCGCTTGCGGAGGAGCTTAGCAGGAACTCATTCCGCGGACTGGCGGAATCCGACGTGCATCTACATGCGAGCTAATCCACTCCGGCTGCGGACCGTATGGTAGAGGACAGTGGAGGGCAGAGCGTCTAATTTGAGGGAGAGCTGTCTGCCGGCTGCGGAATTCCGTCTAGAGAACGCGTGGTCGGGTGGCGGAGACCGCAAGAGCGACTCCGTAAGCCGCCAGACACTGGCTGGACCGTCTCTGTCCGACCTCGGCGAGTAACGTTTGGCCGAGGACCGAAAACCAGCGTCCATCCTCGCCGCCCAACCGCCTTGCTTTCCCGTACGACCACTCCCTGCTACATCTCCGTGGCAGTGGCCATAAACCTTGCCAAATCTAAACGTAACTTCTTGTCGGGCACGATCACACTAGTCCATTAGCCGTCAGGCCTTTTTGCTCATGAGACAATACTGACATTCTGAGACACCTTAGGTACCGAACTTGTTACTAACTGGAAAACTGCATAGATAAGTAAGTTATGAACCTTCAGTAGTCTATCTTCAGTAAAGTCCCGATATGTTGCCGCCAACCGCAAGTACTAATCGTTAAACCTCGACACCATTCGGAGCACTTCTTGTTGACCTCTGTGTCAGGTCACTGCCACCCTCAGCGACCTCAAAGTTGTGACACTGTAGCTACCCGACCATATATTGTACACTACTGACCATTAAAATTGCTACACCACGAAGAAATGCAGATAATAAACGGGTATTTATTGGACAAATATATTATACTAGAACTGACATGTAATTACATTTTCACGCAGTTTGGGTGCATAGATTCTGAGAAATCAGTACCCAGAACAACCACCTCTGGCCCTAATAACGGCCTTGGTACGCCTGGGCATGAGTCAAACAGAGCTTGGATGGCTTGTACAGTATAGCTGGCCATGTAGCTTCAACACGATACCACAGTTCATCAAGAGTAGTGACTGGCGTATTGTGACGAGCCAGTTGCTCGGCCACCATTGACCAGACGTTTCCAATTGGTCAGAGATCTGGAGAATGTGCTGGCCAAGGCAGCAGTGGAACATTTTCTGTATCCAGAAAGGCACGTACAGGACCTTCATCATGCGGTCGTGCATTATCCTGCTGAAATGTAGGGTTTCGAAGGGTAGAGCGAGGGGTCGTAACACATCTGAAATGTAACGTCCACTGTTCAAAGTGCCGTCAATGCGAACGGGAGGTGACCGAGAGGTGTAACTAATGGTACCCAATACCATCACGCCGGGTGATACGCCAGTATGGCGATGAGGAATGCACGCTTCCAATGTGCTTTGACCGCGATGTCGCCAAACACAGATGCGACCATCATGATGCTGTAAACAGAACCTGGATTCATCCGAAAGTCCGCAGCTCGTGGCCGTGCGGGAGCGTTCTCTCTTCCCACGCCCGGGTTCCCGGGTTAGATTCCCGGCGGGGTCAGGGATTTTCTCTGCCTCGTGATGACTGGGTGTTGTGTGATGTCCTCAGGTTAGTTAGGTTTAAGTAGTTCTAAGTTCTAGGGGACTGATGACCATAGATGTTAAGTCCCATAGTGCTCAGAGCCATTCATCCGAAAAAATGACGTTTTGCCATTCGTGCACCCAGGTTCGTCGTTGAGTACACCATCGCAGGCGCTCCTGTCTGTGATTCAGCGTCAAGGGTAACCGCAGCCATGGTCTCCGAGCTGATGGTACATGCTGCTGCAAACTTCGTCGAACTGTTCGTGCAGATGGTTGTTGTCCTGCAAACGTCCCCATCTGTTGACTCAGGGATCGAGACTCAGGGATCCGTTGTAGCCATGCGGATAAAATGCCTGTCATCTTGACTGCTAGTGATACGAGGCCGTAGGGATCCAACACGGTGTTCCGTATTACCCTCCTGAACCCACCGATTCCATATTCTGCTAACAGTCATTGGATCTCGACCAACGCGAGCAGCAATGTCGCGATAGGCTGCAATCGACCATTATCAAAGTCGGAAACGTGATGGTACGCATTTCTCCTCCTTACAAGAGGCATCACAACAACGTTTCACCAGGCAACGCCGGTCAACTGCTGTTTGTGTATGAGAAACCGGTTGGAAACTTTCCTCATGTCAGCACGTTGTAGGTGTCACCACCGGCGCCAACCTTGTGTGAATGCTCTGATAAGCTAATCATTTGCATATCACAGCATCTTCTTCCTGTCGGTTAAATTTCGCGTCTGTAGTACGTCGTCTTCGTGGTGTAGCAACTTTAATGACCAGTAGTGTATGAACCTTCAGTAGATGTGGTTCCGCCAATCGCAAATACTAATCGTTAAAAGTCGGCACCATTCGGAACACTTCATGTTGACTTCTGTGTCAGGTAGCTGCCACCCTGAGCGATGCCGAAGTTGTGACACTGTAATTAACCGATGACATGTAGTATTTGTGTGAGCGGATGGTTAACTCATTATTAAGAGCAACTGTACTGATATTTAACCCGTAACTGGTACACCTGGGTCCCAGGGACCCGAGCGAAATTTCTTTTTTCCAGCTCCGTGATGTGTGTGGTAGCACTGACTTCCCTCTCCCTGTACTCTCCTAACAATCAACTGGCTACCAGCCCACAACATTGTTGCAGGCGTTTCTTTGTTAGTTTTGTTTCTATAAAGGTGATCGGGTCCCGTGGACCCAGGTGTACCGTTAGTGAAAGTTTTCTTTTCGTGGCATTATTTCCGGTATCTTGGATTTACGGTGTAGTGCTTCAGAAAAATGAGCGAGGAAGATACTACAGATAATCTGAACGAACCATTGGACAGTGATATTGAAGACATAAGTGGAAGCGACAGTGACTATGAAATTAGTGAACATGAAACTGGAAGTGATGAAAGTGATGATGGAGACAGTAACAACGAACAATCTGGAACTAATTATATCTATGGAAGAAACAGATTCAAGTGGTCAACAACACCCAGCATACGTGGAAGAACCTCTCAAACCAACATCACTGCTCCAATTCACTTTCCTGGCATACGTAATGCAGCTAGACAGGTAACAGAAAAGACCCCTCTAGCATTTTGGGAACTACTTTTCAGCAAAGAAATGATTGCAGAGGTAGTACTCAGAACCAATGAAAAGATTATGTCATTGCCACCTGAGTCAAAAAAGAATTCTTTTTCAAATCTAACAGACAGTACTGAAATAAAAGCTGTCATAGGTCTTTGTTATTTGTGGGGAGCCTTCAAGTCAAACAACGAAGATCTGAATGGTTTATATGCTACAAACGGCACTGGTAGACCAATTTTTAGGGCAACTATGCCCTTGAAACGTTTGCTGTTTTTATTACGTTGCCTTCGTTTTGATGATGCAGCAACCCGTGACGCAAGGAAACTCACAGATAAACTGTACCACATCTCTTGGCTCTTCAATTCATTGATAGAAGCTTGTCAAGAAAACTATTCAGTCGGAGAGTACGTCACTGTTGACGAAATGCTTGTAGGATTCCGTGGTAGATGTCCATTTAGGATGTACATTCCATCCAAGCCACGGAAATACGGTATAAAAATATTTATTCTAGCTGATGCCAAAATGCACTACTGTTTGAATGCAGAGATATATTCGGGAAAATCAGCTGTAGCCATCCCGCGCCGTGTCCTCTTACCAACAGCTGTTGTCATGCGGTTGGTTGAACCAATCAAGGGAAGTAACAGAAATGTGACAGGGGACAACTGGTTCTCAAGTGTGGAGTTGGTCAATGAGTTGTCGAACTGTAATTTGACTTATATTGGCACCATGAGAAAGAACAAGGCTGAGCTACCACCAAGCTTTTCAACAGCAAAGGGCAGAAATGTGTCTTCTTCAATCTACGGATACTCTGGTTCTGTAACAATACTTTCACACGTCCCCAAAAAGAACAAGGTTGTCAACCTGATATCGACAATGCACCATGGAGAATGTATGGTGGAAAATAAGCCTGAAATAATCCATGACTACAATAAAACAAAAGGTGGAGTTGACGCACTTGACGAAAAGACGCATAATTACACGACTTCTAGAAGAACAAGGCGGTGGCCTATGGCAGTCTTCTACACTATGCTAGATATAGCAGGTGTAAATGCTTTTGTTTTGTACCATGGGAAAGAAGATACTGATGATGTGACACGCAGAGAATTCCTCATTGAACTAGGTACACAACTCATAAGTGATTGTATGAAAAGAAGATTGGATTCTCCATTTTTGAGAAAAGATATCCGAAATTCCATTTGTGATATTCTAGGCATGACCCCCTCCAAGGCATCAGGAACATCCCAGGTTCACAGTGAAGCTGGTGCTACTAAATCGAAGAGGAAAAGATGCTCAGTGTGCCCATCTAAAAAAGACAGGAAAGCATCCCGGGCGTGTGCCAGATGTCGAACACCATTATGTTTGGAATGTTCCACTGCTTTATGTCCAAACTGTTTCGGTAGTCTGGATGAATGAAATAACTGAAATGGACTGGTGAAGATGCTGTATAATTGAAACCTAATATTTTGTCATAATTTCTGCTATTTTCAAAGATCACATAGTCATTTAGCTGAGAAATGTACTAAAATTTATCCAAAAGTTGTGCCTGCAGAAATTTTTATATTGATTTTGAACTTTTCTTCTGGCTTACTGTTGTGAAGCATAGTACATTTTGTGTTTAAACGTGAAGTTTCAGTTGTCTATCTTACTATTTGTAACTGATGTGCAGGACTTTCCAAAAGTATATTTTTCACATTTCGTATTTTATGCAGTTTATTGTCCTTTTTTGTAACATCTTTAAGGTATGACCATAAATGAGGAATGTGGTTTTAAAACATTAGTAACAAAACATTAATAAAAGTTTCATATTTAAATTTCATTTAAATGTGTTTTTTTTACCAAAATATACTCAAAACTTGGGTGGGTCCCGAGGACCCAGATGTACCTTATGTGTTACAATTTATAGGTGTACCAGTTACGGGTTAAATAGTTAAATGTCCACCTTCTGACCCTGATGGGTCACACCACGTGTTATCCACTGCCAAGAGCGCTGTTGGATGCAGTATGCAGGGACCCAGGGTCAGCACTCCGCCTTCCCGGCGGTTGTTGGCTTTCTGGACTTTCGAGTCGCTACTTCTCATTCTAGTAACTCCATAACTGGCATCACGAGACTGAGTGCACCCCGTTCGAGTCCTCCGACCAATGGAAAATCCCTGGCAATGCCGGGAATCGAAGCCGAGTCCCCCGCACAGCTGCCAGGCACGCTGACCACTTTCTTCCCGTCTTCTTTCTTTCGATCTGTTCCTTCGTCGCTACGACGTCAGTGGTTCTGTGCGAATGTCGTACAACATCTTTCAGATTCTCTCGAAGAGAATTTCACTTAGGTCCTTTATCACAGAGAGTGGCCAGTCGGCTGACCGAAGAGGCTAAGCTACCCTGACGGCAACCACTGAACTGACTACATTTACGAGGTGCATTCAAGTTCTAAGGCCTCCGATTTTTTTTTCTTATTAACTGCTCACCCGAAATCGATGAAACTGGCGTTACTTCTCGACGTAATCGCCCTGCAGACGTACACATTTTTCACAACGCTGACGCCATGATTCCATGGCAGCGGCGAAGGCGGCACGGCTGGTGAATGTGCGGCCACGGAGGGTGTCTTTCATTGTTGGAAAAAGCCAAAAGTCACTAGGAGCCAGGTCAGGTGAGTAGGGAGGATGAGGAATCACTTCAAAGTTGTTATCACGAAGAAACTGTTGCGTAACGTTAGCTCGATGTGCGGGTGCGTTGTCTTGGTGAAACAGCACACGCGCAGCCCTTCCCGGACGTTTTTGTTGCAGTGCAGGAAGGAATTTGTCTTTCAAAACATTTTCTTAGGATGCACCTGTTACCGTAGTGCCCTTTGGAACGCAATGGGTAAGGATTACGCCCTCGCTGTCCCAGAACATGGACACCATCATTTTTTCAGCACTGGCGGTTACCCGAAATTTTTTTGGTGGCAGTGAATCTGTGTGCTTCCATTGAGCTGACTGGCGCTATGTTTCTCGATTGAAAAATGGCATCCACATCTCATCCATTGTCACAACCGACGTAAAGAAAGTCCCATTCATGCTGTCGTTGCACGTCAACATTGCTTGGCAACATGCCACACAGGCAGCCATGTGACCGTCCGCCAGCATTCGTGGCACCCACCTGGATGACATTTTTCGCATTTTCAGGTCGTCATGCAGGATTGTGTGCACAGAACCCACAGAAATGCCAACTTTGGAGGCGACCTGTTCAACAGTCATTCGGCGATCCCCCAAAACAATTCTCTCAACTTTCTCGATCATGTCGTCAGACTGGCTTGTGCGAGCCCAAGATTGTTTCGGTTTGTTGTCACATGATGTTCTGCCTTCATTAAACTGTCGCACCCACGAACGCACTTTCGACACATCCGTAACTCCATCACCACATGTCTCCTTCAACAGTCGATGAATTTAAATTGGTTTCATACCACGGAAATTCAGGAAACGAATGATTGCACGCTATTCAAGTAAGGAAAACGTCGCCATTTTAAGTATTTAAAACAGTTCTCATTCTCGCCGCTGGTGGTAAAATTCCATCTGCCGTACGGTGCTGCCATCTCTGGGACGTATTGACAATGAACGCGGCATCATTTTAAAACAATGCGCATGTTTCTATCTCTTTCCAGTCCGGAGAAAAAAAATAGGAGGCCTTAGAAATTGAACGCACCTCGTAAATACATAATGCAGTGTGGAACACGATCGCAAATGTGTACTAAATGCCCCTTCTACTTATTGCGTTCTATTACAACAGTCTTAATTAAAGTTCCTCGCTACAAATAAAATGTTCAAATGTGTGTGAAATCTTATGGGACTTAACTGCTAAGGTCATCAGTCCCTAAGCTTACACAGTATTTGATCTAAATTATCGTAAGGACACACACACCTATGCCAGAGGGAGGATTCGAACCTCCGCCGGGACCAGCCTCACATCCTTGCTACAAATGAAATACCGCACTTGAAGATGACCGTCTTTGTAATGCACGTTCACGAATACATGTTACTTCCATGTCGAAACGTATAATATTGCAGCTGATCGGTACAAGTCGCATACGCCCGCGACTTGTCGGAGCTGGAAGACAAACAGTAAACCATTCACGCTCTCACATCCTCTAACCCCGCAATGGCCCCGTTACTATTTAACTGACACTGGGGTAAGTGCCCAACTTTACTTAGCTCATGGCTGAATTCACCAGCATCAATTAAAATTAGGCACATCTCAGTACGTATTTTTGTTTGTTACCGAGCAGGAAAACTACTCTCTTAAAAAAGCTCCTAATGATAGTTGCCGTTTTCGGGTTCGACTGTTAGTTGCTAGGTGCATATTATTATAAAATAAGGTTCAGAACCGAGGGATGCAAGATTAATTGATTTGCCCGCGTGCCCCAGTTTGACGCCAGCTGTACTAATCTCTAAGCGAATTTACCGCTTTAGGCTGTCATCGACCATCATGACAGCTACAGGACAAATTAAAAGAAAAGTCACGATCTTAAAATTGCGAGGGCCATGGTTTTTTTTTTATTAAGGTCCGAGCGGGTGCCCGCACAGCTACAGGAGAAACTAAAAGCCAAGTTACGCAAATCTCAATATAGGCTACAATGGATCAAGAATGGTGATTAGGATTTTCTGCTGGTGTTTGTAATTACTAACTGTGGCTGTTTTTTTTTCCTTGTTCGTGGTATGTAGATACCTGAGGATGGTACCCTTCTGACCGAAACTGGTTCTTTAATAAAGTGACAATTCATCTGTGTGCAAACCATAATTTTTCAAAAAACTATGTATTTCGATATCTTCTCTATATGGCCGTGGATAACAGTTCACCATAACGTACACATAATAATTATTTTAGCAAGAAAGAATCTTGGACGGCGACCACACAATCTGGAAGATTCACGAGCAAGTAATAAAAACACGTAACTTTACTTCTTCAAGGTGATAGTTAAATCTTTATGACTGCAGCTCGTACGCACAATAAAGACAAAAGGTAAAGGCGGTGACGTAAATAATGAAGCTGGAAGTGTCTTACATTTTTCCTCGAACGAAAATAGTTCGCGTGGCTCTCTAGGCTCTTATAAAATACGATCTGACAAATTACAGTCATAGGCGCTGCCGTCGTACCATTAACGCCCCAAGCACGCGAATTCCCTCTCCATACAGACTGACACGGGCGGGGGAAAAAAAATATACTCCCACGAACTGGGCGAGCTCTCGTGACAGACTCCGTTCCCCAGAGAGGAGGCAGAAAACTCCGGCACGGATCAAGAAACCAGTGCACCCGGAATTCTCGAGGGTCTCGCATTGTTGCGCGAGTGGGAAGATTACAGAGGGCGGCGCGCCGGCTTCCGATAGGCGGCCGTGACGCGGGTAATGCCGCAAGACGGTGCAGTCCTAATTTCCTGGCCCCTAATTGGTTAACCCATGCGAGCTGGAGCGTAATGGCCGCTTTCCATGTCCGGCCCGGGTCGCGCTTATCGCAGGCGCCTGCCTACCTACCCTCGCGGGGTCACCGCTCGCTTCGCACCGCGCGTTTCCTGCCCATCGGCGCCGCCGTTAATCTGAATATGACGTGCCGCGTTACGTATTCCTGTTTACCTTCTGACCCCCTCCTCCCCCCCCCCCCCCCGCGCCACTGTCGACCTCTCGATAGCTATCGCGGAGGTACGACTGACTGGACGGCGTCGCTACACAGTTCCCGACCGCCATTAACTGCAGCTGTAATTGCTCGGCGTTAATTACGCGTGCGTTTATAGAGCAAGTCGCGCGTGTTCGTCGCACCCTGCTTTCACAGGTCTGTATCCTCTAAGCTCTTACGGGAAGAAAAAGGAGAAAGAGACGGAGACAAAACAGAGTACAAGGAAAAGAAAAGAAGAAAATCAGACTACAGTAAAAGAAGGGAAGGAGTACTCAAATAAGGAAAAGAGAATAACAGAAAGTCACAAAAGGAAGCAAGAGAATTAAATGGATGGAAAAAAAATGAATGAAAGTCAGTTACAGAAAACGAAGCATGGAAGATAAATGGAAAACTTAATAATAATATCCGTCTGCATAGAACTGCACTATACCAAAACTAAGGTTTGGTACTTTTGAAACACTACATGAATCACCAAAATGCAGAGGGTATGAAAATTAACTTTACAATGACGGAATACTTGGGGTCGGAGGTGTAGGAAGCGATCGTGTTATGTGATGGATCTATAGCCAAGAGTAGCCATTCGTATTAGTATTTATGGACGACGATTTTGGATAAACTCGGAAGCAGCAAGGAAATAAAGCACGGAATAGGAAAGGAAAAAGACGGCAATTAAGCACTTAAACTCCATTATTTGGAATAAAACACCGTCAAAAAATTTGAGAAGGAGGATGTAAGAAATAATAGTTGAGAGCTAGCGGGTAGTCTCCAGGATCGATGAGAAGATATTAGTGACATTGGAAATGGAGTTTTGGAGACGAAATTGTGAAGTAACAGGAAGAGACAAAATAAGAAATGTAGTAGTACGAGAACATATGGGAGTTATAAAAGATATTGTAGACACGATTTAAAATAAACGGCTAACATGGTACAGACATCTTGGAAGAATGCCAGAGGAAAGATGGCCCTCTAAAATATGACACCGGAGACCTCCAAGACATAGAAAAAGAGGAAGGCCCTCGCTATACTGGAACGATGGAGTGATGCGTGCGATGCAGGGTAGGATTATGCAAGAAGAGGATTGGCAGGATAAAAAGAGATGGAAACATGGATGTGAGAGACGCCGCATAGTGCAGAAAACTTGCAGAAAGAAAAAAGAAGTAAGGGTTTCGTAAATCGTAGGAATACCGGTAGTATTGGTAGAGTTCGTAGGAAAGAAACATAAATGAATGAGTAAGAGAGAAACTGGGAGTTGACGACTTCTCTTATGTTTTTTTGTTTATTTGGTTGTTGTGATGCCTCGTGTAAGGAGGAGAAATGCGTACCATCACGTTTGCGACTTTGATATAGGTCGGATTGTAGCCTATCGCGATTGTGGTTTATCGTATCGCGACATTGCTGCTCGCGTTGGTCGAGATCCAATGACTGTTAGCAGAATATGGAATCAAGGGTAATACGGAACGCCCTGCTGGATCCCAACGGCCTCGTATCACTAGCAGTCGATATGACAGGCATCTTATCCGCATGGCTGTAACGGAACGTGCAGCCACGTATCTGTCCCTGAGTCAACAAATGGAGACGTTTGCAGGACAAGAACCACCCGCACGAACAGTTAGACGACGTTTGCAGCAATATGGACTATCAGCTCGGAGACGATGGCTGCGGTTACCCTTGACGCTGCAACACAGACTGGAGTGCCTGCGATGGTGTACTCAACGACGAACCTGGGTGCACGAATGGCAAAACGTCATGTTTTCGGATGAATCCAGGTTCTGTTTACAGCATCATGATGGTCGCACCCGTGTTTGGCGACATCGCGGTGAACGCACATTGGAAGCGTGTATTCGTCATCGCCATACTGGCGTATCACCCAGTGTGATGGTATGGGGTGCCATTGGTTACACGTCTCGGTCACCTCTTGTTCGCATTGACGGCATTTTGAACAGTGGACGCTACATTTCAGATGTGTTACGACCCGTTGCTCTACCCTTCATTCGATCCCTGCGAAAACCCTACATTTCAGCAGGATAATGCACGACCGTATGTTGCAGGTCCTGTACGGGCCTTTCTGAATACAGAAAACGTTCGACTGCTGCCCTGGCCAGCACATTCTCCAGATCTCTCACCAATTGAAAACGTCTGGTCAATGGTGGCCGAGCAACTGGCTCATCACAATACGCCAATCACTACTCTTGATGAACTGTTGTATCGTGTTGAAGCTGCATGGGCAGCTGTACCTGTACACGCCATCCAAGCTCTGTTTGACTCAATGCCCAGGCGTATCAAGGCCGTTATTACGGCCTGAGGTGGTTGTTCTGGGTACTGATTTCTCACGATCTATGCACCCAAATTGCGTAAAAATGTAATCACATGTCAGTACTAGTATAATATATTTGTCCAATGAATACCCGTTTATCATCTGCATTTATTCTTGGTGTAGCAATTTTAATGGCCAGTAATGCTAACAACACACATACACCTATGCTCGAGGGAGGACTCGAACCTCCCTAGGAAGGGGCCGCGCAGTCTGTGACATGGCGCCTCAAACCGCGCGGCCACTCCGCGCAGCACGCTCAAGTTTGCTTGCCTTGATGTACACCAGTAACCTACCCTCGAGCCTGGAAAGATTCCAACTCCAGTGTACAAAAAAGCTTCTAACGATAACGTGTTAAATAATTTAAGTTAAGGGCGGGTAAAATGTATTGTTGATGACAAAGAACCCGAATTTTTTTGACTTTATTAGTTTCGGATTAACGCCTATAGAAGTTTAAACCAAAACATTCAATGGTATATGTGGTACTGTCTGCGAAATGTGCTCCGAATAGTTAGCAACAAAGAAGCATGTGAGAATCCAGTATTTTGGTCTTGAAGTGGAGGCTGAAGTCATAAAAATTGTACCGTAAATGTAATAATATTGGATCATAGTTACCGAAGCACGTTCGATACTTCAGCAAAAGCACAGAGGAATGACCACATACTGTACGTCAAAGCGGGGCATGGGTCAGTGAACAGAGAAATAAGCGCACAATTTACACGCTCGGACATGGCCGTCTCGTCGGGTAGTGGGGGTTAATTTGTTCACTCATGCATTACTGACGGCTCAGTCGTCACGTATTGAATAGCTGCTATGATAGCAATTAAGCCCAATATAAAGACTTTCATGTTCAAATACGGTGTTTATTTCCAGCAATGAAGTTACATTAAGCCTGTTGTGACACTGATAATAACTCGTCTGATTGTTGATATTGTCAGCAGCGGTAGCTGCTCCAAGTGTGCTGACTTTCAAACGAAAATGTACAGCGATATTTGCAATAAAAACGTGGTTAAAGCATTTAGCACTGTGGTTAGGAAAAACAGTAATTTGGTACAATATATGGGATTAAATTAAGCCTATTGTAACACAATAAAAGTTAGATTGGTGCGGTTGACAGCTGCAGTAATCGCTATCGACTTTTAACGGTATGTATCGATGTGAACTCTGGGGCATAGCGACAACTCGACAGGACAGGCCAAGGACCCCTATGTTAGAGGCGGAATACAGATGACCAGTAATCGTAAGACCTTAGAAATCAGAAAGCTATGTCAGCACAAAACGCTTTTTTTTTTTTTTTTTTTTTTTTTTTTTTTTTTTTTTTTTGAGAAATATCCCTCGGGGTTGGGGGGTCCGAAGGCCTGCAGCCACCCTATTCCCCAGATGCATCACTGCAAAGATTTAATAAATTAAAAGTTCATGCCTCACGCTGAAATTTTACTGCGTAAGCAGCAAAAATATACACTCCTGGAAATGGAAAAAAGAACACATTGACACCGGTGTGTCAGACCCACCATACTTGCTCCGGACACTGCGAGAGGGCTGTACAAGCAATGATCACACGCACGGCACTGCGGACACACCAGGAACCGCGGTGTTGGCCGTCGAATGGCGCTAGCTGCGCAGCATTTGTGCACCGCCGCCGTCAGTGTCAGCCAGTTTGCCGTGGCATACGGAGCTCCATCGCAGTCTTTAACACTGGTAGCATGCCGCGACAGCGTGGACGTGAACCGTATGTGCAGTTGACGGACTTTGAGCGAGGGCGTATAGTGGGCATGTGGGAGGCCGGGTGGACGTACCGCCGAATTGCTCAACACGTGGGGCGTGAGGTCTCCACAGTACATCGATGTTGTCGCCAGTGGTCGGCGGAAGGTGCACGTGCCCGTCGACCTGGGACCGGACCGCAGCGACGCACGGATGCACGCCAAGACCGTAGGATCCTACGCAGTGCCGTAGGGGACCGCACCGCCACTTCCCAGCAAATTAGGGACACTGTTGCTCCTGGGGTATCGGCGAGGACCATTCGCAACCGTCTCCATGAAGCTGGGCTACGGTCCCGCACACCGTTAGGCCGTCTTCCGCTCACGCCCCAACATCGTGCAGCCCGCCTCCAGTGGTGTCGCGACAGGCGTGAATGGAGGGACGAATGGAGACGTGTCGTCTTCAGCAATGAGAGTCGCTTCTGCCTTGGTGCCAATGATGGTCGTATGCGTGTTTGGCGCCGTGCAGGAGAGCGCCACAATCAGGACTGCATACGACCGAGGCACTCAGGGCCAACACCCGGCATCATGGTGTGGGGAGCGATCTCCTACACTGGCCGTACACCACTGGTGATCGTCGAGGGGACACTGAATAGTGCACGGTACATCCAAACCGTCATCGAACCCATCGTTCTACCATTCCTAGGCCGGCAAGGGAACTTGCTGTTCCAACAGGACAATGCACGTCCGCATGTATCCCGTGCCACCCAACGTGCTCTAGAAGGTGTAAGTCAACTACCCTGGCCAGCAAGATCTCCGGATCTGTCCGCCATTGAGCATGTTTGGGACTGGATGAAGCGTCGTCTCACGCGGTCTGCACGTCCAGCACGAACGCTGGTCCAACTGAGGCGCCAGATGGAAATGGCATGGCAAGCCGTTCCACAGGACTACATCCAGCATCTCTACGATCGTCTCCATGGGAGAATAGCAGCCTGCATTGCTGCGAAAGGTGGATATACACTGTACTAGTGCCGACATTGTGCATGCTCTGTTGCCTGTGTCTATGTGCCTGTGGTTCTGTCAGTGTGATCATGTGATGTATCTGACCCCAGGAATGTGTCAATAAAGTTTCCCCTTCCTGGGACAATGAATTCACGGTGTTCTTATTTCAATTTCCAGGAGTGTAGTAAGCGATAAACGTTTTCGTTTCACTATTTTGTGGACGGTGTCGGTGAGAAAATGTACCAGAAAGATTTGAATTAATGTGTAAAGTTAGTTCGAAGCCGCTAGCTGCTCTCATCAAAAACTGCGTGAATAAAGTCTGGTTAATTTTTTGCTCCGTAAGTTACCCTAAGATATACAGGTGGTTTCTAACTTTAATATCTGACTTATTGCGTTAAACCTTCAATGTAAGATTATACCTCTAAATGAGTAGACTATGCCAGCAATTCAAATTTTTAAATTTGACCAGTAATTTTATGAAATGCTCAAAATAAAATATTTGTTTCTCCTGCAACCCTTTAGATAGGGAAACTGGAACCGGTTGACGATTTAGCCATTTATAAATATAGACGTGTTATTTACACTTTTATACGAACAAATATAGTTTGGCACTTACAATATAAATCCGCAAAATTCATAAATGCGCGTTTATAGCGAGTTGACATCGCAGTGAAGGTCGTTGGTTAACAATTGAAATCCTGGTGAGAAAACTGTCTTTTGAAATGTTTGTATTGTATTGTATGTCAACCGGGGGCCTAGAAACGACGGAGAGGCTCTGTCCCCGCCACAGCCGCAGTGGTCCACAACCCCACGACGACTACCGCAGTCAACTTCACCCCTCCGCCGCCACACACCGAAACCAGTGTTACTGTGCGCTTCGGCCCCCTGTGGACCACCCAGGGACCGTCTCCCACCAGATGAGTGTAACCCCTATGTTTGCATTGTAGAGTAATGGTGGTGTACGCGTACGTGGAGAACTGGTTTGCGCAGCAATCGCCGACATAATGTAACTGAGGCGGAATAAGGGGAACCAGCCCGCATTCGCCGAGGCAGATGGAAAACCGCCTAAAAACCATCCACAGACTGGCCGGTTCACCGGACCTCGACACAAATCCGCCGGGCCGATTCGTGCCAGGGACCAGGCGCTCCTTCCCGCCTGGAAACCCGTGCGGTAGACCGCACGGCCAACCGGGCGGGCTTGAAATGTTTACTGGCGAAGTGAAAGACACCACTGCAAACACAGCGGACGAATTTTATTACATTACTACATTACCTCGAGTTTGATAAGAATAGCCACTACGACTACAAACAAGAATAGGAATGCAAAAATGAAAAATGGGGTAACGCTACTTAGGAGGTGGTGCCTCACATTTGTTATATGTTTGAATAATGACATATTACCGCCTTGAGCTGCTGGTAAAATACTTTGTTTATACAATCAGTTTCAGTCATTCGACCATCATCAGGTTCATAAAAGTATTCACGGCATCATGTCAGATGACATGATCTTTTCTGCCTCTACATAAACCGCGATCAGCTGTTTAGTCGCCTATGTGTGGTACGGATCCGTTCACAGCGTTAACGCCGATTACAGTTTTAACATGAATGAGTACGCTACCTAGCACAGTTTGTATAGAACAGGCGAACTAATTAATATTACGTTATGATAACGATGAATTATTCATGATTTTATCACCTGACAATAACGATTTTATATTTCGCATAACATGATGCTGTGAACACTTTTAAGAATCTGACGATCGTATAAATAAAGCATTTTACCATCAGTCCAAGGCGGCAATATGACTTTTTCCAAACGCTGGATGAGGTAGTCAAGGTAGTCAAAATTAAAAAAAGGAACGAAAAGAAAATTATGGAAAATTGAAGTATTGAAAAGGAAAAATAAAAGGGAAAGACTGGCGAAGAAAATAAAGAAGGAGAAAAAATCTTGAAGGAGCTAGAACTGCGAAGAAATGAAAAAAAGTGTGCATATAAATCACATCTAATGATAGGACAACTCACAAAACAAAGAAAACCGGAGTAAAAACACAAAATAAAGAAGGCCATTATCCGATTGGAAGATGCCCATACTGAATGACTTGTGCGGACAAATGGTTCAAATGGCTCTGAGCACTATGGGACTTAACTTCTAAGGTCATCAATCCGCTAGAACTTAGAACTACTTAAACCTAACTAGCTTAAGTACATCACACACATCCATGCCCGAAGCAGGATTCGAACCTGCCACCGTAGCGGTCTCGCGGTTCCAGACTGTTGCTCCTAGAACCGCACGGCCACCCCGGCCGGCCTTGTTTGGACACTGTAACCGGTCGCCATATAGTGGTTCAGCCTATATCGAGCCGCTGCGACCACGTGAGATTGGCAGATTTGGTAAAATACTAGGTAAATGTAGTCCAGAAAGTGCTCGCGAAATAGTCGAATGACCTGTCCTAGAATGCTGCTCAAAGTGTGGGACTGCACCAAATAGAACTCACTGAGGATGTCAAACGTATACAAAGGAGGGTCAGCGCACACGGTCAGGGGTTTATTCAAGCCGTGGGAGCATGTCTCGGAGGTGCTGGAAAATATGAACTGGTACAGGTTTTAAGATAAAAATGCTTCACGAACAAACTTTGTTTAGGAGTAATTCTACGATCCCCTACATATAGCTCCCTTATGAATAGCAAAGTAAAAGTGTTTCAGCTATCATCTGATAAGTGGCACAATGGGAAGTACCCTCTGCCATGCATTTCAAAGTGATTAGCAGAGTATAGATGCAGATGCAAACTGTAGAGACGTCCTGTAGAGACGTCTTGCGGGGCACAAGAACGCGTGAGCTGATAATTTCGCCGCACTGTGTCACGAATGGTGCTGGAGAACGCAGAACTGGCTGGGGTCAGACGCGAGGCTGTTGTGGCTGCGTGACCACTGCGGGCCCTCTTTTATAACCCGAGAGCGAGGCGTGACTCAGGCGGCTGGATTTGGCGCTGCCGTCGTCCGCTGAGTTACGCGACTCGCAGGCACAGACACAACACAACACACTAGACGGCAGCCAGAACCGCGCGGGTTTTCCAGCAACTAAAGGAGACGCCAGAACAGGCCTGGCAAAGCGTGGCTCCTTCCGGCGAGTCCTCCCCCCTCCACTCGTGCGTTGACGTCACGGTCCCGCCAGAGCAACGCCGGTCAATTGCAGGGGCGACACTGTGGATCGTAACCACTAGCTACTCATTATACACTCAGGTGACAAAGGACATGGGATACCTCCAAATATCGTGACTAATTTCCTTTTTCCCGCTGTAGTGCAGCAATTCGATGTGGCATGGACTCTTTTAAATCGCTGGAAGTCCCGTGACGAAATACTGACAAGGGAACCTCCCCATCGCACCCCCGTCGGATTTAGTTATAAGTTGGCACAGTGGATGTTGTTGTTGTGGTCTTCAGTCCTGAGACTGCTTTGATGCAGCTCTCCGTGATACTCTATCCTGTGCAAGCTACTTCAACTCACAGTACCTACTGCAGCCTACATCCTTCTGAATCTGCTTAGTGTATTCATCTCTTGGTCTCCCTCTACGATTTTTACCCTCCACGCTGCCCTCCAATACTAAATTGGTGATCCCTCGATGTCTCAGAACATGTCCAACCAACCGATCCCTTCTTCTAGTCAAGTTGTGCCACAAACTCCTCTTCTCCCCAATTCTATTCAGTACCTCCTCATTAGTTATGTGATCTACCCATCTAATCTTCAGCATTCTTCTGTTGCACCACATTTCGAAAGCTTCTATTCTCTTCTTGTCTAAACTATTTATCGTCCACGTTTCACTTCCATCCATGGCTACACTCCATACAAATACTTTCAGAAATGACTTCCTGACATTTAAATCTATAGTCGATGTTAACAAATTTTTCTTCTTCAGAAACGCTTTCCTTGCCATTGCCAGTCTACATTTTATATCCTCTCTACTTCGACCATCATCAGTTATTTTGCTCCCCAAATAGCAAAACTCCTTTACTACTTTAAGTGTCTCATTTCCTAATCTAATTCCCTCAGCATCACCCGACTTAATTAGACTACATTCCATTATCCTCGTTTTGCTTTTGTTGATGTTCATCTTATACCCTCCTTTCAAGACACTGTCCATTCCGTTCAACTGCTCTTCCAAGTCCTTCGCTGTCTCTGACAGAATGTCGTCTGCGAACCTCAAAGTTTTTATTTCTTCTCCATGGATTTTAATACCTACTCCGAACTTTTCTTTTGTTTCCTTTATTGCTTGCTCAATATACAGATTGAATAACATCGGGGATAGGCTACAACCCTGTCTCACTCCCTTCCCAACCACTGCTTCCCTTTCATACCCCTCGACCTTGAAAAATTGAACACAAATCAACCGAGAAAACAGGAAGAAGTTGTGTGGAACTATGAAAAAAATAAGCAAAATATACAAAATGAGTAGTCCATGCGGAAGATAGGCAACATCACGGACAGTGTGAGCTCAGGAGCGCCGTGGTCCCGCGGTTAGCGTGAGCAGCTATGGAATGAAAAGTTTACTTTCTTTATTTTCGCAGAGTTATGACCTGTCCGTTCGTTCATTGACGTCTCTGTTCACTGTAATAAGTTAAGTGTCTGTGTTTTGCGACCGCACCGTAAAACCGTGCGATTAGTAGACGAAAGGGAACTGAAAACATTTGATCGCAAGGTCATAGGTCAACCGATTCCTCCACAGGAAAACACGTCTGATATATTCTATACGGCACTGGTGACGGCATGTGCGTCACATGACAGGAATATGTTGTCTACCCACCTAACTTGTACACTTCGCGAATGGGTAAAAAGATTCTTCTACCTTGCCCGATTTAGGTTTTCTTGTGGATGTGATAATCACTCCCAAAAAAGTGATGATAACATAAGAGTTTGTCACATAAACTGCAACAAATGAATGCAACAGTCTCACAGTCGCACAGTTTTCCTTGTGTCTGTCAAAACATATGTTTTTAACGTTTTCATTTTTTTCCGTGCGTAGACCGTCAAATCCTGCATATGTCCAAGCAAATCTGAACATGTCCTGGAATTTTGGAGAGCGAAGTTGATTATGTGTGAGTGCCTGAACTTTGATAATTGCCTGAAAATAAAAAATTAAACTTTTCACTCGACGGAGCTGCTCACGCTAACCACGGGACCAAGGGGCTCCTGAGTTCACGCTACGCTTGATGTTGCTTATCTTGCACATGGACTACTTAGTTTGTATATTTTGCTTATTTTTTTCATAGTTCCACACAACTTCTTGTCTTTTCTCGATTGATTTGTGTTCAGTTTTTCAAGGCCTATCCCCTGTGCCAACTTATAACTAAATCTGAGGAGGGTGCGATGGGGAGGTTCCCTTGTGGGCCATGTGCGCAAGTGTCGTCATTGAAGGACTTTGTGCATGAACTGATCCCTCGACTATGTCCCATAAATGTTCGATAGGATACATGTCTGGGTGGTCAAATCATTAACCTAATGGTCCAGAATGTTCTTCAAACTAGTTACGAACAATTTTGGCCAAGTGACATAGCGCACGTTATTTGGGAACATGAAGTTCATGAATGGCTGTAAATTGGCTCCAAGTAGCCGAACATAACCATTTCCAGTCAATGACCGGTTCAGTTGGACCAGAGGACCCAGCCCATTCCACCCAAACACAGAGCCCACACCATTATGGAAACACCACCATCTTGCGCAGTGCCTTGTTGACATCTTGGTTCCATGGTTTCCTTTGGTCTACGCCATACTCAAACCTTACTATTAGCTCTCCAGGCGGCTGTTTTCCAGTCATCTAGGATCCAATCGACATGGTCACGAGCCCAGGAGAAATACTGCAGGCGATGGCGTGCTGTTAATAAAGGCATTCGTGTCTGTCGTCTGCTCCCAAAGTCCATTAACGCCAAATTTCACCGCATTCTCCTAATGGATGCGTTTGCCGAACGTCCCACATTTCTGCGGTTGTTTCACGCAGTGTTGCTTGTCTGTTAGCACTGACAACTTTAGCACTCTCTCGGTCGTTAACTGAAAGCCCGACCGAAAGTGGAATATTAAGGAGAGTGAATCTGAAGGAAACAGACTAGCGAAACAGCGATGCCTCAACGAAATAGGAGACCGATTCAAAGTGCTAGATCCGTTGCTTTGAGGAAACAGTCGATGAGATGCAGCCGCACGCGATTGCTGATAAACAAACAAACCGAGGCGGCGCGAGCCGTGATGACATTGCGCAAGTAGCGTTACAGGACGAACCGCTCACTGGTGAAAGTCGCTCGTGAGCCACGGTTTGCCAAACCTGCTCTACAATATCGATCTGGGGAAAGGTTAGTCGTTGGTTTTACTAATCGTTTTCGATGGATCGTGACCAATCGCAGTGAGAGCATGTGCTGTACTGTACGATCTGCAATTGAGAAAATTAATGGTGAAGAAGAGAGACGACAAATCTACTAAAACTAAATGAGGGAAATAGAAGAGAAGGATCAAAGCTAGCAAGTTCGTGGTGAAGAGTGTAATGCTTCATTTCCTACATTCCCTTCTACCCACGACGGCAATGCAGTCTGTTGCTGAACTGCTCTTTTCAGCCAAATACCAGCGAGCTGAGAGTGGGGGGAAGGGGTTTCCCAGATGAGAATAATTGGGAAGGGATTTGGTGAAAGTTCACTTTCAGTGTCCGCTGCTTTTCCATTACGTGTTGCTGTTCAACGTGATGAATGACAGTAAGCGAACACGGCAAATCGGATGCGACTAACGCATCACAGTACTCTTTCGTAATTTTCTATGCTTCGTAAATGAAGCTAGCTGGTATTTTGTGCCATTATGTCTCAAGTTACCTCATTCTCAGAAACTGCGGCAAATTCTTCCGCAAGGCACACGAATAGGTTATTGTGACTACGAACGTAGAAATTGTCTACGGTACACATCAGTCCGTTACCACAATCACAATTTGGTATTCACATTCATTGGCTACGCCAACTCACAACCAATGTATCACATCCCAACCCAACATAGATCTGGGCCTACGCTACAGATCAGACTGTAAGGACAACCGTTCGTCGCCATCGCCAAGTGACGACCAATTCATCTTATTCGAACCTAGCGTAGACTGTCTACGCTAGGGATCAGTTAGCGCAATTATCATTTGGTGTTCACATTCATTGGCTTCACCCACTTAACACCAGTTTATCCGTTTTCAGCCTGGCCTAGATATCGGGCTATGCTACAGATTAGTATTACAACGAAGATCTCGGCGGTAGGGAAAGGTGCGTGTAAAGGAGGGTGGAGAGTAACCAACTTTAAAATAATAGCCAGGTCTCCACTAGTATCTTCTCCCGAAAAAAATCGTTAGATTCATCGATTCTCGTTGGTTACTGGCTACCACTAATTAGCCATAATGAAATACCTAAAGCAGCACGGAATGGAAGAGCCGCGAACACTGCGATTCACTTTAGGCTGGGATCATTTTCATCATTCGCTTCGTACCCAAGAAAAAGCACCACGCCTTTGACGTCCGAAGTAGCTTGAACGCCAGTCTGTTACATTGCATCACCCATAAAGTTTCAATATAGAAATTAACTGTAGCGATTCTCCTCCTGACCCTGCTCTTGAAGGGTTAAGATACGGGCTCTACTCTAATCTACCAGGATCACTGCTCCCTGTCCAAATTTTATCCTGCCTGCTCGATATTTTGGCTCCGAATGACGCAACGCAATACCCAAAAACTTGCCAGTTCAGTGAGGAATGATAATGATTCTTTTTTTTTTTTGTACCATTTCCCCCCCTCCCCTCCCTCTCCGCCCTTTTCCATTGTTCTTCAGCCGTTCGACGACCGGCGTCCATTTGCAGCGGGAGTCGCTACTGTAGCGGAATCGAGATAGCGCCCTGGATTCCGCAGTCGGCTTTATACCCGATTTGAGCGAGCTCGTTCTGAGCTGCTAATAAAGCGTTTCGGGGCGAAAATTACGGCACTGCTGGCCCTTATATCGCTAATTGGAAGCCGTCGGGCCAGCCTCGCATGTCAGTGCCGTCCATCGCCGATTTCAGTTATGCTCACCATAACAAGCGCGTAAACCGGCAGAGCCAGGCATCCTGTCCTGTCAGCGTCTGTGCGAGTCCATTCATTCCCGACAGCGGACCTGAGCCGGCTATAGCGCGATTCTGCCTGCGCGTAATACAGGGCAAGTCAGAAGTTACGCGACCGTAAGATCAATACAATGTATTGAGGTGACAAAATTCACAGGATATCTCCTAATACCGTATCGGACCATCATTTTCCCGGCGAAGTGCAGCAACTCGATGTCGCATGGACTCAGCAAGCTTTTGGAAGTCACCTGCAGAAATATTGAGCCTTCCTGCCCCCATAGCTGTTCATAATTGCGAAAGTGTTGCCGGTTCAGGATTTTGTGCACGGACTGACCTCTCGATTAGGTCCCATTAGTGTTCTATAGGACTGATGTCGGGCGATCTGCATGGCCAAATTATTCGCTCGAATTGTCCAGAATATTCTTCAAACCAGTCGCGAACAATTATGGCCCGGTGAAATGGCGCATAGTCATCCATAAAAATTCCATCCATATATGGCTGCACTTGGTCTCTAACTAACCGAGCATAACTATTTCTAGTCAATGATCGGTTCAGTTGGATAGAGGACTCAGCCCATTCCGTGTAAGCACAGCCCACACCATAATGGTGCCACCACCAGTGCCTTGTTGACAACTTGGTCCATGGCTTCGTGGGGTGTCCGTCACACAGGAATCCTACCATCAGCTCTTAGCAACTGAATTCGGGAGTTATCTGACTAGCCACGGTTTTCCAATCTTCTAGGGTTCAACCGTTATGGTCAAGATCTCAGGAGAGGCGCTGGAGGTGATGTCGTAGTGTTAGCAAATGCACTCGCGTCGGTCGTCTGCTGTTTTAACTCATTTACGGCAGATATCACCGTACTTCCCATATTGATTTCTGCGGGGTTGCAGGGTTGCTTGTCCGTTAGCACTGACAACTCTACGCAAACGCCGATGTAGTCGGTCGTTAAGTGAAAGCCGTCGGCCACTGCGTTGTCTGTGGTGAGAGGTAATTCGTGAAACACAGTATTCTCAGCACGCTCTTGACACTGTGAATCTCGGAATATTGAATTCCCTCACGATTTCTGAAATGGAATGTCTCGTGCTTCTAGCTCCAACTACCATTCCACTTTCAAAGTCTGTTAATTCCTCTCGTGTAACGATAATCATGTCGGAAACCTTTTCACTTTGAATCACCTGAGTGCAAATGACAGCTCCGCCATCACACTGCCCTTTTATACCTTCAGTACACGATGCTACCGCTATCTGTATTTCCGCATACCGCTGTTGCCTAACTTTTGTCGTCTCAGTGTAGTGTGTTGCGAAATTGAGTTTCTTACCGGCGAGAATGTTACTGTTAACAACGGATGACCTTGCGGAGGACGCATAGCACATGACAACCAAGCAGTTTCCCGCCCTTTTGACATAAGTGTTAACTTAGCTGTGTGCGAACAGACGTATGTTTCTCCCAGGCTGAACATGTATTCATTCATACATGAGTGGGTCTTCGGATCCGAAACCCCATTTCGATGAATGGTTCGCACGATGACACTTGTTGATTGTCCAGCATTGAAATCTGCAGCAATCTGCGGAAGGGTTGCCCGTCTGTCACGTTGAACCATTCTGTTCAGTCATCGTTGGTCCCGTTCTTGCAGGATCTTTTCCTGGCCGCAGCGATGTCGGGGATTCGATGTTTAACCGGTTTGTTTATATTCACTGTACACTCGTAAAATGGTCGTACAGGAAAATCTCCGCCGCGCGGGATTAGCCGATCGCTCTAACGCACTGCAGTCATGGACTGTGCGGCTGGTCCCGGAGGAGGTTCGAGTCCTCCCTCGGGCGTGGGTGTGTGTGTTTGTCGTTAGGATAATTTAGGTTAAGTAGTGTGTACGCTTAGGGACTGATGACCTTAGCAGTTAAGTCCCATAAGATTTCACGCACATTTGAACATTTGAAAATCTCCACTTCATCGCTACCTCGGAGATGGTCCCATTGCTCGTGCGCTAACTATAACACCACGTTCAAACTCACTTCAATTTCATAACCTGCCATTGTAGCAGCAGTAACCGATCTAACAAATGCCCAAGATGTTAGTTGTCCTATATGGGCGTTGTCGAGCGCAGAGCCGTATTCTACTTGTTTACATATACCAGTTTCTTTGGCGCGTCAGTGTAAAATCTGTTGCAGATTGCAAATAAAGTGGAGATTCTTGAGTTTTTTACCGTTCTGCCAATCATTGACGAATAAATTATTAAATGATGTAAGCCATCTTTCATTCTCGATTACTTTTACGCACTACAGTGGCACAGAATTCCTGTGATGATGTTTGGTTTTTTGGGGTGGTCAACAGCGTGGTTATCAGCGCCAGTACATATTCCCAATCTTTACACGCAGCAGTTTCTTTGGCTCTTTAGCATATTCCTGTAGTCAATGCCGAGCAACGGTTGCGGTCTTGTGAAGAGCAGCGGCAGTGAATGACAGGAAACGACTGATTTGGACTGATGAAGCTCCGTGTACCCTCTGGCAGTCCGATGGGTTTTGGGTTTGGCGAATACCTGGAGAACGTTACCTGCCATTATGTGTAGCGCTAAAAGTTGAAGTAAGGAGGTGGTGGTGTTGCGGTATCGGGTGTTTTTCGTGGATGAGGTGTGGTTCTCTCATTAGGCTTACGAAAACGCTGAATGCAGCATTGTGTACTGTGTGAAATAGAGGAACAGTTTGCATACGATGGTTGCATGCACCCTGTCATAAAGCAGCATCTGGCGGTGGTTTGTGAACAGTAAAATTGCTGAAATGGACCGGCCTACCCACAGTCCCAACCAGAATCGAATGGAACGTCTCTGGGTTGAGTCAGGACGTCAGTGAGTGGCTGTACCACTACGAGCCATCTCCCTTCCTGTTCCACTCGCAAATATAGTGAGTCTAAAACGACTGTCTGTGTACCTCGGTATGAGCCGGGGGAGCCCTAATTCCTCGTACCGTATCTTCGTGCTCCTTATGCGAAATGGATGTTGGTGACAGTAGTATCTCTCTGCAGTCAGCTTCAAATGTCTGTTCCCCAAATTTTCTCAGTAGTGTGTAAGTAGGCTGTTTAGGTTTTTATGTTGGTAACATCACGTAGCGCTCTGTATGAGAATCACTGGCTATGCTGTGTGCAGTCTGTGGCTGGTTGGCATTGTTGGAATATTCGCTATTGCAGTGTTGGACAGTTGGATGTGAACAGCGTGTAGCGTTGCGCAGTTGGAGGTGAGCCGCCAGCAGTGTTGGATTTGGGGAGAGAGATGGCAGAATTTTGAGAGCGGACGATCTGGGCGTGTGTCCATCAGAAAGAGCAAATTTGTAATACTGGATATCATGAACTGAATATTCTTCTAACCAATATATATATATATATATATATATATATATATATATATATATATATATATATATATATATATATATATATGATGACGTTTGAACATTATTAAGGTAAATACACTGTTTTTTCTCTGTCAAAATCTTTCATTTGCTAACTGTGCCTAACAGTAGTTAGTAGTGACTTCAGTAGTTAGAATCTTTTATTTAGCTGGCAGTAGTGGCGCTCGCTGTATTGCAGCAGTTTGAGTAACGAAGATTTTTGTGAGGTAAGTGATTCATGAAAGGTATAGGTTATTGTTAGTCAGGGCCATTCTTTTGTAGAGATTATTGAAAGTCAGATTGCGTTGCGCTAAAAATATTGTGTGTCTGTTTAGTGTTGATCAGAATAAGTAAAGAGAGAAATGTCTGAGTACATTCAGTCCTGCTCAGCTGTTTGAAAATCAGATAACGTAAGGGGTTTATCAGCACAGTAATTCACTAATTTTTCAAAGGGGAGGTTTCAAGTGTTCCTCGAAAAGAACATCGCCTTCCGCCCAGGGATTCCCGTTTGGGTTCCCGAAGCGTGTTGTTCGAACTTATCGCTAACAAATCTAGCAGAGCGCCTTTGCATTGATTCGACTTCTGTCTTTAATCAGACCTGGTACGAATCCCAAACACTCGAGCAGTACTCAAGAAGAGGGCGCACTAGTTTCCTATACGCGGTCTCCTTTACAGATGAACCACATTTTCCTAGAATTCTCGCAATGAACCGAAGCCGACTATTCGCATTCCCTATCACAATCGTCAAATGCTAGTTCCATTTCACATCGCTTTTGCAACGTTTTGTCAGGATATTTAAATGACGTGAGTGTGTCAAGCAAGACACAACTAATGCTGTATCCGAACATTATTTGTATTTCCTAATAATCCATATTAACGTTTTTTTTTCATTTAGAGCTAGCTGCCATTCATCGAACCAACTAGAAATTTTGTCTAAGTCATTTTGTAAACTCAAACCTTCGACACCTTCCCGTACATCAGCAATCAATCACAGATTGCTCTTGAGAAAGGATGGGCTGCTGTGCGTCTACAGACACACAGACACCTCAGTGAAATTCTTCCCAGCATTCAGGTCGTCAGAAAAGCGAAGGGTGTACAACCAGTATTAACGTTTTGACCATGTAGTTAAGGCGAGTAAACGTAAAATTTGAACAATAATTGTACTCGACGTCGATTTCAGAAGTGTTGTTTTCTCTTCGTCCGCGAATGGTTCAAAATGGCTCCAAGCACTATGGGATATAACATCTGAGGATATCAGTCCCCTAGTATTAGAACTACTTAAACCTAACTAACGTAAGGACATCACGAAGACAGGAGAGATATTAGGCACTCGGGTTGAGGATAAGGGTGAGATACGACAAAGGGGCGAGCAATTATGGCAAGAACTATGGGAGCCGGATGAAACAGGGCGTAGAACTTTTGAATTCCTTCCGAGCGTTAGGGAACGGCTGGAAATGAGATACTTTGAACCCACTGGATGACTGATCCATTTTCTCACTGCACATGGGCCATACCCGACATATTTATGTCGGTTCGGGAAAAGGGCCACACCCGCGTGTGAATGTGGTGAATCAGAGGGTACCCCCGATCATGTGATCTACGAGTGCCCCCTTTTCAATGATGTTGCTTCCACATTGCGTGACCAATTACCTGACCGCGACTCATATCAGTTACTAAGACAAGAAGACACTTTTCAAACTCTCAACAAACTAGCAGACGATGTATCACGAAAATACCTGAGGGATATAAATTAATGTAAAGATTGAGACATGCCAAATACTGAATGCGCGCCCTACTCCTATACCGCCTGCGCGTTGATAGGCCGACTTTCCTCGTACTCTGGAATCCGCCACGTACAGGACTAGGGGGAGTGGGGAACAACATCACCAATACTAGACAAAGCACCGGAGTTGACTTAGGTTAGAACTAGTTAGTAGGACTTAAATTAGGAAATTAGTTATTAGGAATCTGCAGCGAATATCATCTTGGCCTGTCCAGTGTCAGGGGCACGCCCATCGGTATTAGCTCGATGAACAAGGCACTAAAGTAGGTTTATACAGAGTGTTACAAAAAGGTACGGCCAAACTTTCAGGAAACATTCTTCAACCACAAATAAAGAAAAGATGTTATGTGGACATGTGTCCGGAAACGCGTAATTTCCATGTTAGGGCTCATTTTAGTTTCGTCAGTATGTGCTGTACTTCCTCGATTCACCGCCAGTTGACCCAATTGAAGGAAGGTGATGTTGACTTCGGTGCTTGTGTTGACATGCGACTCATTGCTCTACAGTACTAGCATCAAGCACATCAGTACGTAGCATCAACAGGTTAGTGTTCATCACGAACGTGGTTTTGCAGTCAGTGCAATGTTTACAAATGCGGAGTTGGCAGATGCCCATTTGATGTATGGATTAGCACGGGGAAATAGCCGTGGCGCGGTACGTTTGTATCGAGACAGATTTCCAGAACGAAGGTGTCCCGACAGGAAGACGTTCGTAGCAATTGATCGGCGTCTTAGGGAGCACGGAACATTCCAGCCTATGACTCGCGACTGGGGAAGACCTAGAACGACGAGGACCCCTGCAATGGACGAGGCAATTTTTCGTGCAGTTGACGATAACCCTAATGTCAGCGTCAGAGAAATTACTGCTGTACAAGGTAACGTTGACCACGTCACTGTATGGAGAGTGCTACGGGAGAACCAATTGTTTCCGTACCATGTACAGCGTGTGCAGGGACTATCAGCAGCTGATTGGCCTCCACGGGTACACTTCTGCGAATGGTTCATCCAACAATGTGTCAATCCTCATTTCAGTGCAAATGTTCTCTTTACGGATGAGGCTTCATTCCAACGTGATCAAATTGTAAATTTTCACAATCAACCTGTGTGGGCTGACGAGAATCCGCACGCAATTGTGCAATCAAGTCGTCAACACAGATTTTCTGAGAACGTTTGGGCAGGCATTGTTGGTGATGTCTTGATTGGGCCCCATCTTCTTCCACCTACGCTCAATGGAGCACGTTATCATGATTTCATACGGGATACTCTACCTGTGCTGCTAGAACATGTGCCTTTACAACTACGACACAACATGTGGTTCATGCACGATGGAGCTCCTGCACATTTCAGTCGAAGTGTTCGTACGCTTCTCAACAACAGATTCGGTGACCGATGGATTGGTAGAGGCGGACCAATTCCATGTCCTCCTCGCTCTCCCGACCTCAACCCTCTTGACTTTCATTTATGGGGGCATTTGGAAGCTCTTGTCTACGCAACCCCGGTACCAAATGTAGAGACTCTTCGTGCTCGTATTGTGGACGGCTGTGATACAATACGCCGTTCTCCAGGGCTGCATCAGCGCATCAGGGATTCCATGCGACGGAGGGTGGATGCATGTATCCTCGCTGACGGAGGACATTTTGAACATTTCTTGTAACAAAGTGTTTGAAGTCACGCTGGTACGTTCTGTTCCTGTGTGTTTCCATTCCATGATTAATGTGATTTGAAGAGAAGTAATAAAATGAGCTCTAACATGGAAAGTAAGCGTTTCCGGACACATGTCCACATAACATATTTTCTTTCTTTGTGTGTGAGGAATGTTTCCTGAATGTTTGGCCGCACCTTTTTGTAACACCCTGTATATCTCTGACACAACTGTGACGCTGGAGGCAGAAGAGTTTTAGTTAAGATAATATACATTAAATATTAATAATAGTAGTAGTAGAAATTTAGCTGCCCATTGTTATTAGTTATAGCTGTAGCTCACAAATTAATTATATCTATAATTAGCTGCAATTGATGTTTGAACAAATTAGGACCCACTAATCATATAAGGAAGTGGGTTATGTTGTATAATTGTTATTATTGTTGAAATAACGTAAGGACATCACACACATCCATGCCCGAGGCAGGATTCGAAACTGCGACAGTAGCAGCAGCGCGGTTCCGGACTGAAGCGCCAAGAACCGCGCGGCCACAACGTCCGGCTTCCGCGAATGAAACAGGACGGAGTCATATAGCTTGATACAATGAAGAGCACACTCTGCTACGCATTTTAGAGGGATTCGCATACATATGGATGTCGAAACTGACAGTCTTTATGATCTGCGTCACGCACGTCATAATGATACTGCAGGACGGACACATCACACGAACAGGAGCGACAGCGTGATTAGGAAATGCTATTGGCAGCTACTGACGGGTACGAAATACTGGAAAGGGGATTAGCCGTTTATTAACAGTAGAGAGAGATAGGGCTGGCTGTGTCACGGGGAAATGTCAGATGGGATTGTGAGGCGCGGTGCAGCAAACCCGTTACCGCCACGGGGCTTCCGCGACCTCGCCACACCTTTGCTCTGCCGTGTACAGCTGTTATAAAGCGTTCTGCAACGCGCAGCCTCAGTTCTTGGTCTCTGAGAGAGCGTTTTCAAGTTACTGTAAATATTAACGCGCGTTTACACGGAATATACACTGGAGAGCCAAAGAAACTGGTACACCTGCCTAATATCGTATAGGGCCCCCAAGAATACGCAGAAGTGCCGCAACACGAAGTGGCGTGGACTCGACTAATGTCTGAAATGGGGATGGAGGGAACTGAGACCATGAATCCTGCAGCGCTGTCCATAAATCCGTAAGAGTACGAGAGCATGGAGATCTCTTCTGAACAGAGCTGTGAAGGAAACCCAGATATGCTCAACAGTGTTCATATATGGGGAGTTTGGTGGCCAGCGGAAGTGTTTAAAATCAGACGAGTGTTCTTGGAGCCACTCTGTAACAATTCTGAACGTGTGGGGTGTCGCACTGTCCTGCTGGTATTACCCAAGTACGTCGGAATGCACAATGGACATGAATGGATGCAGGTGATCAGACAGGATACTTACGTACGTGTCACCAAATGTTCAAATGTGTGTTCATTCTTGTGGGACTTAACTGCTAAGGTCATCAGTCCCTAAGCTTACACACTACATAACCTAAATTATCCTAAGGACAAACACACACACCCATGCCCGAGGGAGGACTCGAACCTCCGCCGGGACCAGCCGCTCAGTCCATGACTGCAGCGCCTCAGACCGCTCTGCTAACCCGCGCAGCCACGTGTCACCTGTCAGAGTCGTATCTAGATGCATCAGGGGTCCCATATCACTCCAACTGCACACTCCCCACACCATTACTGAGCCTCCATCAGCTTGAACAAACTCCTGTTGACATGCAGTGTCCGCTTACTTTAAAAAGTCCAGATAAGTTTGAGTAGGGTTCCGTAAAAACCTAATTCACCCATCCCACGAATTGAGAATATCGACCATTTTTGCCTGTTATGTATATCGATACTGGCAGGGTGTCAAAATATGTGACGTAAATGGCCATGTATGTTGACTGTGTGGACTTGGAAGCTTAAAGTTTTGGCACCGCAAAGGGACCGTAGATCTTAGAATGTAACATAAATTGCAACATCATACACGATAAAAAAAAATTTTCGTGTGATATAATAACCAATCAACAATTTTCGGATTTTTTCTTAACTTGTACTGTGAAAACTTGCTTCTTGTCAAATTTCATGATTCTTGGTATACAGGATATATTCTATCGATATCGATCACTAAGTTTGCATCAAAATATGTGACAATCTTTTGACTGCATTGACTTACAAGCCTAAATATTTTAGACTGCCAGCGGATTTTTGACCTTAGTATGTGACATAATTTTCAACTTAATATGTCTACCCGTTTCTGAGAAGAAGGGTTCGTAATAGTCGAACAGACAGACAGACGGACAGCAAACTTATATGGGTTCCGTTTTCACCTGCTGGGGTTCTGACCCTCCTTTTCCTTTTGTCCTTGTGGAATGAAAAGGCAGAAGAGTTGTATTCACTCCCGCCAGATCACTTTAGTCCACTTCGCGGCCATAGTGTGCTCCGTGTAAACACTTCTGGCCCGGAGACGTACTGCGCAGATATTGCTGGGCAACAGAGGCGGGCAATGTTGCCAAACATGTGACTGCAATTCATGTGGTCGGCAATGTTGTCAGTCAACACTACAGAGCTGTATTTTCAGCAATACGCAATTTCCATGCCGCGTTTAAACGTACCTTTACATTTGTTGATTGTATTTCTCATCATCAGGTCACACAGATGATACCACAAAC
This sequence comes from Schistocerca serialis cubense, assembly GCF_023864345.2. NCBI lineage: Eukaryota > Metazoa > Arthropoda > Insecta > Orthoptera > Acrididae > Schistocerca > Schistocerca serialis. The sequence continues at coordinate 216,983,888 of NC_064645.1, forward strand.
AGTTTCAATTTCTTAGCAAGTTATCGTCAGATGACAGATTTCAAAATAAAGTAAAAATGGATGGTAAAAAACAGGAAAATAAATTATAAAATCAAGCTAACTTCGATACAAATCTACATGTATTGTAATACGCTACATAATAAATCGTCAAAGTTCAGCTCAACAGACCAGTAGATACTTCCTCCTTTCTCCTGTCGTATATTACTGGTAATGTACATCACGTAACATACATTAGAAGCTACGCGCTGTGAAGACCATGTCGCAGTGATGTGACGCGACAGTGTAGATACAACATAGTTATTGTTTCTGAAAGAATACCGCGAGACAGTACAGCTGAAAGCGGTTAGAGTAATGCCCTCCTAAGCCTGCCACAGCCGATGTTGTGTTCCCACGACCGCCCGTGCTATCGTGCCGAGAACAACGAATCCGGGCGGCGAGCTTACGCGAAATTAGCGAACTTGGCGAAAGCCAAGACACGCCTCTGCAACGCCGGCGATATTTCGAAAGTCCGCCTAATTAGATACTCGTTTCTGAAACGCTGCGCGCGAATTAGCGCCGGGAATATTTCTCCGGCTAAAGAGGAGTAACGGCGGGTTAACACTGTGCAGGCACGAAAGTTTCTCACGCGCGGAATAAGGTGCTCCTCAAATTAATGACCACTTGGCTCGCTGAAGGCGCAGCTGCACAATCTTCTCCTCCTGCTTGGCGACATTGGATGTTACGGAAACCAAATAGCAATTCGTGGGCTCCAGGCAAAGAATAAGCAGACGGGATATTTGACTGTGATTTCAAGGACATAATGAAATTTGCACTGTCCAATAGGAGCAGCGAACCTGGCAATGCTTACAATATGCTGAATATATATGGGAATTGCATACGCATCCTAAGTTCCTTGCGCTTCTCCCCCAGCCCCCCATCCTCACTTCTCTCTCCCTCTCCCCCCCCCCCCCCTCTCTCTCTCTCTTTTTTTCTCTCTCTCTCTATCCCCATCTTCCCATCCCTCATCTCTCTCCGTACATTTCCTGTTCCTGCTTTCCCCATATCTCTGCGCATAATCTTCTCCCCCCCTTTCTCTGTCCACTTCCGCTCCCCCATCTCTATGACCATATGCCTTTGAAAGTTCAGCAGAGTATAGTTAAAATTTTGAAGTAAATCGGTCAAGAATTTTTTGAGATTTGTGATAACTACGCTTCCCCTTTATTTATCACATATATAGGTATACATCGTATATATTACAAAAATATATGATCTATGTCCGTCCGAACGTTCAGTAGAGCATCGCGTAAAAGTCTGTAATAAATTGGTCAAGAACATTTCGACGTGTCCAGTAACAATATTTCCCCTTTATATATTACATATGTATTTATTGTTTTAAGTAACTGTCAGTCTGATTTTTTCTTCTGAAAACATGTGACAACAGAACTGTCAAATTGAGTGCAATTCTTTTCCTGTTTTCTTTTCCATTCCAAAAATTCCATTACTATCCACAATTACGAACACAACAAAAAAAAACTCAACCGAATCGATCGGGGTGTTCTCAAGTGATGATCGGTCACAACTGATTTAAATTTACGACTTTTCCAGTGGCTTTTGCAAAAAATTTCCTTCACACTAACCTTGTCCTGACAATAACGAAGACACACACACACACACACACACACACACACACACACACACACACACACACACAATGAACCAAATCGGCCAAGTTGCTGTCAGATGATAACCTTTCATACATGCAATTGATTTGTACTTATCTAGATTGTCTTGATCGACTGGAGCGACTGAGAATACTTAGCTGGTTACGACTCCTATGGCACATCGCGCAAAAGACAAAATTATTACAATTAATATAAAAATTAATAAGCGTAAGATAGGGAGAAAATTAAGAACAAAAATGCTACGTAACAAGTTCTAGTTATTGTTTTATTGATATTTTCCTGTTTATCTCGCACTTAAGAATTTTTTATATTAATAGCTATTTTGCATTTTGTCTTTTCTGAATTTTTAGCTTTGATGACCTCTCATAATAACCGAAATGTTAATTATTGTAAACTGATCCATTTCGATCACAAGAACTGTAATTTAAAAAAAAAATCAGTTAAACTTCGCTATGGTTATAAACATTTGCATGAATACTCTGCAAATCACACTTAAGTGCCTGGAAGAGCCGCCCGGCCAGTCACAATAAAAGGTAATTTATTTGTCAAACGTCCGGTTTCGGGCTTGCGCCCATCCTCAGGTGTTTATACTTTCATGTACATGTTTATATTGCTCGAGATCACTGTGTAAATACAAAAAAAAAAAAAATATTTGCTGGTGACTAAACAGAAACAAGTGAGACAGTTGTAAGTAGCAAGACGGAAATATATCTGTACTTACATAAAACTGAAGCATCATTATCATAGTTACGCTGTGGGGACAGTTTTTCCACTTAGTTACACACTTATTATCATTTTCACATCCATATTTCAGTTTTATAAACTTTAGCTGCATATTTCATTATTACAATGTGCACTCGTGAAATACGAATATCACGAAGGCACGTCGTAATAGTCAAATATGCAGCCAAACTTTATAAAACTGAAATACGGACGTGAAAATTATACAGTTGTCCAACTCGTTTCTGTTTAGTCACCAGCAAATAATTTTTGTTGTATTTATACAGTGATCTCCAGCAATATAAACATGTACATGAATGTATAAACACCTGAGGATGGGCGCAAGCCCGAAACCGGTCCTGTGACAAATAAATAACCATTTATTGTGACTGGTAGCGGAAATTTTTCTATACCCTGTAAAGGAACAGTCACGGAGTTCAACAGCAGCCACTATGGATGACATTCATAAAATGAATTCCTACTGGAATGACTGTTGCATATTTTACGGTAGCTATAGCTTATCACTTGATACAATATAGAATGTTAGTCTCCTCTCATGTTGTAGTGTTCGTTAGTTAAAAGGCCACTACAGTGCTAAGGAGACCTGATGCACGTCGTTTCCATTAGTTCCTTGTATACGGGAGGCTGAAGGGTGTTACAGCTGAGGTTGCTGGCACACCTAACTGCAGAACATAGGAGAAGCCGCTTTTAGAGGATTTCATTTTGATTTTTCTGTACTAGTAGTTGCTGTATTTGGAACGAGTACAGGATGACTGTTACTATTGAGGCAGCGAATCAAGCAGGCCGTGGAGGTCTTGAAGGATTTGAGGATAGGAATATAAGAGCATGGAAGACATTTGCTACATCGGCTACAAGATTACTGCAGAGAAAAACCACGTTGAGTAATCTCTTCAGATAAGCAACTTACTGCATGGGGTCTACGTTCAGGATCTCATCACAAACCCCTGGATCGATTTGGCAGAAAAACAGCAGGCCCCTTTGAGTACCAGCACTGTGAGATTTCTGACTTCCAAGCTGCAATAGGAAAGGAGATATGGGCAAAACCTTTTTTTTTCAGCCCCTGGCGTATAGGCATACAGGCTGCCCTGCATGACAGGCATGCTTTGTGAGCCTTCTCTGCAGGGGCTACATGTGCAGATGGGCACAGATGAGCAGAGAAATGGGTGTAGCAGATGACCCGCCAGGGTAGCCGAGAGCGCTAACGCGCTGCTTCCTGGACTCGGGTAGGCGCGCCGGCCCCGGATCGAATCCGCCCAGCGGATTAACGACGAGGGCAAATGTGCCGGCCAGCCTGGATGTGGTTTTTAGACGGTTTTCCACATACCGATAGGTGAATACCGGGCTGGTCCCCATGTTCCGTCTCAGTTACACGGCTCGCAAAAATCTGACCACATTCGCACTATTCCACGGATTCCACTCGACGCAGACAGTTGGGGTACACTATTTCCGTCCCGGGGGGTACGGGATGGCGGCAGGACGGGCCTCCGGCCACTCCTTACACATTAACATGCCAAATCCGATTAACGATGGCTGACCCTGCATAACTGCAAGACAAGGCTCAAGCTATGGATAGAATGGGTGTAGCAGATGGATAATGAGAGAGGGGAGGATGAAATTTAAAAAGAGGAGTGGAAGGGATTGACAGAGACGGGGTGGAGGAGATGGACATAGAGAGAGAGAAGAAGAATGCGGTGGACAGGAAGTGTGATGAGGTGTGTTGTATGCACACCTGCGGCTATGCAGAAACGGGGGGTGGGGGGATGGATAGTGAAATATTAGGAGAATGGGCTGGACAGAGGAGAGGGGGCAGAGAAGATAAACAGAGAGAGGGGAGGACGAGATGGAGAGACGAAGTGGGAAGGAGGAGCTGGGAGGAGTTAGAACGAGGTGGGAAGAGATATGGGAGAGACGAAGAAACACAGAGTGTGAGGAGGAGGAAGCGTCTGCAGTATATGTGTTGAACGCAAATGCCGTTGAAGCTGTGGCGAAAAAACTAGTTGTAAAATAAAATGATGTCTTAATTACATTTTACGACGGGCAAGTCTTCAGGTCCAGATTGTATACAGATTAGGTTCGTTTCAGATTACTCTGATACAATAGCTCCCTACTTAGCAATCATATACGACCGCTCGCTCACCGATAGATATGTACCTAAAGATTGGAAAATTGCGCAGGTCGCACCAGTGTTTAAGAAGGGGAGTAGGAGTAATCCATCGAACTACAGACCTATATCATTGACGTCGGTTTGCAGTAGGGTTTTGGAGCATATACTGTATTCAAACATTATGAATCGCCTCGAAGGGAACGATCTATTGATACGTAATCAGCATGGTTTCATAAAAAATCGTTCTTGTGCAACGCAGCTAGCTCTTTATTCGCACGAAGTAATGGCCCCTATCGACAGGGGATCTCAAGTTGATTCCGTATTTCTAGATTTCCGGAAAGATTTTGACACCGTTCCTCACAAGCGACTTCTAATCAAGCTGCGGGCCTATGGGGTATCGTCTCAGTTGTGCGACTGGATTCGTGATTTCCTGTCAGGAAGGTCGCAGTTCGTAGAATAGACGGCAAATCATCGAGTAAAACTGAAGTGATATCAGGTGCTCCCCAGGGAAGCGTCCTAGGACCTCTGCTGTTTTTTTAAATGGCTCTGAGCACTATGGGACTTAACATCTATGGTCATCAGTCCCCTAGAACTTAGAACTACTTAAACCTAACTAACCTAAGGACATCACACAACACCCAGTTATACGAGGCAGAGAAAATCTCTGGCCCCGCCGGGAATCGAACCCGGGAACCCGGGCGTGGGAAGCGAGAGCGCTACCGCACGACCACGAGCTGCGGACAAAACCTTTGCTGTTCCTGATCTATATAAATGACCTGTGTGACAATCTGAGCACTTCTCTTAGGTTGTTCGCAGATGATGCTGTAATTCACCGTCTAGTAAGGTCATCCGAAGACCAGTATCAGTTGCAAAGCGATTTAGAAAAGATTGCTGTATGGTGTGGCAGTTGACGCTAAATAACGAAAAGTGTGAGGTGCTCCACATGAGGCCAAAAGAAATCCGTTGGAATTCGATTACTCGATAAATAGTACAATTCTCAAGGCTGTCAATTCAACTAGGTACCTGGGTGTAAAAATTACGAACAACTTCAGTTAGAAAGACCACATAGATAATATTGTGGGGAAGGCGAGCCAAAGGTTGCGTTTCATTGGATGGACACTTAGAAGATGCAACAACTCCACTAAAGAGACAGCTTACACTACACTCGTTCGTCCTCTGTTAGAATATTGCTGCGCGGTGTGGGATCCTTACCAGGTGGGATTGACGGAGGACAGCGAAAGGGTGCAAAAAAGGGCAGTTGTTTTGTAGTATCACGTAATAGGGGAGAGAGTGTGGCAGATATGATACGCGAGTTGGGATGGAAGTCATTAAAGCAGAGACGTTTTTCGTCGCGGCGAGATGTATTTACGAAATTTCAGTCACCAACTTTCTCTTCCGAATGCGAAAATATTTTATTGAGCCCAACCTACATAGGTAGGAATGATCATCAAAATAAAATAAGAGAAATCAGAGCTCGAACAGAAAGGTTTAGGCGTTCGTTTTTCCCGCGCGCTGTTCGGGAGTGGAATGGTAGAGAGATAGTATGATTGTGGTTCGATGAACCCTCTGCCAAGCACTTAAATGTGAATTGCAAAGTAATCATGTAGAATCAGCTGTAGGAGTGATCTAGAACCTAAGATCTGAAGTAAAAACGTGTCTTGTGAGTCAGAAGACAGCGTTAATACGCTCGCCAGTGCTCAGTGGGGAGTGATGTCTGACTATGTAGCCCAACAGTGGCAGAGTCTCGGGCGGGTGCCAGTAGCTGCTGAGCGCGGCACACGCTTGCTTCCCTGTCGGCAGCGGCCGTCAGCGCTAACGCTGACGCGGTCCAAACTTTGTGCTGCCACTCAGCTGTCACGCCATCGCCTGCGGGGCAGCCAGTGTTGCTGCTACAAATGATGTCAAAGCTGGAAACAGCCCGCTCCGCGCTCCTTTTATACCTTCCGCCTGAAATTCATTAAGTATTTAATCGCGTTCTGGCCGCCGATCAAAAGGGCTCTGTGAGTCAAAAAGGGCCCCGCAAATTATAATGGTAAACCTGTTTCCTGTTGTCATAGTTTGTTTGCCTCGCTCGTACTAATAGACGGCGAAGCAACGTGACTACCGGCTCTATGAATCATTCACGGCGCGTTTAAGGCAAACGACCACTTTCAGGTAAATAGGATTTTAATTTCGCCCAAGTTTTCCTCTGACATAAACGGGTAGCGGCGTTTCCCTCTTCTGAACACCTTCACAAACACTCATAACTTCACAAGCAGCTTGGAAACAGCGAATGTCAAATTGACTCCATATTTTTAGATTTACAGAAGGTTTTTGACACCATTCCTCACAGCCGACTTCTAACCATACTGCGTGCCTATGGAGTATCGTCTCGGTTGTGCGACTGGGTACATGATTTCCTGTCAGAAAGATAACAGCTCGCACTAACTGACGAAAAGTCATCGAGTAAAACAGAAGTAGTATCTGGTATTCCCCAGGGAAGAGTTAGCGGCCCTCAGCTGTTCCTGATCTACGTTAACGATTTAGGAGACAATCTGAGCAGCCATCTTAGCACTGTTTGCAAATGATACTGACATTGGTAAAGTTACCAGAGGATCAAAACCAATTACGTAATGATTTAGACAAGATATTCGTATTCAGTGGCAACCGACTCCAAACAGTGAAAAGTGTGAAGCCATCCACATGAGTACTAAAAGAAATACGCTTAATTTCGGTTAAACTGTAAATCACGGAAATCTCGAGGTAGTAAATTCAACTAAATCCTTGGAGATTTCCGAGCGGTTCTAGGCACTTCAGTCTGGAACAGAGCGACCGCTACGGTTGCATGTTCGAATCCTGCCTCGAGCATGGATGTGTGTCATGTCCTTAGGTTAGTTAGGTTTAAGTAGTTCTAAATTCTAGGGGACTAATGACCTCAGATGTTAAGTCCCATACTGCTCAGAGCCATTTGAACCATTTCAGCCTTGGAGATTGCAATTGCGAATAACTTAAATTGGAACCATTACATAGAAAATGTTGTGGGAAAGGCGAACCAAAGACTGTGTTTTATTGGCGGGGCACTTAGAAGGTGCAACAGTTCTATTAAAGAGACTGCCCACACAGTGCTTGTCCGTCCTCTGCTAGACTACTGCATTGGAGTATGGGATGCGTACGAGGTAGGGTTGAAGGAGGCCATCCAAAAAGTTCAAATACGGATAGCTCGTTTTCTGTTATAGCGAAGTAGGGAACAGAGTGCCACGGTTGCGATACAGGGAGGTGTTCATTACGACAAAGGCGTTTTTTGCTGCGGCACGATCTTCTCATGAAATTGAAATTTCAGTCACCAACTTCCGCCCCTGAGTTATTGTTGGCGCCCACCTACATAAAGAGAAAATCAGTGCTCGCACGGAAAGATTTAAGTGTTCATTTTTCCACGCGCGCTATTCGAGAATGGAACGCTGCAGAAATAGTTTGAAGATGGTTCGATGAATCCTCTGCCAAGCACTTAATAGTGAATTTCAGAGTAATCATGTAGATGTAGACTGTGTTACCTTCAACAGGAACCGTCCGTGGAATAATAAATTATTCCGGTATTTTGTAGTCCCTAAGAGTTTTAAGTGATCTATAATTCAGTTTCGCCTAATTTTCTTCATTTTGGTATGACTGCAAGTCTCTACAAACTTTAGCTTCCTCCTTTTTCCGAACTCCGACTGTTTCTACTGAATGTTTTAAGTTAAGCATAGCGGCAGGAAATACTAGATAAAATCATTCTGAATGTTAAGAACAGGTGCCGTACAGAAACTCGGATGATTACCAGTTTCTTAATTCTTTAAGTTCTCGTTCGTTTCTTCGCCACCACATACATAACACACCAGCATTCTCAACAATCTACAATGTACTTTTACACCCTTTTCCCTACAACACTTTTCTCACTTTTCCCCTTACCACAACTTGGTTAGCCATTCATCCACAGTTCATTTCCTACATCATTTGCCCACTTAATTTATTTAACGTTTCACTTATTAATGGACAATACGTTCAAATGGGTCAAATGGCTCTGAGTACTATGGGACTCAACTGCTGTGGTCATCAGTCCCCTAGAACTTAGAACTACTTAAACCTAACTAACCTAAGGACATCACATACACCCATGCCCGAGGCAGGATTCGAAACTGCGACCGTAGCAACAGCAGCGGCTCCGGACTGGAGCGCCTAGAACCGCACGGCCACCGCGACCGGCGGGCAATACGTTAAATCTGTTGTGCTGGGGCGCTAGTCCATGCGTCAAGCGGTTATCCTCTGCTGGCTCTCCTGCTGTTCGTTACAATTTTCTGGCACTGGGACTTCTCTGTCTATAATAGCATCATCCACGAAAAGCCTCATGCAACTTTCGAAGTTATACGCTAGGTCATTTATACAGGGTGAAAAGTATTTAAACCGACAGACTCTGGGAGGTTGTAGGGGACATCAAAACAAATATTTTTCCCTAATGTCATTTCTTCCTATGAGGATTACTTAAACCGGTGGAGGCCGTATTACGCTCTTCAGTTGTAGGCAACTGCTGTCCATCAGTGTAGTAGTCTATTGTCTCTGTTTAGTAATGGAGCGATACAACTGAAGTGAGTGCACCGATATGGTTGGTGCGTACTACGTAGCGCACCACAACGGACGAGATGCACAGCGGGTTTATCAACAACAATATTCTAATCGCCGTATCCCGCATCATACGACCTTTGCTGCTGTGTACCAACGTCTGCGTGAGACCGGATCATTTAGCAGATTACCGGGACAGAGACGCCGTCGCACGGTAAGAACGCTGCAATTTGAGGAAGCTGTCTTGCAGCATGTGGAGCGGGATCCTTCAATCAGCACTCGTGAAATTGCACGTAACATGGGGACGAATCAGACGAATGTAACAACAGTCCTTCGAGAGCAATTGTTACGTCCATTTCACATACAGCGTGTCCATAACCTGGAACCAGTTGATTATCGACCCAGAGCACAGTTTTCGCAGTGGTACCTGAAACAGTGTGAAATGCATCCTACATTTCCATTCTCTGTGTTGTTTACCGATGAAGCAACGTTCGGGCGTGACGAAGTCTCCAACAAGCAGAATTCGCATGTTTGGAGTGAGGCTAACCCACATGCCACAGTTACTAGTGCTCATCAAGTGCGGTTCTTCGTCGGTGTTGTTGGGGACTGTTTAACTGGGCCGTATCTGCTACCTAGGCCATTAAATGGCAGGCACTATTACAATTTTCTCGCCAGAGCATTGCCAGAATTGCTGGAAGACCTCCCTCTCCCTATATGATAACGCATGTGGTTCCACCATGACGGGACGGTGGCACATTTCAATCATCGTGTGCGTCGATTCCTGGTCTGACGGTTCCCAGAAACGTGGATTGGCAGAGGTGGTCCTGCACCATGGCCTACTCGATCCCCAGATATGTCCCCTCTGGGCTTTTTTGTGCGGGGAGAGATGCGCAACCTTGTTTACGCAACCCCTGTTGCATCAGAAGAGGATCTGGATGCCCGGATAGTAGCAGCAGCAGCAGGAACAGTTCAGGATACTCCTGGGGTGTTTGCCCGTGTCAGACAGAACATGATCCGACGGTGTAACCTTTGTTTACGTGTCGATGGAGGCATTTTTGAAAATCTACTGTAACTGAAATTGGGTTGTGTTAATGTATTATCTCTTGGTCATAAAAAAATGGAAAAGTGTTTGTTGGTTTAATTAATTTGCTGCCAGAGAAATCTACCGTTTTAAATACTCCTTATAGGAAAAAATGACATTAGGGAAAAATATTTGTTTTGATGTCCCCTACTATCTCCCAGAGTTTAAATACTTTTCACCCTGTACAGTGTACCCCATCAGGAATGGTCAGTGTTCACGGATAAAACAGGAACCATCATTCGAAGTAAAAACGTCTAGTAAACATGACCTCTAAAACGCATGCCTTAAGAGTTATGAGCATTTCTTCATTTTCGATACTGTGAGACAAATCTCTTCTAATGCAAGCTTTTTGCTTTCCATACTTTCGACTCGGTATTATGGACCAAAGCAAGGAAAAATGTTCAATAAACGTGGGTTTCTAAAGTGCATCCTCAAGAGCTATGAGCATCTTGTCTACTGAACACATGCTCATAGATGTTAATTTATGCATTTTAGAGTTCATGTGTACTAGACCTTTTTGCTTCGAAAGATATCTCTTGGCATACATCTCAATATTGACCAGTCTTCCTGTGACCCCTGTATACATATATTATGAAAAGTCGTGATCCTGTAACATTCCCCTGTGGTACCCTTCCTTAAGAATGATATCAAGTTTATTAGGAACTCTTCAGTCCAATTACAAAGCTGGTCTGATTTTCCATGCGCTCCTGTTTTGTTCCTTAGGCGACCCTGCGCAAGCATATCAAACGTTTTTAAAAGAATAAACCACCATTTGACTGTCTGTTATTACATTTATCTATTGTACTATCCAGATTTCGGCTCTTATGCCATTACCAAGTACAATGATAAGTTGTTAGACCATTGTTAAGTCGAATTTATCAAGGCAGTCCACTAACTAGTTAGTGGAAGGGATAAGTAGGAAACTTATATCTGTGATACTTCTGTATTTATCGTGTCTTCTAAGAGTTCCCATTTTTTGACAGTTACATCTTAAAGACACGTGTTAGCCTTATTTACCTTTTTTTGGTCTGTCTTAACAAATATGACTTAATAATGGTCTAACAACCTTTAGCATTGTACTTGATAACGGAATAAAAGCGGAAATGTGGTTAGTACAGAAGATAAATATAACAATACGCAGTCAAATGGCGTTTTATTCTTTTAAAAGGTATTGCATAACTGTGGCTCAGCGCCATCAGAAACTTTGTATCGAACGTCTTCTGGACGTCAAGGAGCACGGCATCACCTGGCGCAGGATATTTTGGGTCTCGTGCATGAACACAGCAAGCTGAGTTTCACACGATCGTTGTTTTCGGAGATTTTGCATGTTATAATACGGGAGCATTCTAGGAAACAGGAACGACTTACGTATTTATTCAATCCCTGGGAACGTTTCATTCCTTGAGCGACATAGTGTTTTCGGATTGTTTAGTAAAATGTTTTGGTGTAGCACGGTGGCACTTACCACTTCCTCTCCGGCAGTGTTGGTTAATGTGGAAAACGCCGAGTTGCACCACAGATTGGAGTCTACGTCGAATTGTAGCTCCCCCTATGACTGGTTGGGTAAGTCAGTCTAAAAGCCAGATGATGGCAACTCTCTCCACCTACATTAGAACCATGCATAGTAAAGCGCTGTGGTGTTCAAACTAACCTTCGGGTAGATCAAAGCTTAACATCAGTATAAGACTAAATTTTTCTTTACTCATAAGTTATCTGAGTAATTTGAAGCGACCCGCCACGAACTCCCTCTTGCTTCAGCCTCTTCATTTCGTAATAGCACTTGCATTCTTCGAAGTCAATTATTCGCTGGATTAATTCCAATCTCTGTGTTCCTTCTTCTGTCTTCTTACCCTCTACTCTCCGTCTAGTACCAAAAAAGTTTATTCCCTTATATCTTAACACATGTCCTTTCATCCTGTCCTTTGTTATTGTCAGTGTTTTCCCAAATGTTCCTTTCTTCGTCGATTCTGATGCCCTCCTCGTCCCTTACTTGTCAGTCATCTAATTTTCAACTTTCGTCTTTATACCACATCTGAAGTGCTTCAATTGTCTTCTGCTTCCAGTTACCTACAGTCCATGATCACCAGTGCATAATGCTGTCTTACGAATGTCCATTCTGAGAAATTTCTTCCTCTTATTAAGGCGAATGTTTGATATCTGTACACGTCTCATGGCTAGGAACACCCTTTTTGCGAATGCTAGTCTGCTTTTTTTTGCGAATGCTAGTCTGCTTTTTATGTCCTCTTTTATTCCTCCGTCATGCGTTAAATTGCTTCTGAGGCAGCAGTATTACTTAACTTCGTTTACTTCGGGGTCAGCAGTTTTGATGTGGATGTTTCTCGCTATTGTCATTTCTGCTGCTTCTGATTACTTTCGTCTTTCTTCAGTTTACTCTCAATCCGTATTTCATACTCATTAGACTGTTCATTCAGTTCAACATATCCCGTAATTTTTCACTTTCACTGAGGACAACAATGTGATCAGCGAATCTTTGATCTCCTTCATATCATTGATATAATTTCACTCTGAATTTTATTCCCCTCTTGAACCTCTCTTGTGTCTCCGTCATCCCTTCTTCGATGTAAATGTGGTATCGATAGCTACGATGCCACGGCGTAGGTACAAGTTCTTAGGTTGGCACTACGACACCGACACCGACGACAGCGCCCTCTAGCCGGCGCTGTGGAGATCTAAGAGCTCCGCTCCAAATTGAGTCCATTTGATCAAGAGCAGACGGCCAGGACACTTCGCTTGATATAGAGACTTTGCTCTACTTACGACGGGTCTAAGGCTTCGCACCTACGTACAAAGTTATGTGTGCCTCTGTATATATTCAAACACCAGTAAACCACTTTTACTTACATGCAGTGCCGACGTGTTTTAATTCACCTGTTCCTACTCGCTTCCTTCATTCGGCCAACCTTTCAGTTTTCAGGAGCAGACCCACGCGCCGCCTTCCAGGTGGGATGCAGAAGTAAATACTGCATCCCTGTCTTACATCCTTTTTAATCCGAACACATCGTTCTTTGCCTTCCATTCTTATTTTTCTTCCTGGTTATTGTACACATTGCATACTGCCCGTGTTTCACTACAGTTATTTTTCTCAGAATTTCGACCGTCTTGCACCATTTCATATTGTCGGACGCTTGGAGGAGATTAATGTTTAACGTCCCGTCGACAACGAGGTCATTAGAGACGGAGCACCAGCTCGGATTAGGGAAGAATGGGGAATGAAACCCGCCGTCCTCTTTCAAAGGAACCATGCCAGCATTTGCCTAGAACGATTTAGGGAAATCATGGAAAACCTAAATCAGGGTGGCTGGAGACGGGTTTGAACCGTCGCCCTCCCGAATGCGAGTCCAGTGTGCTCACCACTGCGCCACCTCGCGCGGCCGGACGCTTGTTCCAGGACGACAAACCCTGTGAACGTGTCTTGATTTTTCTTCCATTATCAAGGAAAGCGTTTCTGAAGAAGAGAGATTTGTTAACATCGACTACAGATTTAAGTGTCAGGAAGTCTTTTCTGAAAGTATTTGTATGGAAGTGAAACGTGGACGATAAATAGTTTAAACAAGAAGAGAATAGAAGCTTTCGAAATGTGGTGCTACAGAAGAATGCTGAAGGTTAGATGAGTAGATCACATAACTAATGAGGAGGTATTGAATAGGATTGGGGAGAAGAGAAATTTGTGGCACAACTTGACTAGAAGAAGGGATCGGTTGGTAGGACATATTATGAGGCATCAAGGGATCACCAATTTAGTATTGGAGGGCAGCACGGAGGGTAAAAATCGTAGAGGGAGACGAAGAGATGAATACACTACACAGATTCAGAAGGATGTAGGTTGCAGTAGGTACTGGGAGATGAAGAGGCTTGCACAGGGTAGAGTAGCATGGAGAGCTGCATCAAACCACTCTCTGGACTGAAGACCACAACAACAACAACAACATCAAGGACGCCGTCAGGAGTGCCTCCGATGCCTTTACCTTTCCTAGAGCCATACTGATCGTCATCTATTAGATCGCCAATATTAACATTACGAAAGCCTGAAGTTGTAAGATGATTTATGGGCATAATGGATTACGTGTGCTCTTTCATGGGCATCTCTGTCCCGTGAAAAAAGTCGCGAAGAAATGTGAATTCTCACTCCAGAAGACCAGCGAGGAGTTTCGTCACAGCTCTGAATGTGTGGGCGACAGCTCGTGTGTTGTCGCAGCCGGCTGAGAGTTGCAGGTAAGGTGACCCTGGAGAGTGCACTTCACAGTCACTGCTCTGGGAAAGGCGCCAACTGCCTCATGCGCAGCGTGGCGCCGGCTGCACGACCAGCACAAAGGAGCTGCCAACACTGCCTTCAGTCCTACAACAAAATACTAAAGACGTATATCTGCCATGCCTAACGAGTACATGTCGCTCACAACGATCTTCGGACGTCAAAGTGACTTCGACCGTACCGGAATGTAATGTCACAGGACCTTTACTGTTATCAATTAATTTTGACGGGCCAAATTAGCACAGAAAAGCAGAGCATTCTTGGCCAAGAGAAGTCTGCTAGTATCACACATAGGTTTTAATTTGAGGAAGAAATTTCTGAGAATTACATTTGAAGCACAGTCGAATGTGGTAGTGAAACGTGGAATGTGGGAAAACCGGAACAGAAGAGATTCGAAGCATTTGAGATGTGGTGCTACAGAAGAGTTGAAACGTCCCCTTGGAAAAATTATAAATGAGCAGAACTGAACGTACTCAGACATTTCGCTCTTTACCTATTCTGATCAACACTAAACTGACACACAATATTTTTAGCGCAACGCAGTCTCACTTTCAATAATCCCTAAAAAAAGAATGGCCCTGACTAACATTAACCTATACTTTCACAAATCACTTACCTCACAAAAATCTTCGTTACTCAAACTACTGCAATACAGCCAGCGCCACTACTGCCACCTAAATAAAAGATTCTAACTACTGAAGGCACTAACTACCGACAGGTATAGTTAGCAAGTGAAAGATTTTGATAGAGAACAAACAATAGTGTTCAAATGGCTCTGAGCACTATAGGACTTAACATCTATGGTCATCAGTCCCCTAGAACTTAGAACTACTTAAACCTAACTAACCTAAGAACGTCACACAACACCCAGTCATCACGAGGCAGAGAAAATCCCTGACCCCGCCGGGAATCGAACCCGGGCTCGTAGGACGACAATTCGTCACGCTGACCACTCAGATGTCGGGGTGGACAACAGACAGGATGATAGGACATCTGTTAAGAGATCAGGGAATAGCTTCCATGGTAACAGAGGGAGCTGTAGAGGGTAGAAACTACAGAGGAAGACAGAGAATGGAATACATTCAGGAAATAATTGAGGTTCAAAATGGTTCAAATGGCTCTGAGCAATATCTTAACATCTGAGGTCATCAGTCCCCTAGAACATAGAACTACTTTAACCTAACTAACCTAAGGACATCACACACATCCATACCCGAGGCAGGATTCGAACCTGCGACTGTAGCAGCAGCGCGCTTACGGACTGAAGCGCCTAGAACCGCTCCGCCACCGCGGCCGGCAATAATTGAGGTTGAAAGCGTTTCTTGAGATGAAGAGCTCGGCACAGGAGGGGAATTCGTGGTGGCCTGTCAGAAGACTGATGATTCAATAGATGAATAGAGAAGGTCGTGGATGGAGCGAGGGGGAGGAGAAAATGGGACAGAGAGTGGGAGAAGGGGGAAATACATAAGGCAAATGTGATGTCGTCAGTCATACGACGACACCGCCGCCTAATAGATCGATCCGCTGGACACGATTCTCTCGATAAACGGAACAGAAGAACCGCGCAGTACTAGCGTTCGCCTCGAGGCCACTTCATGTGCAGCAGGAGAGTAGTGCATTTATCCCAGTCTACAGTTCGTAGCCGCACTCAATGGTCAGCCAGCGTCGATGTTAGTCATCGTCTGCAGCTCAGTCATTGCTGCCATCAAGTCTTTGTTAGCTCCGTTCCAAGTTAGTCTTCAAATTCACCGGATTCACATTCAAGATTACGAGAGATTAATTCGTCACTGCAAGATTTGTGACTTGTAAATTATGTCATTCTACAGACGCTTAGTTCAGTCGCGTCTTTTATAATTTTCAACCAACTGGTCATGGACTACAGCAAAGTTAAATAATAAATACACTACTGGCCATTAAAATCGCTACATCAAGAAGAAATGCAGATGATAGACGAGTATTCATTGGAAAAATGTCAAATATAATATACTACAACTGACATGTGATTAAATTTTCACGCGATTTGGGTGCATAGATCCTGAGAAATCAGTACCCAGAACAACCAACTCTGGCCGTAGTAACGGCCTTGATACACCTGGGCATTGAGTCAAACAGAGCTTGGATGGCGTGTACAGGTACAGCTGCCCATGCAGCTTTAACACGATACCACAGTTCATCAGCAGTAGTGTCTGGCGTATTGTGACGAGCCAGTTGCTCGGCTACCATTGACCAGACGTTTTCAATTAGTGAGATATCTGGGGAATGTGCTGGCCAGGGCAGCAGTCGAACATTTACTGTATCCAGAGAGGCCCGTACAGGACCTGCAACATGCGGTCGTGCATTATCCTGCGGAAATGTAGTGTTTCTCATGGATCGAATGAAGGGTAGAGCCATGGGTCGTAACACATCTGAAATGTAACATCCACTGTTCAAAGTGCCGTCAATACGAACAAGAGGTGACCGAAACGTGTAACCAATGGCCCCCCATACCATCACGCCGGATGCCACACCAGTATGGCGATGAGGAATACACGCTTCCAATGTGCGTTCACCGCGATGTCGCCAAACACACATGCGACCATCAGGATGCTGTAAACAGAACCTGGATTCATCCGAAAAAATGATGTTTTGCCATTCGTGCACCCAGGATCTTCGTTGAGTACACCATCGGGCGCTCCTGTCTGTGATGCAGCGTCAAGGGTAACCCAACCATGGTCTCCTAGCCGAGTTGCTGCAGACGCCGTCGTACTGTTCGTGCAGATGGTTGTTGTCTTGCAAACGTCCCCACCTGTTGACTCAGGGATCGAGACGTGGCTGCACGATCCGTTACAGCCATGCGGGTAAGATGCCTGTCATCTCGACTGCTAGTGATACGAGACCTTTGGGATCCAGCCAGCATGGTGTACCCTCCTGAACCCACCGATTCCATATCGGACAATTATCAAAGTCGGAACGTGATGGTACGCATTTCTCCTCCTTACACGAGATATCACAACAACGTTTCACCAGGCAACGCCGGTCAACTGCTGTTTGTGTATGAGAAATTGGTTGGAAACTTTCCTCATTTCAGCACGTTGTAGGTGCCGCCACCGGCGCCAACCTCGTGCGAACGCTCTGAAAAGCTAATCATTTGCATATAACAGCATCTTCTTCCTGTCGGTTAAATTTCGCGTCTGTAGCACGCCATCTTCGTTGTGTAGCAATTTTAATGTCTAGTAGTGTACCTTCTTATTTTGTACTCCTGCTAATTAATTGTGTTTTTCTGTTGTACCTACCAAGCAGTCTTGGCATAGTAGAACCCACGTTTCCACCCCCTTGGCTACCTCATATTTGCCACCTCATGTTGATGGACTCGGTTATGGAGGAAGATCGAGAGCCATCAGTTCAAAATGGTTCAAATGGCTCTGAGCAGTATTGGACTCAACATCTGAGGTCACCAGTCCCCTAGAACATAGAACTACTTAAACCTAACTAATCTAAGGACATCACACACATCCATGCCCGAGGCAGGATTCGAACCTGCGACCGTGGCGGTCGCGCGGTTCCAGAGTGAAGCGCCTAGAACCGCTCGGCGACTCCGGCCGGCGAGAGCCATCAGTGTGGAAAAGGAAAATGGAGGAGGCAGAGATGGAAAAAGAGAGAGAAAGGGGTTACGGTCAGAGGGATGGGTAGGAAGATACAAAGAGGTGGAGTAAGTGGACAAAGATGGGCAGGAGGAGAAGGACAGATGGAGGTGGGAGGATGAAGTGGACAAACAGAGGGAGGAAGGGGAGGAGGAGGTGTGTCAGATATACGTTTCGAAAGCATACGCGAGCGAAGCCAGGAGAGAAGGCTAGTCGTGTAATAACTATCTGGAACTTTAAGATAAAAAAGCAAGAAAACACTGGCAGTTGTTTGGTGACGCGGTAACAAATGCTCTAGTCGCAGGCAACTGCTCGCACAGTGGATGACGGAGACAGTGCCGGGCTACTTTCCTGGCGGAGTGGCGGGCAGAGAGCCGCCCTGCTCGCAACTCGGCGGCGGGGGTTTTCATTAGCGTGGTCGGCCACAAATTGGCGCGTCTCGCTACGCTACGCTGCGCTGCGCGGCGCGGCGTGGATCGACCGCTGCCGCGACCCAAATCCTCTTAAGCTGTAGCGCGCACCACTTTTGCATCGTCTGCGCACTAATGCGCCCGTACCGCCACCGCCAATAGCGGCTGGATTTATTTTTTTTCGTATTCACGACAATAATGGCGCGACCTAGTACAACAAATACTGACTGTAGTGACACTTTTTGTAATACAGCAGCATTAATTTTACTTTTCCAAAAAAAGCCCACGGATGCAATTCTGTCGATTATCAATCCACGTCCAATCACTGTAAAATCTCGAGCTTTCGCTAACTATTCACGTGTCCATCATCTGGAGTGCCAGCAGACAATAGAGGGAGCGGCACTGTGCATTCTATTTACTGTGTGTAGCCTGTGCTTTTAATAATCTCAGCAGACACTATGCAGCGCAAGAACGTCGTTCTTTTGAAAAATAATAAATACTGGAATAAGACGCATAAAAATTTTCTGACGCAGCGTAACGCCGGCCGTGGTGGCCGAGCGGTTCTAGGCGCTGCAGTCTGGACCCGCGCGACCGCTACGGTCGCAGGTTCGAATCCTGCCTCGGGCATGGATTTGTGTGATGTCCCTAGGATAGTTAGATTTAAGTAGTTCTAAGTTCTAGGGGACTGATGACCTCAGAAGTTAAGTCCCATAGTCCTCACAGCAATTTGCTTTGAACGCAGCGTAACAGTAGACGACATCTACAAATATGCTTCCACAGGGCAATGTCCAGTGCATCAAGGAGAAGCCACCATTTATCCTGTTACATTCGCTCATTTAAAGATGACTGTCTCACTCTCTGGTATGGGTTAATCTCAGTTATCTACATCTACATCTATGTGATTACTCTGCTATTCACAATAAAGTGCCTGGCAGATGGTTCAATGAACCACCTTCAAGATGTCTCTCTACCGTTCCACTCTCTAACGGCACGCGGGAAAAACGAGCACTTAAATTTTTCTGTGCGAGCCCTGATTTCTCTTATTTTATCGTGATGATCATTTCTCCCTATGTAGGTGGGTGCCAACAGAATGTTTTCGCAATCGGAAGAGAAAACTGGTGAATGAAATTTTATGAGAAGATCCCATCGCAACGAAAAACGCTTTTGTTTTAATGATTGCCATTCCAATTCACTATCTCTCCTATTTCGCGATAATACAGCTGCCCTTCTTTGTACTTTTACGATGTCATCCGTCAGTCCCACCTGACGCGGACCCCACACCGCACAGCAATACTCCAGAATAGGGCTGACAAGCGTGGTGTAAGCAGTCTCTTTAGCAGACCTGTTGCATCATCTACGTGTTCTGCCAATGAATCGCATTCTTTGGTTTGCTCTACCAACAATATTATCTATGTGGTCGTTCCCATCTTGCTCTGATGGCCGCTACGCGTTGTATACGACGGATCTAGTAGTATAACTTTAGCAAATCTTGCTCCAGTACCTGTACTCTGAATTCATTACACACTGTTTATTAACCGGTAATGATCACAACCTAATGACTAACTGCGATTGTTTATTACAGTCATCTATTGATAGACTGAGCCCTGATATCGAGCTCTTCGTACTGAGGACATGTTTTGTAATTAAGGAAGACTCAGGAAAATTATTGATACGATAAAGTTGAACCGAAGAAATAGAGAAATTAGGAAAATCATAGAAGGGTTGAAATAATTCGGGAACTTCAGAAGCAACAATGGATTTCAACAACAGAAAGAGAAACTGATATAAAGACCGGCCTGGAACAGCATGGGAAACCTGTTCTCGATGTAGATGTGGATGTAGAAATGGGCAACAAATGTAGAAGAAGTGTGGATAACTTTACGGTTTCAGTGACAGTACGGAAGCGGAACGAAAGGAGGAAATAAGGCCAGAGAAGAGTTTTGAAAATTTTGAAGTGTATTTTTAGAGATGGCTGTAAAAACTGAATGGACACGTACGGCACAAAATTAAACGTATTAATCTTGACGGGACAAAAACAGTAGGGAAAAATCCTAGAATGAGCTATAGACTTGCGTGGCTAGTTCGTAAGAACGCATAGTGAATGGTGGATTGACAAATATAGCTGAGAAAGGGTGATAAAGTCTGGAACACGAGGAGATGAACAGATAGACAGGGCGTACGAAGACCCATCGAACCAGTTATAGGAATTACGGAGAAGAAATCTTTTTCGTCATTTTCACAATTCAACTTTTTTGTCATTCATTTGGTATAAATCTGTCGCATTTAGACGATCGTGGGAAATGTGCTTGTTGAATTATTTTTTCTAACCTTCTCTCAGTTACGCCCCTTTCCAGTTGCATTCTCAGTTTTGGTGTTAAGAAAGGCATACATACAGCAAACTGATCAATTGCAAGTGTTACTTCCGCGTAGAATATCTCGAGTGAACGGCCGAGGCTTTTCTTCTTTTCGGGGAAGCCTAACAGAACGTAGCTTTTCAGCAACGCTATTTCGAATGCTCCCATTCAAGTGCACAATCGGCAGAACAGGCACCGGTGGTGGACGTATAGGCAGTAGCGTTTTGCACCTGGCCAGTCATTACAAGAACATTACACACCTGTTGAGCGGTCTGAAGCGGAGAATTCCCTTCGCGTTTACCGTAACAGGCGCCACCAGAGAGGTGATGCAGTTTACGAGGGCTTGCAAAGAAGTAACATATTCGAATTTTTTATGTGAAAACTCTTGAATAAAACAAACGTTAACATTCTATATCTTTGTTATTCACTCTGCCACTAGAGGGCTCCGAACTGCAGCGTGTTCAAATCAAATGTTCAAATGTGTGTGAAATCTTATGGGACTTAAGTACTAAGGTCATTAGTCCCTAACTTTACACACTACTTAACCTAAATTATCCTAAGGACAAACACACACACCCCTATGCCCGAGGAAGGACTCGAACCTCCGCCGGGACCAGCCGCACAGTCCATGACTGCGCCGCCCCAGACCGCTCGGCTAATCCCGCGCGGCGAATTGCAGCGTGTAAGACGATGCTATGTAATGCAACTATGTCGGTGCGTGAGAAATAGCGTGCTGTAATCGAGTTCCGAATTCGAGGAGTTCGCCCGCACATGGAACACCCTGTCTTTCAGCATGACAATGCGAGACCGCACACACATATAGCGACGTGTGCAACAGTCCGATGCCTTGGATTCACTGTATTCGATCATCCTCCATCCAATACCGAGTTGGTCTCATCCGATTTTCATCTGTTTCCAAAATGTAAAGAACACCTTCGATTACTTCACTTTGATAGTGACGAATCGGTGCAAGCAGAGGTGTTGCGGGTCCTTCAACAAAAGCAGACATTCTTCAGTGACGGTATCAACAAACTGGCCTATCGTTGGGAGAAACGTGTTCGTCGCCAGGACGAATAATAAAGCTTGTTTTATTTAAAAAGCTTTAAAGAGTTTCCATACTGAAAATTCGGAGGTATTACTTTTCAGCACACTCTCTTAAAACGGCAGAATCATGACCGGAATCTAGCGGCTGCAGGTCGAGTTTCTGTCCACCGAATTACGTGTTACAGAAATCGCTCACGGAAACAGCGAAATTACACCTAAAGCAAAGACAGTTGTCTGGTCCAAGCCAAGTATTGTACAGTGTGGGCAAAACAAAACTGGCCCGGGAAATATTTAACTCGCCTTAATATAGGCAACCAAAAGTACATCACCTTCTCAGCAACTTCCCACGCCCCACTTCCACCCTTCGAATCTGGGAAGTCTAGCTCCTGTTTAGCTCCCTTCCTGATTTGTTTGGAGCTGGTCTTTGCTTTGCAGGTGATCTGTCACTGTGTTATTACAACCGAACTAGCATTTTCGGTTTTTACACTCGCCATAGAACCCGCCCTGCTAACACTTGGTGCTGTGGCACTCCACGCAATAGCAGCTGGTTCGAATCTTGCTGGTGGAAACAATTTTAATCACCAATATTAGGCCAGAAATGGGAGGAGAGATGATGAGGCACAGTTCGAGATGTTACGCCAATGTTGTAGTTCAGTTCTAAATTTCGACATGTGTCCATCTGATGGCGCCATAATACTCGGCAGTGCTTTTGGTGCTGTTCAAGATGAGTAGACCTTATGGCGGAACCGGGTTTATCCCTCTCTCTATCACTGTTATCGACTAAACAATATAATACACTCTTTCATTCATAAATATCTTGATCGCATTTGACAGATATATGTGGCTACTACAAATGATTCGTTTGTTTGCGAAGTTCCTCTGATCAAACGACACACGTCCACGTGGTACCCCAGTTGGTTTCGTATCTCAAGCAGCAACATCCTACCAATTGTCATCACAACAGCACTACTGACCCATTATTCTTGGCAGTGGCGGATACGTAAACACGGTCCGCCAAAGGAAAAACTCGCAGAGCGTTAGATCAGGCAACGTAGTGGGCCAAGGGAACAGAGCCACACCATTTGCACTGCTACGCCCAGTCAACCGATGCGGAAGTTCGTCGTTTAGGGAACGACGTGTATATCTATACACCAGTGAATGAGCGAGTGCCCCGTCTTGATGTAACATGAAATTCTCAGAATCGGCAGTCAGTTGTGGAAATAACCTCAACTGCAACATATCACGATAAGAGGTCTCCGTCACAGCTTTGTCACAGAAGGAAAACGCCCCTCACAAGTTCGTCTGTGACTCCGCACAGAAAAAAATTTACGTTCTGGCGAATCTCGTTAATGCGCCACAATTTCATGAGGATGTTCAGCGACCCACACTGTCACATTGTGGCTATGAATCTTTTCAGGGAGATGTAAATTGCTTCATCGCTGAATATCAGACTGGAGATGAAATGGTCATCCTCAAGTACTTTCTGCATTGTGGTGCAAAATTGCCATAATCCTCCTGCACGAGCTGCAGAGGGTACGGTTTGCAATGCAACCACCGTCGCTAAATTTCCCCACATTTTGCTGCGGTATTCCAAGTTCGTGGTTTGCGCGGACCGTTTAGTTTTTAGGACTTCATACGAAACTTTCTCTCACCGTCTCCACAGCTGCATCTGGCGCACTTTGTCGACCGGCAGCCAGTGCCCCTAAATTAACGATACCAACGCAAAGTGCTCTGTTTACATGACGGTTCTTTTCCACAATTCCTTCTGAATGCACGCTTAATTGTTGTAACGGATAAAAGTCTCGCATATTCCAATACAAAAAAACTAGTTTCTTAGTTTGAAACCATTTTGTCAAGGAACGGCACTCGTAACACCAACTGGTGGGCACAATGGAAACTCGGTGAGTTCTAGCTATGCATAAGTCATATTTGTATACGTAATACTTTGGAATATACAGGGTGTAACAAAAAGGTACGGCCAAACTTTCAGGAAACATTCCTCACACACAAATAAAGAAAAGATGTTATGTGGACATGTGTCCGGAAACGCTTAATTTCCATGTTAGAGCTCCTTTTAGTTTCGTCAGTATGTACTGCACTTCCTCGATTCACCACCATGATTTCATACGAGATACTCTACCTGTGCTGCTAGAACATGTGCCTTTACAAGTACGACACAACATGTGGTTCATGCACGATGGAGCTCCTGCACATTTCAGTCGAAGTGTTCGTACGCTTCTCAACAACAGATTCGGTGACCGATGGATTGGTAGAGGCGGACCAATTCCAGGGCCTCCACGCTCTCCTGACCTCAACCCTCTTGACTTTCATTTATGGGGGCATTTGAAAGCTCTTGTCTACGCAACCCCGGTACCAAATGTAGAGACTCGTCGTGCTCGTATTGTGGACGGCTGTGATACAATACGCCATTCTCCAGTGCTGTATCAGCGCATCAGGGATTCCATGCGACGGAGGGTGGATCCTTGTATCCTCGCTAACGGAGGACATTTTGAACATTTCCTGTAACAAAGTGTTTGAAGTCACGCTGGTACGATCTGTTGCTGTATGTTTCCATTCCTTGATTAATGTGATTTGAAGAGAAGTAATAAAATGAGCTCTAACATGGAAAGTAAGCGTTTCCGGACACATGCCCACATAACATATTTTCTTTCTTTGTGTGTGAGGAATGTTTCCTGAAAGTTTGGCCGTACGTTTTTGTAACACCCTGTATAAAACTTTGAAAACGAATGAATCATTTATGGTAGCCCCGCACTACAGATAACTGGGTTCGGTAATGAATCATCACCAGAAAAAAAATCTAGATATGTCCTAAAGGCAAAATTACTGTTAAATATAAACAGTTATAAAGTATTTAAAAGTGCAAGATAAAGAGAAAAATACACCCAGTGTGTTGTTACTAGAGTAATAAGAATTACAGTTGTTTTAAACGTGGTCAGCAACAAATGTTCAAACTTACTTTCTGCTCCAGCGATGTCTTAAACGGTTGCTGTGCGATTGTCTGAGATACGGTGCAGTTGGTGACCTGGTTTCTGCAAGCGCTGCCCCACGACCGGCCAGCGGTACAAATAATAACGCTACCCTTTCCCTTTTGCTCGGCGGTAGCGAGATATTTCCGCCGGAAAAATCCGACGATATCCGATATCCGCTGACTCCACAGAGAAACGGAAATCCACGGGCCTACTGTCCTTATCCCCAATGCAGTATACCCCTTCGACTCCACAGAATTCCCCTCCTCCTCTACTGCCGAATTTTTTTTACACTGTCAGAGCAATCTCGCCCTACGAGCTGGCAGTGGGAACAAAAAAAAATTAGTAACAATAAAAAGACAGCGAGAGGGTCTTAACGGGTTCCTTTACGACGTTAATTTCCTCAGGGCCAGCCGAAATTGTCTTTTAAGGTGTTCTGGAACGGTGGATTTATTTCACCATCCGCTAGGGAAGTACGAAAGGTTTTATTAGGATTCGTGTTCGGTATTACGGCTCCTTAAGGTTCTCGACACTATTCCCTCGTTTATTGTCTTACGTTACTGTTTAACTTCTAGACACAGCCGGGTGTTGGCTCTGCATCGAAGTTCTGGCGATATGACTCTTAATAATGGTATATGTTCTGTAATTACACACCTATACTTTACTGCCACAGTTTAGTGAATATGTGACATCTAAGTATATTCTACGCAGAATCGGAGAAGAAAGGAATATGTGGAAAACACTGATAAGGAGAAGGGACAGGATGATAGGACATCTGCTAAGACATAAGGGAATGACTTCCATGGTACTAGAGGGAGCTGTAGAGGGCAAAAACTGTAGAGGAAGACAGAGATTGGAATACGTCAAGCTAATAATTGAGGACGTAGGTTGCAAGTGCTACTCTGAGATGAAGAGGTTAGCACAGGAAAGGAATTCGTGGCGGGGCGCATCAAACCAGTCTAAAAAAAAAAAAAATAAAATATATATATATATATATATATATATATATATATATATATATATATATATATTCTACCACCTTGTCTTGCTATTCAGTAAATGAGATTTTCTTTTTCTCCCTCTCTCTGCCTGTTTCATTCCCACAAGAGGTCGAACGTACAATAACAGTGCATTCGCACTGAACGTGGCGGTTTCATGGCCCACCCAGGCGAATCAGTTATATAAATGCATCGTGTATGTTAGACCGGCACGATATGTTACACCCTCTCTCTCATCCATCGGGTGCCAATTTTTGCCTCTTTAACGCGAGCCTGAAATCAATCGCCACATATATGCACTACCATAGCCGTTAGTGTAGTGTTCAGTGTAGTAGACACTTTTGCGCGTTCATACCTAAATTAAATATCGAACCCGAACCGACTGAATCGACTAACACATTCTACTTAAATCAAATATCGAACGTGAACCGACTGAATCGACTATCGCTAGGGATCGCAGCGAAATGAATTCCGATGACCGCTGAGCGTGTGAGTGCGAGTGGGCCGTTATAAGCTGCTTTCGGTTTCGCATGCGACTCCTCTGAATTAATAATAAGGGCTGGCGAACCGCGGTGTGGGTCCGCGTGGTCGATTGACTTGGCGCGGTTGGCAATCGTCACTGTTGACTCTGCACTGTGGTCGCAATTATGCCGCACAGCGGCCAGCTGCCGGCAACGTGTTTGCCTCTTGTTGCTACGATACCTCTGTAAATAACGTCCCTAGCGTAGATAACGTAACGTTCGCCCGAGAGCATGACGCGCTCTTATTGTTGACGTAGGTGCATTTTTCAACGCTCACGCTACGGCGATTGTATGCATATTGCACGAAAAGTGGAAGCGGCAATGTCTCTTCGTGTCGCGATGGTCGGTGGCATTCGGGCTAAAATGCATCGAAGCTAACAGTGTTGTTTATCTTCGAAACTCATGTTTTCTCCTCTGGATAGGTGACATTGAGCGAATAGCTTATCCTTTCCCTAGTCTTCAATGTAAACAACCGCTTCAGTCACAAAGCATGTATAAGGGGCAGACAAATGAAAGCAAGACAGATGGAAGAAAGCATGTTTATTATTTCAAAAGTAATCGCCGTAACTGTGAGACAAGACAGTCGCTGCCTTCGTGGAAAAATACTTGCAGTTGTACCCAGGTGTGCATCTCTTCGCCGGAATCAAATCGACGGCCACCAATATCTTCCTTCAGGGCTCCAAAAATATGAAGATCGCATGGGAAGAGTTCGGAACTGTATGGGTCCACCTACCTCACCACCGCCCCACACCGAACCCTGGGTTATTGCAGTGCTTATTCTGCGGTTCGGCCTCCAGCGGACCCCCCCCCCCCCCTCTCTGGGAACGTCTCATACCAGACAAGTGTAATCCCAAATGTTTGCGTGGTAATGATGGTGTACGCGTACGTGGAGACAGTGTTTGCGCAGCAATCGCCGACATAGTGTGACTGAGGCGGAATAAGGGGAACCAGCCCGCATTCTCCGAGGTAGATGGAAAACAGTCGTATAAACCATCCACAGGCTGGCCGGCACACGGGACCGGGCGGATTCGTGCCGGAGATCGGCACGCCTTCCCGCTCGGACAGCAGCGCGTTAGACAGCGTCGCTAGTCGGCCGGGCACAGTTTACTTACTTTTTTACGTCTATCTTTTTTTTTTATTTGGCTTTCTCTTAGGACAGTCAGCAGCTCGTGGTCTCGTGGTAGCGTTCTCGCTTCCGGAGCACTGGGTCACGGGTGCGATTCCCTACGGGGTCAGGGATTTTCCCCTGCCTCGAGATGGCTGGGTGTTGTGTCGTCTTCATCATCATCGTTCATGCTCACTACGGTCGGAGGAAGGCAATGGCAAATCACCTCCGCTAGGACCTTGCCTAGTACAGCATTGTCCCCTCCGCTCTGTCAAGGAGTATGGGACTTCATCATCATCTTATGACAGTGATGAGTACAATATCATGCAGGTACACTCCCCTTAACCAGCACAGACAGTTTCATCGTTAGCAACAAGTAGAGCAGAAGTTCAAATGAACAGATGAGGCAACTAATGAAAACTTACTGAATTGAATCGAGAAGAAAATACCGTTATCGCACAACCTGAATAAAAATGAAGACTGCAATTTAATGCTATTCCTTACGCGGTTTGAACTAAATCCTGATGACTCTACCAAAGAACATTGCACATCGTTCTTATTAACAACACATGCACTACAATATCGTGTATACCCGCCGATAACCAGGCAGCGACTTCCAAATTAAAATGTCCTTCCCTGTATAGGAATTACATAACGTGTGTAGGAGTAAGCTTATGAAGCGAGATCGACGAAATACGGAAGCTCGGGTCTGGTCGTGAGTCGTGCAAGCATAGCCAAAACGATTAAGGTGACCGCTCGCGTAAAGCGGAAAATCTGAGTTCGAATCCCGGCGCGGCACAAATTTTCATCGTCGTCATTCCGTTGCTGATGGTTGTGTTCGCAATTGCGAATGTCTTTCATGTAGTAATATACACTCCTGGAAATGGAAATGGAAAAAAGAACACATTGACACCGGTGTGTCAGACCCACCATACTTGTTCCGGACACTGCGAGAGGGCTGTACAAGCAATGATCACACGCACGGCACAGCGGACACACCAGGAACCGCGGTGTTGGCCGTCGAATGGCGCTAGCTGCGCAGCATTTGTGCACCGCCGCCGTCAGTGTCAGCCAGTTTGCCGTGGCATATGGAGCTCCATCGCAGTCTTTAACACTGGTAGCATGCCGCGACAGCGTGGACGTGAACCGTATGTGCAGTTGACGGACTTTGAGCGAGGGCGTATAGTGGGCATGCGGGTGGCCGGGTGGACGTACCGCCGAATTGCTCAACACGTGGGGCGTGAGGTCTCCACAGTACATCGATGTTGTCGCCAGTGGTCGGCGGAAGGTGCACGTGCCCGTCGACCTGGGACCGGACCGCAGCGACGCACGGATGCACGCCAAGAACGTAGGATCCTACGCAGTGCCATAGGGGACCGCACCGCCACTTCCCAGCAAATTAGGGACACTGTTGCTCCTGGGGTATCGGCGAGGACCATTCGCAACCGCCTCCATGAAGCTGGGGTACGGTCCCGCACACCGTTAGGCCCCAACATCGTGCACTCCGCCTCCAGTGGTGTCGCGACAGGCGTGAATGGAGGGACGAATGGAGACGTGTCGTCTTCAGCGATGAGAGTCGCTTCTGCCTTGGTGCCAATGATGGTCGTATGCGTGTTTGGCGCCGTGCAGGTGAGCGCCACAATCAGGACTGCATACGACCGAGGCACACAGGGCCAACACCCGGCATCATGGTGTGGGGAGCGATCTCCTACACTGGCCGTACACCACTGGTGATCGTCGAGGGGACACTGAATAGTGCACGGTACATCCAAACCGTCATCGAACCCATCGTTCTACCATTCCTAGACCGGCAAGGGAACTTGCTGTTCCAACAGGACAATGCACGTCCGCATGTATCCCGTGCCACCCAACGTGCTCTAGAAGGTGTAAGTCAACTACCCTGGCCAGCAAGATCTCCGGATCTGTCCCCCATTGAGCATGTTTGGGACTGGATGAAGCGTCGTCTCACGCGGTCTGCACGTCCAGCACGAACGCTGGTCCAACTGAGGCGCCAGGTGGAAATGGCATGGCAAGCCGTTCCACAGGACTACATCCAGCATCTCTACGATCGTCTCCATGGGAGAATAGCAGCCTGCATTGCTGCGAAAGGTGGATATACACTGTACTAGTGCCGACATTGTGCATGCTCTGTTGCCTGTGTCTATGTGCCTGTGGTTCTGTCAGTGTGATCATGTGATGTATCTGAGCCCAGGAATGTGTCAATAAAGTTTCCCCTTCCTGGGACAATGAATTCACGGTGTTCTTATTTCAATTTCCAGGAGTGTAGATGCTGCAGCAGTATGTTGAAGGAAATATAGAGGCAAAGAGAAGAGCGACAAAAAGAAGTTATATGGACTCCACAAAAGTGGAATACGGTTATACGGACGTTGGGGAACTGGCACTAAAAGAAAATCTGTGGTTAACAGACGTTGATACACGCTGGCAAAGAACGACGATTGCGGAGATAGAGAAGACAGACGCAAGTCCCCACGAATGGAACGGGGAAGATGGTCGATGGCAAGATGGCAAATCTGTCCTAAAGCGAGAGGTGGTTTCCGTTAATACAAACGCAGACACGTAATGGCGTGCTTTCAGAGAGGGCCGTCCGGAATCAACTCCAGATCTCGGCATCCGGTCGATAGTGCGGTAGCGCTCTGCGAGGCTTCCCGGTGCAAACTAATTACCAAACAACAACTTCAGAACGGACGTGTCGCAGCCCCGGCATTAATCTTTAATTAAATTAAAGATTAATCAGAGAGCGGTGCCGGAGCAGGTGGTACGGAGTCGGCGGTGGCGGTGGCTGCTGTCACGATCAGGACGCCTGCCGATACAAAATCCAAAGGAGGGCGGAGTCAGATGGGTATCTGGCAGCGCGCGCGTTCGCCGAGTATCTTCTTGCGCAGTGTTTCTCTCCCGAGCGTTTCGCACACACGTTTTTATTCTGTTGGTATTAAAATTGTCAGCTAGCAAATCATCATTATCAGTGTTTTGCCGAATGCGGATTTTCACGTGGTAGCTCTCCATGCCCTCCTGTCTTTAGCCATCCTTTTCACGTACGCGTTATTTCCACTTTTATGTTGTCTATCACGTAGCTCTTCCTTCCTCTCAACCTTCTCCCTCCTTCCAAAGCGTCCGTCAGCAAGTACTTCAGTCTCAATGAACGTCCCACCGGTTCTTCTTCCTTCCTCTTACAACCTGCAACAATATTCTCTCACCAACACTTTCCAAGACTCTTTCAGTACTCACTATTCCATTTAGCTTGTCCTCCACATCCTCCTCCACATCCACATATCAAATGCCTCTATTCTTCTCTCATTCTCTCGTCTCAGTGTCCATGTTCTGCCCCATAGAGTGCCACATGCCAAACCAAACACTTGCCAAAACTTTTCCTCATACCTGTACCTGGTCTACTAAACAATAATCTCCTGTTTCTACTGAGAGCCTTCTTCGCTTTAGCAATGACTGTTTCCACATCCCCATGGCATCTCAGGTCTTCAGTGATCGTACTTTCAAGATATTTAAATGCTCCTACTTGGCTGATAATAACTTCAAATGTTTTTTATTCGACTCTTTGATCACAATATCAATTCTTTAGACGATGACCGGTTTCAGTCCGTATTGACCATCCTCAGATCTTTTTTACGCCATGTCCTAAAGTGATAAGGCCATAATGGCACCGTCAAAACTTATAAATATAAGCAGCACAGCATCGTCACACAGATCTAAAATAAGGTGTAGAATAGGCCACATCGTCCACCTTGGATCACTGTATACGCGACCATGTCGCAGGTGGTGTAATAATAACTTGTCCAATCTTAATTCTTGTCACTCTCCTTCCTTTGCCGATCTCCTTACTCTTTGTTTTGGCTTTATTGATTCGCATCCCACATTCCATACAGACTTCGTTCAGACCTTTGAGCGTTTTATATACAGTTCGTCAGGTCATCAGCAAATCGTATACATGCCACTGATGCCGCCACTAATACCATGTCATCAACACACGATATTTTCTTGTCAGCAATACACACTCCTCTCATTCGATCGAAGCCTTTCGCAATAATCTCTTCCAGGTATCAGCTGAACAATAAAGCGGAGAGGCAACAACCTTGTCTAACGTCCCTTCTAGTGCTGCTCCCTTTCGATTTCAATTCCAATCCTTATTTTTACCTTCGGTTGCAAATATACCAGACAGGATAGATAGAGGTAACAGGGAAGATCAAAAGTAGAGCAGCACGTTTCGCTACAGGCTGATTTATTAACCACAAAATCGTCACAGAGATGGTCAGACAATTTCGGTCGCAGCCGCTGCAAGAGAGGCGTTATGCATCGCGGTGTGGTTTACTATTACACCGAGCGAGGTGGTGCA
The DNA here is from genome assembly GCF_023864345.2 of Schistocerca serialis cubense. NCBI lineage: Eukaryota > Metazoa > Arthropoda > Insecta > Orthoptera > Acrididae > Schistocerca > Schistocerca serialis. The sequence continues at coordinate 217,015,722 of NC_064645.1, forward strand.
GTGGTTAGCACACTGGACTCTCATTCGGCCGGTCGGCGGTTCAAACCCGTGTCCGGCCATACAGACTTAGGTTTTCCGTGAAGTGCCTAAATCACTCCAGGCAAATGCCGGGATGATTTCTTTGAAACGGCACGATCGATTTCTTTCCCCATCCTTGACGCCATCCGAGCTTGTGCTACATCTCCAATGACTTCGATGTCGACGGGACGTTAAACCCAATCTTCCTTCCTCACTTACTTCTCCAACCGCACAGGCCATGAAGGCCCAAAGGTACCGACCGGCCGCCGTGTCATCCTCATCCACAAGCGTCACTGGATGCGGATATGGAGGGGCATGTGGTCAGCACACCGCTCTCCCGGCCGTATGTCAGTTTCCGGGACCGGAGCCGCTACTTCTCAATCAAGTAGTTCCTCAGTTTGCCTCAGAAGGGCTGAGTGCACCCCGCATACCAACAGCGCTCGGCAGACTGGATGGTCACCCATCCAAGTACTAGCCCAGCCCGACAGCGCTTAACTTCGGTGATATGACGGGAACCGGTGTTACCACAGCTGCAAGGCCGTTGGCACCTCACTTACTTGCTGTTATAAAATTCCGAGAGCTTTAGTTCATAGAACATTCACCCAATATATTGCTTCCTCCTGCGTATATCTCGCGAAAAGACCATGAAGGTAAAAGGGAAGAGATTGGAGTTCACACCGAGGGATACTGGCATCGTTCTTTGCGCGAACCGATCGCGACTGGAACAGGGAAAGAGGGGGGCGGGGATAGGGAAGTGTGCGTCGTATATATTCAACAGCCGGCCGATGTGGCCGAATGGTTCTAGGAGATTCAGTCTGGAACCGCGCGACCGCTACGGTCCCAGGTTCGAATCCTGCCTCGGGCATGGATGTGTGTGATGTCCTTAGGTTAGTTAGGTTTATGTAGTTGTAAGATCTAGGGGACTGATGACCTCAGAAGTTAAGTCCCATAGTGCTCAGAGCCATTTGAACCATATCTAACATTTGACATTTTATTTGTAAAGACCATTCTTGATCACGTAAGTCGTACTGTTTCGGCTGTTGCTATCTTCAGTTCTGTTATAAATACAAAAACAGTAGTGTGAGAACCAAAGTTCAGTTAGCTGAATCTAAACCTACAAAAGGCATACAAATACGTAAGAAATAACAAGTAAAAAATAATAACATAGTTAACAGCCAAGCATAGCAGTCATGTATACCACAAGAAATATTCTGATTTTATAAAGGTGAATATCTATACACATGGGTACACTGTAAGTGCCATAACATGATGGCTGACTCGTTTACAGACTGTACGTCTTCAACTGATATATCTAAAAAATTTTCTGCAAATTTTAACATTTCTCATCTAACGTCCATTATCCGAAGCAAATCGTTCATGTGAGCCAGCAGATATAGGATCCCCTGGCGCGTTACACACTAGAGTTCGCCGTTTCCTGGCGATGAACCAACAAGCCGAAAACCGGTTTGAAATAAACAAATTAGAGGAACAAAAAGTCAGTCTGCTTGTTTTGCAACCTTAAATGTAGTCATGGAGGAATGCAACTAATTTTGCAGAATTTTTTTTCATTCAACGAGCGATCCTCTACCTAAATTTTTCTCTGTGCTAAGAGGAGGCTCTACATTCACAGTTGAAATGTGTTATTCTGCTCTTACAGCCGCCCACAATTCCGGCAGCTTTTACTGCGCTCGCAGCTTTGGGTCGAGATTCCATTAAGGGCTCTCCTGTTTTTCAGTGCCTCGAGTCCAAGTGCCTTGCTTGAAATTAGCCCCATTTGCGTGTCGGTATCTGTCTGCCACTTTTTGTACGCAATTCCTGGCCATTTGCGGCGCTTTGTGGGGTCCCTCCCGCGGCGAAACTCTTACACAGGCAATCGCTTTGTATCGCGTAATGGATGCGTACACGTTATTATTGGGTAGCGCGGGTATCTACAGCTGTGGTTCCATTCGGACACTTCTGAGAAACAAAGCAACGGAAGGTACCGATGTGGGAGGGAGACAGGAGCGCTAGAGTGGGTCCGCAGGCTTGTTAGCATTGGTTTTCGTGAGCCGTCGTGTCCGGCACTTGTCGCGGCACTCCAGAGGGCGCGTGTCCGTATAACGAAGGCTGTTGATCAAGTGGACGAGGGCGCCCCGACGACGTCTGTCACGCACGCAGCCCATCAGCCGAGGCGCGTGTCACACAGCACTCCATTCCCACTGCCACCCGGCCACGTAAACCTCGGCGCCACCAAATGTATGCGCGGGTAACGGGTGTAATTTTTCCGGAGGCAAGTAGAGTTCTCGGGGCGATTGCTCACACTCTGGTTACTTATTCATGCGTTACGTTCTACACGACTACTGGAAACTTAAGAATCGTGGTCACGGGACGAGGAAGCTTACTCGGTATTCGCTCAGTTTCCAAAGCGAATCATGCCACCACAATAGTTCGTGATGTACACACTACTGGCCATTAAAATTGCTACACCACGAAGATAGCGTGCTACAGACGCGAAATTTAACCGACAGGAAGAAGATGATGTGGTACGCAAATATGCAAATGATTAGCTTTTCAGAGTGTTCACAGAAGGTTGGCGCCGGAGGCGATACCGACAACGTGCTGACATGAGGAACGTTTCCAACCGATTACTCATACACAAACAGCACTTGACCGGCGTTGCCTGGTGAAACGTTGTTGTGATGCCTCGTGGAAGGAGGAGAAATGCGTACCATCAGTTTCCGACTTTGATAAAGGCCGGATTGTAGCCAATCGCGATTGCGGTTTATCGTATCGTGACATTGCTGCTCGCGTTGGTCGAGATCCAATGATTGTTAGCAGAATATGGAATCGGTGGGTTCAGGAGGGTAATACGGAACACCGTGCTGAATCCCAACGGCCTTGTATCACTAGCAGTCGAGATGAATGCCATCTTATCCGCATGGCTATAACTGTTCGTGCAGCCACGTCCCGATCCCTGAGTCAACAGATGGGGGCGTTTGAAAGATAACAACCATCTGCACGAACAGTACGACGACGTTTGCAGCAGCATGGACTATCAGCTCGGAGACCATGGCTGCGGTTACCCTTGACGCTGCATCACAGACAGGAGCGCCTGCGATGGTGTACTCGACGACGAACCTGGGTGTACGAATGGCAAAACGTCATTTTTTTCTGATGAATCCAGGATCTGTTTACAGCATCATGATGGTCGCATCCGTGTTTGGCGACATCGCGGTGAACGCACATTGGAAGCGTGTATTCCTCATCGCCATACTGGTGTAGCATGCGGCGTGATGGTGTGGGGGGCCATTGGTTACACGTTTCGGTCACCTCTTGTTCGCATTGACGGCACTTTGAACAGTGGACGTTACATTTCAGATGTGTTACGACCCGTGGCTCTACCATTCATTCGATCCCTGCGAAACCCTGCATTTCAGCAGGATAATGCACGACCGTATGTTGCAAGTCCTGTACGGGCCTTTCTGGATACAGAAAATGTTCGACTGCTGCCCTGGCCAGCACATTCTCCAGATCTCTCACCAATTGAAAACGTATGGTCAATGATGGCCGAGCAACTGGCTCGTCACAATACGCCAGTCACTACTCTTGATGAACTGTGGTATCGTGTTGAAGCTGCATGGGCAGCTATACGTACACGGCATCCAAGCTCTGTTTGACTCAATGGCCAGGCGTATGAAGGCCGTTATTACGGCCAGAGTTGGTTGTTCTGGGTACTGATTTCTCACGATCTATGCACCCAAATTGCGTGAAAATGTAATCACATGTCATTTCTAGTATAATATATTTGTCCAATGAATACCCGTTTATCATCTGCACTTCTTCTTGGTGTAGCAAATTTAATGGCCAGTAGTGAATTAATGGCCTTGTAGGAAAAGAAGTCAAAAATGTGCTTATGACTATGAAGAATGGACTAGCTTCAGACGTAAATGGATTACCCATGAAGTTATTCAAAAACTTCGGTTGTTAATCGCCTGTGCTTTCAGGTGCATCATAATGGAGAGGGGAACAATAAATTTTAGTACCATAGCAATGGATAAAATCATACATTTCCAATAGCCGCGCTGGGTATCCGCCCGGTCTAAGGCGCCTTTCCACGGTTAGCGCGGCTCCCCCCGTCGTAGGTTCGAGTCCTCCCTCGTAAATCCTTATCGTAAGTTGATTTAAGTTAGATTAAGTAGTGAGTAAGCCTAGGGACCGATTACCTCAGCAGTTAGGTCCCATAGGAACTTACCACTTCCATTTACAACATACATAAAAAAGGAGTAAGTGTAACAGATTAAGTTCCTAGATTAAATTTGTAAAGGTGAGAATCGAATTACAAATTGTGGGCGGAGAGTAACGGGATGGGTTCCCTGCAGAATTTAGAGATGCATATGGTTTTCATTGACTCTTTTTTACATTTATTATTGGCTTTTGGGCAGCACCCATACAGCGAGCCTCAAACAATAAAAAACGGCAGTTATCTATTACATTCATTTAAACTGAATTTAAGTAAACGATCGAAGTGAATTAACATATTTGCTATATTATAATACAAAAAATTCTCCCTTCCTCCTTCTCTTCTTGTAACGTTCTTCATAAATCTGCTGAATGAATGCGTGGTGTGGGAATGCATACAGAACTGGAGTTATCGTGTCGAGTGTTGTAACTGACAAGTGGTGTGCTTACTCTGTGTTATTGTTAGCAAAACTTTATGCGAATTAATTGGGCAATGCAACTCCCAATACCAGTAAAGAAAAACAATCACTACAAACTACATTCAGCTTCTCAGGCGCTGAATCCTGTGGTCCTGCTGAAAACTGATAACTTTGCACATAACAAATAAATGTCTTATCTCTAAGGCAGCGATGGTGGATTTATTTTTTAATTTGCTTTATTTTCGATCCATACCATTGATCTTAAGAAAGACTATGATACCATCCCTCTCTGTAAATTGTTGAGTGTAATGTTAGAAAATGTAGTGTCTCATTTATGTGTTCTAGCTCTTAGAGTATTATGCAGGATGTTCCAGGAGGAAATGTCAACATACAGGGATATGAGAGGAACGATCATTCGAAGCTAAAAGGTCTAATAACATGGGCAGTAAAATGCATATTTTCAGTGTTATGAGAACCTGTTCAGTAGAAGAAATGTGTTTCACAGTAGCGGAATTATATGTTTGTTTATTTAGTTGTTTGTTTGTGGGTACCGCAGAGGGAGATGTTACAGTGGATATAATAAGTTATCATTCTTCCGTATTGGTATTGTATATGTCCCTCGCAATTTTCGAAGGTTTCATTTCCTGTACAAATGAAGCACATTTCATTTGCTAATTTATATGTTTAAACCTTTTTTTCCGAACTGCAACATGTTCAGATAACGAACAATCTCAGAAATAAAACGTAATCCATGCATGATGGACAATTCATTTGGGATGAGTAGTTTCATATAGGTTGACTCTTACATAGAAGATGACAGCAACCAGATACGTTTTACAATGCTGTTTATTTATTTAAATAGCACTGTTACCGGTTTCTAACCGACAGGTTTATCTTGAGACGGCTAGTTCACGTTAAGATACATTTTACATTAGCTTTCGCTTTTGTTTTCCCACTGATAAATTTCCTTGGGGTGGTGGTGCCCTACAACCAAAACAAGATGTGAGACAATTCCTTTTTAACTGTAACTGTGCCTCACAAAGATTTTAAGCGATGTAAACTCATTAAAGGGGAGATATTTCGATTACTTACGATGAAACAGTCTTTGACGAAATAGCAATGAGTATTTTCATTTGTCTTTGTTTCTGAACCGCGGCTGTGATAAATAACATATGAAGAACAAATTGAATGACGTATTGATTTGTGTTGTGTTGTCAAGCAAAGTCTTACAAAACCTTTGAGCTCTCTGCGTCTTGAAATAACTGTTAGCCGGCCGCTGTGGACGAGCTGTTCTAAGCGTTTCAGTCTGGAGCCGCGCGACTGGTACGATTGCAGGTTCGAATCCAGCCTCTGGCATGGATGTGTGTGATGTCCTTAAGTTAGTTAGGTTTAAGTAGTTCTAAGTTCTGGGGGACTGATGACCTCAGATGTTAAGTCCCACAGTGTTCAAGCCATTAGAACCATTTTTTAAATAACTGCCTCTATTCCCAGCATAAAGACTGATTTCCACTTTAAAACAACTAATAGTTATAGAAAATATCTTCGCAATGTGCTACGTGTCTCCACTCAGGTAATTCATTATCACTTCCTATGCTGCAAGCTTTCCACCATCTTCTTTTTGGGGATGGTTGTCTGTGCCCACCAGGCGGTGACCCCGACAGTTTTGTTGTGAAAAGAAGTGCTTATTCATAGAATAGGAACTCGTAATAATACAATAGAAGTTTTTTTCATTTAGAGAGTTGCGTGTAATTAATTACTCTCCTCGACAAGCCAACAGGGAAAATTTGTCGTGTTTACAGACAAACAGGTAATTAAAAAAGAAGGTTATGCAATATTTAATGTAATTGCAATCAGTTTCAGCGAGTAATACTTTACTTAATTTATTCACTTTATAATGAGCTGTCACTCCATATTTAGCGTAAAAGGCCAAACGGCGATCCCAAATAAATACGTTTAATAACAGTCTACATCATTTCTAAAACTTCAGATACGCGATTTTCATCATTTGAAATGTATCATCAGAGCTGTTGTTGCCCCTCATACCAAGTGTTAGTAAGAGGAGAATACTCGGCGAACGTAAATGGGAATCATTGAAATAAAGGTAGTGTCGTTTTTGCGGAACGAAGTTGAGTAAATTTAGATAGCCGGTGTTAACGGAACAGTGTGGGAATTATGCTGCCAGTATAGCAAAAAAGAAATTTAATGCCCGGTAGCATTGTTAGCTGGGATATTCAGCGGGGTGGGTACAACCACCTAGCGAAAATAGTGTGCACATTTGCCTCCTTAGTTTCGGATGTTTGAGAGGTGTGTCGTGTGTGTATTTGTAGGGTGCAGGTGACTGTAATGTATGCGTGTAGCTTAGTGTTATGTTCATGGTGTGTGATGATGAGATAAGAAGACAGCGAAACCTGGTGCCGCCACATAATATACTCCTCTCGAAAAGCACAAAGTTTAATCAACACCCCCGTCCTACAGACGGACGGATCTTCATGAAGACTATCACACAGACACTGCAGAGAGGTTTGGAATAAACTAGGACGTTGGAGCAAAGACTGGTGAGCAGGAATTTTACAGCACCATCTCCTCTCCTTTTACTAGCCAATACAGGCGGTTAAATTTCCATCCACTATCAGAATTCGAAGCGGCTTATCCTCGAGTCGAGCGCCCAGCACGGGCGTGCGTCAGCGAGATTCTTTTAACCACTTTTTTGCCTTAAACGCTTTTTTTCCTCCCAACTCCAAATTTGGGGGTATAATTTTAATACAAGCCTGTAGTAGAGAAGACACCGTTAACAATGTAAATAACACAAATCATATCAACAGGAAATGAAATTTAAGCACACATACTTCGTGTGTCCGTCTTCCAACAGACGGGTGAACGCAAAACATCCAAAAACAAATTAGAAAATTTCTGCATTGCGACGTAATTGTCGTAAAGGTGTGTGACTATAGCATAAGTTAAGTGTTTATTTGACACTACAATAGTGAAACCATAGTCACAGTACATAAAATTAGTAAGCAAGAATCCTATCGAAGCTTCGTGGGACATAATCAACCAGTCAGTTCGTGCAGCCGGCCGCTGTGGCCGTGCGGTTCTAGGCGCTTCAGTCCGGAACCGCGCTGCTGCTATGGTCGCAGGTACAAATCCTGCCTCGGGCATGGATGTGTGTGATGTCATTAGGTTAGTTAGGTTTAAGTAGTTCTAGGTCTTGGGCACTGATGACCTCAGATGTTAAGTCCCATAGTGCTTGGAGCCATTTGATTTTTTTGAAGTTTGTGCACAACATCCTGCACCGGAAACACCCTCGCAGCTACATACGGCTGTACAGGCAGCATGGCTCAATATTTCTGCAAGGGACTTCCACGAGTTGTTGAGTCCATGCCACAACGGGCAAAAGGAGGTCCAACACGATATTAGGAGGTATATCACGAATTTTGTCACCTCAATGTTTAGATATAAGATTCCTGCAGTTTCTTAGAACTACATATTTCAATCAAGACCATAACATCTCATAACATTCCAGCTGAGATTGTAAGGTAAATGACAACCCGCGGAAGACTGATCAAGCCAGGACAGCGAAGCAGTCTTTGGACGTACTGCAAGTAAATGGTGGTTGTCTGCTGTTTTAGCAGAAATATGCCTAATTTGAGCATGCTGAATATCCCATGTATTGCATGCAGAAAATAAACAATCTGAAAGATTCTACAGCCGTCGCATCGCCGGCATGTGAAAGAAATCGTGTACAAATTGCTAAAAAGGAATCGTGGTCCAGTTTCAACAGATTACAGCATGACCTTAGGACCAATGCGGAATACCATTACTCAAATAATTAATGAAAAAATTTTTAATTAAAAGTGCTATCATTTACAGTAAATATTTCGTTACCTTGCGTATTGACTTCTTCTTTGTCTGAGAAGACGATAAATTTTGCCTCCTCTATTTTCAAGGAGCATAATTAATTACCTACAACTTACTAAATGAAAAGAACTTTTGCTGCATTATTATGACTTCGTAATTGATGAAGCGGCACTTTTTCTCCGACGGAACTCTCGGGATAACCGTTTAGTAAATACAGGCAAGCTTGCCCAGAAAGAAGGAAATGGAAGCCTTGCGAAATTATGGAGCATCGGATTCGATGTAGCACTAACGAAGGTATTTCAGTTGCTGATTTCAATCTTCATGCACACTCCTCAAGCCACCATACGGTGCATGGAGGAGGTTACCTCGTACCATTACTAGTCATACTGTTTACTCTTTCGCTCACAAATGGAGTAAGGGAAAAACGACAATCCATAAGCCTCTGCACGAGCTCTAATTCCTCTTATGCTACTGTCGTGGTTCTTACATGAAACGTACGTTAGCGGCAATAGAATCGTTCTGTCAGTCGCAAAGGCCGATTCTCTGAATTTTCTCAATAGTCCTCCCTGCGGGGATCCCATTTAAGCTGAAAAAGCTTCTCCTAATACTCGCTTGTCGATCGAACCTACTGGTAACGACCGTACCAGGACGCCTCTGAATTGCTTCGATGCCTGAAATACGGTACCCTTTTATACCTTGTGTACGCGATACTACCGCCTTCTGTATATGTGCAAAACGCTGTGCCCTGACTTTTGTCACCTCACTGAACATACGAAGGTGAGTCAAATGAAAACCTTAAATTTGTAATAACAAATCGAAATTAAGCGCTGTTATCCTGTAAGTTGGTAAGCGTGCTACAAGCAGCGTGCAGAATGGCCTGTAGGTGGCAGCACAGTGCAGATGCACACATACCGTCGCAGTATCAGTATAAGGATGGCCGCCCCATTTGCGACATGCACCAGGGAAGAACAGCATTCTGTTATTCGGTTTTTGCGTGGTGAAGGTGTGAAACCTATTGAAATTCATCGACGAATGAAGGTTCAGTACGGTGATACATGTTTGTCGCAGCAGCAAGTCTGCGAATGGAATAGGAAGTTCGCAAATGGCGTGACTTCAGTGGGAGTTGCTCCTCGTCCAGGTCAGGCGCAAGGAGTTGTGACTCCACAGAACATTGCAGCAGTTGAAGCCATAATGAAGGAAAACTGCCGAGTGACACTGAATTACATTGCAGCATGTTTACGGATTAGTCACGGGTCAGCACACCACATTGCGTATGATGTGCTCCAGTCTCACAAAGCGTCTGCAAGATGGGTGCCACGGCAGCTGACTCCTGAAATGAGAGTACGACGTGATGATTCTTGTGAAGAACTTCTTCAGAGCTTTGAACGAGAAGGTGATGGCTTTCTTGCAAGAATCGTTACTGGGGACGAAACCTGGGTTCACTTCCACCAACCGGAAAAGAAGAGAGCGAGCAGGGAATGGCGCCATCCCTCATCAACAAAACCAAAGAAGTTTCGAACAGAACCAGCAGCAGGGAAGATTGTGATGACTCTCTTTTGGGAAGAAAAAGGCGTCATTTTGGAGCATTACATGCCTAGAGGGACCACTGTCACCAGTGCATCATACACAGATCTCCTAAAAAATCATCTGCGGCCTGCAATCAAATCAAAGCGACGAGGATTGCTGTCAGCAGGTGTCCTTTTGCAACACGTTAATGCAAGGCCCCACACTGCCCGTACAACAATTGCAACAATCACAGACCTGCATTTTGAGTGTCTTCCTCATTCACGATACTCACCAGACCTTGGCCTAAGTGATTTCCATATGTTTGGACCACTCAAAGACGCAATGGGAGGAAAGAAGTTTCGTTCAGATGAAGAGGTACGCCACGCGGTGCATGAGTGGTTGCGCGGACTACCAAAAGAATTTTTTTCTAAAGGAATTTATGCGCTTTTTAAGCGCTGGAGAACTTGCATTGAGCATGGGGAAGATTATGTTGAAAAGTGATACAGCTTTGTACCACTTCTGTACAATAAATAATATTTTAAAAATATTTAAGGTTTTCATTTGACTCACCCTCGTACATTTGCGCTAAAACTCCTGAATGAAGAATGTTGTTTTACAGAGTCTTTCGTCGGAGAAATTACACAGATTATAATCGAACGCCAGACGCTAATAAAGAGACCACTCGTTATCGAATAGACGAAGTTCACACTCACAAGGGAACCTCCCCATCGCACCCCCCTCAGATTTAGTTATAAGTTGTCACAGTGGATAGGCCTTGATAAACTGAACACAGATCAATTGAGAAAACAGGAAGAAGTTGTGTGGAACTGTGAAAAAATAAGCAAAATATACAAACTGAGTAGTTCATGGGAAGATAGGCAACATCAAGGACACTGAGAACGAAGGAGCGCCGTGGTCTCGTGGTAATGTGAGCAGCGGCGTAACGAAAGGTCCTTGGTTCAAATCTTCCATCGATTGAAAAGTTTAATTTTTTTATTTTCAGTTTATGTGACAAACTCTTATGTTTTCGTCACTTTTTTGGGAATGATTATCACATCCACAAGAAAACCTAAATCGGGCAAGGTAGAAGAATCTTTTTACCCATTCGACAAGTGTACAAGTTAGGTGGGTCGACAACATATTCCTGTCATGTGACGCACATGCCGTCACCAGTGTCGTATAGAATATATCAGATGTTTTTTCCTGTGGAGGAATCGGTTGACCTATGACCTTGCGATCAAATGTTTTCGGTTCCCATTGGAGAGGCACGTCCGTTCGTCTACTAATCGCACGGTTTTGCGATGCGGTCGCAAAACACAGACACTAAACTTATTACAGTGAACAGAGACGTCAATGAACGAACGGACAGATAATAACTATGCAAAAACAAAGAAAGTAAAGTTTTCACTCGAGGGAAGACTTGAACCAAGGACCTCCCGTTCAGCAGCTGCTCACGCTACCGCGGGCCCACGCCGCTCCTGAGCTCCTAGTCTCCATAATATTGTCTATGTGACCCATGGACTACCCAGTTTGTATATTTTGCTTATTTTTTCACAGTTCCACACAACTTCTTCCTGTTTTCTCAATTGATCTGTGTTCAGTTTATCAAGGCCTATCCACTGTGCCAACTTATAACTAAATCTGAGGGGGGTGCGATGGGGAGGTTCCCTTGTTAGTGCAGCGCGTATTGCCGTACCTTAGGGAACAAGACAAGAAAGAAAAAAAATCTATAAAAAATAAACGAATGCAGGGAGGTGTCTACGCCTGCTTACGAAGTCCGTCTTTAGCACTTAATCAGTACGAATATTTCTCCCGTCATCAGTCATTACAAAATTCAAAATGAATACTCTTGAAGCAAGGAACGGTCAATAAAAGACTGCCGCCACTTACCACCCTTTGTTGAGATCTGGTGTCTCCAGTTGGAGGAACTCACCTGTTGAAGAAAAATAATAATTAGTGAATGACAAAATGAAAATGAACAGTTAAAACAAGAACTTTAGAATTATTCATCGTCTGTAGATTTGCTTTCTGCCACAATGCAGGACACGTACCTAGTATAGCTGATGAGTTGTGAAAGGCAATGGCAGGTATTATAAATCTCGTCAGCTTAAAATATTTTTTTTTTCTGTCACATGTGTATTCTCGGAAACAAATCGTAGGCTAAAAGTCAAACTCGAGTGTCGGAAACAGAAAAAAAATATTTTGGCCAGCTTGTCAATCTAAATTTGACAGATCTGAATTTGAGAGAACGATTCACGGGCTTACTGCCGGATCTCGCATTTGCGACCGACCCAATATTTCGACAAGCGATCGCATTGCAAGCGTTAGGTTTCGCACGTGATGATGGGGAAACGTGGTCGTTGGCCACCGAGATTTGCCTGTACGCCTAAAAACTACTCTCTCTTCGTTGAGGCCGGGAGAAACTAAAGAGGCACAACTCTGAACTTTGTACTGTTGTTTGTGTACTCTTTTTCCTGTAACTGTGCCTCTCTTTCGTATCTTCAATTAGTCACGCATAAATAAAAACATGAGAACTGAGAAACCAGTTTATTTATTTCTGAAAAGATTCTTATTAGCAACTCTGTTTATCAGTTACTCTGTCTCTCTTACTTCGCCCGGCCGTTGTGGCCGAGCGGTTCTAGGCGCTTTAGTTCGGAACCACGCTGCTGCTACGGGCGCAGGTTCGAATCCTATCTCGGGCATGGATGTGTGTGGTGTCGCTAGGTTAGTTAGGTTTAAGTAGTTCTAAGTCTAGGGGACTGATGACCTCAGATGTTAAGTTTCATAATGCTTAAAGCCTTTTGAACCATTCTCTCACTTCGCTTCTCGTTTCCGAATGAACTGTTTAGCGACTGTTCTCGGCGATTTCTTTACTTGCTTTATAATTGTTATTGTTCTCGTTGCTTTACGTCGATTTCTCATTTTTGTAGTATTCACAAATATCTATTGTGACGAAAATGTGTACCTTCTGTATACAAATAATAGTGACCAACGGCCACATACAGGTAACAAAGGATTCTCCTCATAGTCGTGTTGAAGATACTGCAACCATGCTATACATTATAAAATGTCATCAGTGCGTCATCCTGAACAGAGACTGAAGAGATGACGCCCTCAAAAAAGTGTTGGATGCGTATTTTTAAGTAGAAAGGGTAATGAAGAGGACTAGAACTAAGAATGCGAACAGTGTGCGACGTAATAATATAAATAAAGATAAGGAAAAAAACACCGAAAAGAGAGGTGCTAGAAAACCAAAACATGCGTGAACTACAAGGGGGTTGACATTGGAAGATAAAATTTGAGAGCAGGCGAAAGCAAAAACATTCTCGATGCTGATGAACGTGATGTCACTTAATAAGCAGTTATGGTGACAGCAACTGGTACGCTGAAAAGCTGAGTACATCATTCCATTAAGAAAATCGAGGGAAATGTAAATCAGAATGACCGGTACGACAACTTCTGATTACATACCAAGAATCGTATTGTGTTACCTGGCGCGAAACAAAAAGACAATTTTCAGTTTATCCAAACGGCATTTTAGTCGTCACCGGCCGATTACGAGTGAAGCGCCACTGATTGGCTCCATACGAATGAGAACTAAAGACGACCAATGAGAGAGAACTCATCCAGACTGCGCATCAGTTCGCAGTCACGAATGAGGAAGATAACAAACAGATAACGTTGGGCTGTGTGCGCGTAGCCCCCACGCGAATTCGCCTATTGGAGGGGTCATCAGATGCAAAACAAACCTCTGGCACTCTCACAACGAAGATTAAATGGGACTATGGTTCTCCCGTTCTAAACCTTGTCGCGCCGGCATTCAACGCCTGTGTGACTGAAGCGTGCTGTTAGGCTCTGTGAGCTGTGTTAAAAGGTACGCTTGTGTAGTACTGCTCTTATCGCCAGAGGTCGTATATGGGAGGGGGAGGGCATGCGTGGCAAAGGAGGGGTGAGATGGGGGAGGTGGAGGTGGGGAGGGGATCCGAAGCAGAGGGGTTTAACGGCGCTCGCGCTATTGTGCTCACAGCCAGCCAACCGTTGGCACGTATAGACACACACACACACACACATGCGTGTGTTCAGTGCCTCGCGCACTCTCGGCTATCGGCCAGGTGTGAGCGGGACCCCCGCCCTAACGGACGCACTTAAATCGGCAGCCGTAACCGGGAATGTACGCGGCAGACCGGACGACACGTAAAGGGAGGCGACAAAAAAAGAAGACAGTCGGCAACGTACAACCGTGGCTGCGGCGTCCGCCACCAGAGTGCAGCGGTGCAGCTATGGCGCCACAGCTTCTGCTACTTTACGGCGTCGTCTGCGCCGACGACTTCTCCCTGAATAGTAGCCGTGTTCCCCATTCGTCGCCGTGGCTGCCGCTTTTAAAGCACGTAGTGCTGCCGGAAGACGCAGAGAGCACTTTTCTGGAATTTTAGTAGTTCCGAAACGTGAAGCACAGGGCGAAAACACGCGGAAAAAACGGTCGCTTTGGTCTTTCTTTCGCGTAAACTTCAAAAATTTACGCGATTATAAAACATGCAATGAGGAAACTAATTACATTCTAGACTACAACCAGAAGAGGTGTCTCTGCCGTTAGGTTATGTGACTCATTTTTGGATGAAGTCGTATTCGAATTCCCGTCCTTTCGCTTAATTTAGGTATCAGGTGTATTTGCATCATTAAAGCGAGTGCCGCTATGATTGTACTAAAACTAATTTCCTTCCCCCAGACTTTCTCAACTGAGGTCTAAAAAAAAAAATGGCTCTGAGCACTATGGGACTTAACTTCTGAGGTCATCAGTCCCCTAGAACTTAGAACTACTTAAACCTAACTAACCTAGGGACATCACAAACATCCATGCCCGAGGCAGGATTCGAACCTGCGACCGTAGCGGTCGCGCGGTTCCAGACTGTAGCGCCTAGAACCGCTCGGCCACCCTGGCCGGCTAACTGAGGTCTAATGACAAAGGCGTTTGACGTATAATTACATTAAAACTTTCCTTTCTTCTTTCCTTCCAAAACAGTCTTAGTGCTGTTGAATATATTTTGCATCTTCCATGCCACAGCTATTATTCATCTAACTGCTTTATGATCTACAGCGCTGTTGAATTCACACTGACTGATTTAGAGGATTCATAATTCCTCGGAACCATTATGATTCAACTCGATGTTACGGAAACAACAGCATCTAACATATGGATGGAGTATTCCGCCACAGCTGACGTCTCAAGTGTGCTCAGTATGCCGGGTTCTGTGTACAACGTTGAGCAGCAGTGCGAATTGTTTGACCAATGTAAATGCTACCTCATTTGCAGGGGCCACCATACAATACAGGAACTCAAAGGCCTAAGTTGTCTATAATGGGGCGTAATATAGCTCTTATATTGGAGGTGCGCTGGAACACTGGTCTCAGTCCATATCTCTTGAGCACATGTCCTGTCTTGCTATTAGTTCCTACACGATATGGAAGTGTTGTGTACAACTTCACAAAATGGTAAAGCGAAGAGGGCTAGGAAGTAGTGTGGCTACTATCGTCGTAAGAAAGCCCGCCCGGTTAGCCGAGCGGTCTAATGCACGGCTTTCCGGAGTGGGAAGGAGCGCCTGGTCCCCGGCTCGAATCCGCCCGGCGGACTTGGGTCGAGGTCCGGTGAGTCGGCCAGTCTGTGGATGGTTTTTAGGTGGTTTTCCATCTGCCTCGGCGAATCCGGGCTGGATCCCCTTATTCCGCCTCAGCTGCACTATGTCGGCGATTGCTGCGCAAACAAGTTCTCCATGTACGCGTACACCAACATTACTCTACCACGCAAACATAGGGGCTACACTCGTCTGGTGTGAGACTTCCCTGGGGGAGGGGGGGTGGGGCACCTGGGGCCAAACCGCACAATAACCCTGTAACCCTGGGTTCGGTGTGAGGCGGCAGAAGGGTGAAGTGGAAGGGTGAAGTGGACTTCGGTAATCGTCGTGGGGTTGTGGATCACTGCGACCGCGGCGGGGACGGAGGCTCTCCGTCACTTCTAGGTCCCCGGTTATTTTGTATCCCGGTGGAAGGCGGCGCGTGGGTAGGAGCAGGAAAAGGTGAAAATCTCTCGGTACTGCAAGAAAGTAAAAGTGATTTTCTGGTGTATGAATATTTACAGAGGCGTACATAACTTGGTACGTAGGTGCGAAGCTGAAGCGAAGTGTCCCGGCCGTCTGCTCTGGATCAAATGGGTTGAAGCTAGAGCGGAACTCGTAGAGCTCTCCCGCTCCGGCCAGAGTGCTCTGTCGTCGGTGTCTGTCGTAGTGCCAACCTAGCAGAGCGCACTTATGTTGTGGCATCGTAGGTTTCGATACCACAGGTTAACATACAATACAATCGTCGTAAGAAAGATGGACAGGAGCAGGAGTGATTAAGGAACTAGATAATACATCAAACAGAAGATTTAGATAATTTGTATTTGTCCAAGCTTATGAAGACTCATTCTAAATAAAGAAGCATGAAATAGAGTCCGGCCATCACAGGGTCAACAAGGAAGAGTGTTTCTGAACGACAGCACGAATGATGGTCTTGGAACCACAACGACACGGCACCTGCGAGCGTCACGTGACGAAGTGACTCCGAGAGCAAGTAGTTGGTAGAGAGCGCTCATGGTACAGAGCCGCTACAGGTGTGGCGCAGCAGGCGCACACCATTGGGTCCGCCCGGTACCCCGGTACCGCGCAACCGCTGCTGGCGTCGAACGTAAACTTGCATTCCGTCACCAACGTAACGACGCCTGTTGGATGGTAACGACATGTGATACCACAGGAAGGAATACTTGGCCTCCTCCGGGAAAGACTCCCGACGACACTTGTGCTATAGTGTCAGGGGCAGCGCATAGCCGAAAATTGGTCGCTGCAGGCCCACGCTACCGTCACCTCGCCGGCGGTAGGTGCGAACTGCGTGGCAATGCTGGCCACGTAGAGAGCGCGCGCCGTGTCACATTCATCGTCGCGACCTCATTTTGCGACCCACGGCACGACTCGCGGTTTGGGGCGACGGTCTGTCGATAATAGGCAGCGGGGGCGGCTGCGGGGGCGGGCAGGTGGCGCTCCTTGAGCAGGGAAGCCCACGAGGAGCAGCCGTAATCCAGTTAGCGGGCGGCGGTCGGCGGTCGCGTCAGCACGGCCGGGGCCGCGTCGCGTCTTTCCGGACAGAAATGCAAATTGCGGCCGCGCTGGGATGCGCCGAGGGCTTTCAGGCGTGTTTGCGCGCGCCCTGCCCTGCCACCCCTCCCCCGCCCCTGCGGAAGAAGACGGCTGCGACCACACCCGCCTCACGGTAACAAGACGGCCGTGCAACGACTTGATAGCAGCTTTCCTCTCCCCTAATACTGTCTTTCCCTCTTCTTTCTTCCTTCCCAACTACGTCGTCCGAGTCTACATGTCATTGCCATTTCTGGTACATCAGTTCTATTTTCTTCTCCTCGATCCTGCGCAGCTGCATGCAGCCTCGGTAAAATGAGCATCAGGGGGCTGCTTTTGTTCTTGTCATGCCTCCCAACCCTTTCAAGGGTGGAGCGTGGGAAGAACTACTTTTTATGCCGACAGTTTATTTATTTACACTACTGGCGATTAAAATTGCTACACCACGAAGATGACGTGCGAAATTTAACCGACTGGAAGAAGATGCTGTGATATGCAAATGATTACCTTTTCAGAGTATTCACACAAGGTTGGCGCCGGTGGCGACACCTACAACGTCCTGACGTGAGGAAAGTCTCCAACCGATTCATCATACACAAACAGCAGTTGACCGGCGTTGCCTGGTGAAACGTTGGTGTGATGCCTCGTGTAAGGAGGAGAAATGCGTACCATCACGTTTCAGACTTTGATAAAGGTCGGATTGTAGCCTATCGCGATTGCGGTTTATCGTACCGTGACATTGCTGCTCGCGTTGGTCGAGATCCAATGACTGTTAGCAGAATACGAAATCGGTGGGTTCCGAAGGGTAATACGGAACGCCGTGCTGGATCCCCACGGCCTCGTATCATTAGCAGTCGAGATGGCAGGCATCTTATCCGCATGGCTGTAACGGATCGTGCAGCCACGTCTCGATCCCTGAGTCAACAGATGGGGACGTTTGCAAGACAACAACCATCTGCACGAACAGTTCGACGACGTTTGCAGCAGCATGGAGTATTAGCTCTGAGACCATGGCTGCGGTTACCCTTGACACTGCATCACAGACAGGAGCGCCTGCGATGGTGTACTCAACGAAGAACCTGGATGCACGAACGGCAAAAAGTCTTTTTTTCGGATGAATCCAGGTTCCGTTTACATCGTCATGATGGTCGCATCAGTGTTTGACGACATCGCGGTGAACGCACATTGGAAGCGTGTATTCGTCGTCGCCATACAGGCGTATCGCCCGGCGCGATGGTATGGGGTGCCATTGGTTACACGTCTCGGTCACCTCTTGTTCGCATTGACGGCACTTTGAACAGTGGACGTTACATTTCAGATGTGTTACGACCCGTGGCTCTACCCTTCATTCGATCCCTGCGAAGCCCTACATTTCAGCAGGATAATGCACGACCGCATGTTGCAGGTCCTGTAAGGTCTTTCTGGATACAGAAAATGTTCGTCTGCTGCCCTCACCAGCACATTCTCCAGATCTCTCACCAATTGAAAACGTCTGGTCACTGGTGGCCGAGCAACTGGCTCCTCACAATACGCCAGTCACTACTCTTGATGAACTGTGGTATCGTGTTGAAGCTGCATGGGCAGCTGTACCTGTACACGCCATCCAAGCTCTGTTTGACTCAATGCCCAGGAGTATCAAGGCCGTTATTACGGCCAGAGGTGATTATTCTGGGTACCGATTTCTCAGGGTTTATGCACTCAAACTGAGTGAAAATGTAATCACATGTCAGTTGTAGTATAGTAAATTTGTCCAATGAATACCCGTTTATCATCTGCATTTCTTCTTGGTGTAGCAATTTTAATGGCCAGTAGTGTATTTATTGTTTTGGATCGCCTGACAGGTTTAATGCGGCCCGCCGCGAATTCCTCTCCTGTGTCTAGCTTTTCATCTCAGAGTAGCATTGTTCTCGTCTACAGGGTCCTCTCACATTACTGTGATCGTCTGTCAAAAGCCTGAATAAACATCTTTTGCAGCTTGGACCGCTGCGAGATGTTCGGGAATAGTCAGTGTGAGGTTTTGGAAGGTATCAACAGGGATGTGGAGCTACGGCGAATCCAGTACCGTAGCCGGCTGCGATAGGTTTCTCAGTTGAGGTTACATGGGGCGAACTGCCCGATCGAGGCAGTTTCCACGGATTAAATCCGGGGAATTCGGTGGCCAGGAGAGAACGGTGCTCTTAGAAACACGTCCGTGCTCTGTGAGGTACGTAGCACGTTGTATTGTCCCGCTGATAGACTACATGTAGAGGCGGACATCATCGCCAGGGATAGATTCATATTTGTGTTGATCCATTGTGCCTTGCAGAATGGCTATACCACCCAGGGAATGCAGGAATGCAACGAAAACATTCCTCAGGTTCTAATACACTCTCATCCGTCCTGGATACTTCCACCGATTGTTGCAGGGCAGCTGGTGCCGAGCGGTTCTAGACGCTTCAGTCCGTGCTGCTGCTACGGTCGCAGATTCGAATCTTGCCTCGGGCATGGATGTGTGTGATGTCCTTAGGTTAGTTAGGTTTAAGTAGTTCTCAAAGAAAAAAAAATTACTTCCAAGGTCCTCAGTCCCCTAGAACTTAGAACTATTTAAAGCTAACTACCCTAAGGACGTCACACACATCCATGCCGGAGGCAGGATTCGAGCCTGCGACCGTAGCGGTCACGCGGTTCCTGACTGTAGCGCCTAGAACCGCTCGGCCACCCGGCCGGCGAAGTAGTTCTCAGTCTAGGGGATTGATGACCTCAGATGTTAAGTCCCATAGTGCTCAGAATCATTTGAACCATTTGTTGCAGGGCCATACACACCAACGGCCATCTGTCTGATGGTGCATAAAAGGTGATTACTCTGAAATGGGCACCTGTCGCCACCAGTGGACGTCCAGTTACGATATTGGTGTGCAAATCACAGTCTTCATCGCCAGTAAACAGCAGCCAGCATGGAGCATGGACCAGGGACCTGCTGTATAGGGCCATGCGCTGCAGCGTTCGCTGAACCGTCATTGAGAAGACACTGTTGGTAGCCCGTTGGTTCACCTGGGCGGGCAGATGGTCAACAGTCACACATCTCCGCAGCCGTGGTTCACCTCTGTCATCTTTGGCCAGTGGTGCACGACAGGTGACTCGGCGCCGGTTTCGGATAGCGCCATTTTGACATGCACGGCAGCGCGCGAACCATTTATCAACTTGTTCGAACAGCCCACGGGTGTACTGCCGGTCCATAGTGTCCAACGGGCACAATATTTCGGCGTTCAGACATGTCGCCATCGTCAGGTGCGCTGACGAACAGAGCTCCTGAGGGCGGGCGGCCGTATTAAATCCCCTCCCCTCGCGAGGCGTTCTTTCCGAGGTCCACACCCGCGCGTCAGCGGTCGCTGAGACGCTGGTGTCAGCGTCTGTGGTGGCATCGGTGTAATTGCCTCGCCCGCCCTAGTCGCCCGTTCGTTTCCTTTGCTGAGCGTCTTTTTAATTAGACTCAATGCTGGTTCCCATGCCCTGCTGAGGTTGTAGCCGCAATCTCGCCCGCCCCCAGGAGCTCAGTTCGTCAGCGCACCTGACGATGGCGACGTGTCTGATCGCCTAAATATTGTGCCCGTTGGACACTATGGACCGGCAGTACACCCGTGGACTGTTCGAGCAAGAAATACGCCGGGAGAAACTGAAGAATAATATCATTTATAAACTTATCCGTTTCGGGAATTCTTCCACCCTCCGCCCGAAAGCCGATGGCCATACCCTTTCGGACGTAAAATAAATCGCTTCGTTTTCGTATTACAACAACAACTGCAGTGTTTCCCGCTTCCCACCGACACGCTTTATATACCCTCCACTGCCAATGATGCCATCTACAGTCAGTGAGTAATTATTGAATCTTCACGCCGAACGTAGGCGGTGGTCACATTAATGTGATTGGACTGTGTATTTGCTGGATAAATTCCAGTCTCAGTCACCCTCTACACTTTTTAACGCCCAATATTCGCGCAAACTGAGTTGTCACTCGGCGCGGTGGCTGATGGAGAGACTGTAATTGGGAAGTGCCTTTACGGTCACTCCCATCAGCCACCGTGCCGAGTTCAACTTTCTTTGCGTGTATAGTACGACTCCCTCCTTGCCGTTTCAAGACGACTCCTATCACCGCGTCCCCTCTTCTTGTAAATGTTTGCCGCGCGGAGTGGCCGCGCGGTTTAGGGCGCCATGTCGCGGACTGCGCGGCCCTTACCGCCGGAGGTTCGAGTCCTCCCTCGGGCATGGGTGTGTGTGTGTTATTCTTAGCATAAGTTAGTTTAAGTATTGTGAAAGTCTAGGGACCGATGACCTCAGCAGTTTGATCCCTTGGGAATTCACTATTACAGCGCCATCTATAACAAAGCGAAACAAGTGGTCCAACTAAAACATTTATATTTCCTTACGTACTACACGAATATGTAATAAAAAAATGGGTGTTCCTATTTAAAAAAAAGCGCAGTTGATATCCGTTTGACCTATGGCAGCGCCATCTAGCGGGCCAACCATAGCGCCATCTGGTTTCCCCCTTCAAGCTAGACAAGTTTCGTTCTTTGTAGTTTTTTTCGTTTGACGCTTATTTCGTGAGATATTTGGCCCGGTCACGATCAATGGATCACCCTGTATAATAGTGTGGAGATGAACTATTCATGGATCAATTATATATAGCAATCATTTTCATAGGTATTTAAGTAACACAGTCACAAATTTTCAGGATTATCTGTATGGGTTTAGGAGTCTGACTGCGTCTAGGAGAAATTTTTAGTTCGATTTAAAATTGTTTTATATTAAATATATTTTTACTTAAATAATTATTTGTCTCGCTTGCATTATCAAGCGCCACTTGAGAAGGGGGTCTCAGACGCCTCTGCCTTTCGTTAAGTCCAACTGATTTTCATCTGAAACATCATCTATTTTCTTTTCCATTTTTCTATACCCTACTCCTGTCAGCAACATTCTGATTGTGCGGTAATTCTCCCACATATCGCTTCTTGCTCTGTTCGGGATTATGTATATGATATATCCCCGAAAGTGATGGTATGTCTCCAGTCTCATATACCCTATAAATCAACTTCCCCAATGATTTCATAAATTTTATGAGTCACTCCCCTTCGCACTGTATTCTCTCGACGTATTCATTGTCTCCTATGAGTTGATCAGTAAAGTTTCTCTTGCGCTGTTAATGTTGTCTCCTTTGCTTTTAATTGAGCCGAAGTCTGTTTTGAGTTTTCGATATGCTGAACCGATCCTTCCGACGACCATCTCCCTTTCGATTTCTCCGCATTTGTTTCGTACCGAGTGCAGGATAAATTTCACAGCAGAGCTATTAGCTAGATTCTCGCTCAATTTTTTTTATTCCTGGGAGTATTTCGGCCGCGGAGTCATTATAGCCACGTGTTTGGCGGATAGCTTTTGCGTTAAGCAGAGTAGGGTAGCGGGCATTTAGGACGATTGCGTGGCGTGGCTGGCGTGGGCGCAGTGGTTATGCGGGGGTCCCGCAGCTGTCGTTAAACTGGACAGAAGGATTGCGGCGCCTCGCCGCCCTGCGAGACCGCATTAGCCTAATTGGAGTGCGGCCGTGGGGCGGGCGCCTTATCTAGCCCCCTAATGGACTGCACCAGAGCCACTAGCAGAAAAGTCTGCGCCTTATCTCGCCTGCACAGTGAATCCTATCAACGCGGATCCTCTCCAGCAGCAACAAGTCCCATTCAGCGCCGGCCCATCATTCGTGGAGCGTCGCTCTCCGGGATGGATGTTGGGTGCAATCAAAAAGAGAGGCCCTTCAGATCACTTTACAGTGACAACGTGGTCGGAAGCCTCCTTTAAACAAAAGCACACCGCACTAAACTCTATGGGAATTATGTTGTTGTTGTTGCTGTGATCTTCAGTCCTGAGACTGGTTTGATGCAGCTCTCCGTGCTACTCTATCCTGTGCAAGCTGCTTCATCTCCCAGTACCTACTGCAGCCTACATCCTTCTGAATCTGCTTAGTATATCCTTCTCTTGGCCTCCCTCTACGATTTTTACCCTCCACGCTGCCCTCCAATACTAAATGTCTCAGAACATGTCCTACCAACCGATCCCTTCTTCTAGTCAAGTTGTGCCACAAGCTCCTGTTCTCCCCAATTCTATTCAATACCTCCTCATTAGTTATGTGATTACCCATCTAATTTTCAGCATTCTTCTGTAGCACCACATTTCGAAAGCTTCTATTCTCTTCTTGTCTAAGCTATTTATCGTTCACGTTTCACTTCCATACATGGCTACACTCCCTACAAATACTTTCAGAAACGACTTCCTGACACTTTAATCAATACTCGATGTTAACAAATTTTTCTTCTTCAGAAACGCTTTCCTTGTCATTGCCAGTCTACATTTTATATCTTCTCTACTTCGACCATCATCAGTTATTTTGCTCCCCAAATAGCA
Source organism: Schistocerca serialis cubense (assembly GCF_023864345.2). Lineage (NCBI taxonomy): Eukaryota > Metazoa > Arthropoda > Insecta > Orthoptera > Acrididae > Schistocerca > Schistocerca serialis. Next base: position 217,039,327 of record NC_064645.1, read on the forward strand.
AAACTCCTTTACTACTTTAAGTGTCTCATTTCCTAATCTAATTCCCTCAGCGTCACCCGATTTAATTCGACTACATTCCATTATCCTCGTTTTGATTTTGTTGATGTTCATCTTATACCCTCCTTTCAAGACACTGTCCATTCCGTTCAACTGCTCTTCCAAGTCCTTTGCTGTCTCTGACAGAATTACCATGTCATCTGCGAACCTCAAAGTTTTTATTTCTCCTCCCTGGATTTTAATACCTACTCCGAACTTTTCTTTTGTTTCCTTTATTGCTTGCTCAATATACAGATTGAATAACATCGGGGGTAGGTTACAACCATGTCTCACTCCCTTCCCAACCCCTGCTTCCCTTTCATACCCCTCGACTCTTATAACTGCCATCTGCTTTCTGTACAAATTGTAAATAGCCTTTCGCTCTCTGTATTTTACCCCTGCCACCTTCAGAATTTGAAAGAGAGTATTCCAATCAACATTGTCAAAAGCTTTCTCTAAGTCTACAAATGCTAGAAATGTAGGTTTGCCTTTCGTTAATGTTTCTTCTAAGATAAGTCGTAGGGTCATATTGCCTCACGTGTTCCAACATTTCTACGGAATGCAAACTGATCTTCCCCGAGGTCGGCTTCTATCAGTTTTTCCATAGTATTTTGCAACTGTGACTTATTAAACTGATGGTTCGGTAATTTTCACATCTGTCAACACCTGCTTTCTTTGGGATTGGGATTATTATATTCTTCTTGAAGTCTGAGAGTATCAGTTTAATAATTCATTGTCGCAAAATATTGCCACGAATAACACTGTAGAGAAAAAAAAAAAAATCCCACCGTTGTACGGTATCTTCCAGCCATGTTTTCACTGGTCATCGGGTCTCACTCCGAAGCGGGACTCGTCAGTGAAGGCAATTCTATTCCAGGCAATGAGTTTCCAGGTCGAAGACGTGTTTGGAGACACCCTGGACAGCGGCGGGATCCTAACCTGACTGTCGCCTGCCATACGTCCCGACAAGCAGGAGAGATACTTTCGTATCCCACTTCTTTGCATATTGATTTTTCCTGACTAATCTCTTAAACCTCAGCCTGCTCTTCATCACTACTCAGTTGTGATCGAGTCTACATCTGTTCATGGATACGCCTTTCAAGCCAGTATCTGATTTCGGATCTCTGCCTAACCATGATGTAAACCAACTGAAATCTCCCCGTATCTCCTGACCTTTCCCACGTATATCTCCTCCTCTTGTGCTTCTTGAATAGAGTATTCGCTACTAGAAGCTGAAATGTATTGCATAACTCCTCTTTCATTCCTGTTACCAAGCCCATATTCTACCGTAACAGCCGGCCGGAGTGGCCGACCGTTTCTAGGCGCTACAGTCTGGAACCGCGCGACCGCTACGGTTCGGTTAGTTAGGTTTAAGTAGTTCTTAGTTCTAGGGGACTGATGACCTCAGAAGTTAAGTCCCATAGTGCTCAGAGCCATTTGAACCATTTTGAACTACCGTAACATTTCTTCTTCTCCTTCCCCTATAAACGCATTCCTGTCCCTCCTTTACGTACTGAATTACCCATTCAATATTCTCATATAATTTCTCTTTTCATGTTCGGCTGGCGACGACGGCATGTATGCCTGAACAGTTATTGTCCGTGTTGGTTTGCTGTCGATCCTGATTAGAAAATGGTTCAAATGGCTCTGAGCACTACGTTCATATTAAAAAATAAAACATTTCAATTCATTAACTATAAAAATACACCTAACCGCCAGTAGAACTGGCTTCGACGGAATGAATATGTAGTGACAAATGATATTTGTTTCAGGCAGGCTTGAACCCAGATCCCCACCTTTACTGTTTTTTGGAGGCTCAGGGATAATTCTCTTTGCTTCGTTTCCCGGCCTGCCACACGATTTTTATTTTCGTCTTTTATCACTTCTTTCACCCCTGGCAGTGTGAAGTGCCGAGTTGCGGTATGTTTCTAGGCTTTCACAGAACATCATTCTGCCTGATTGTCAGCCAAAACCATTCTGCTTACTACGCTTTACTCGGTTCTGAAAATGGAAAGTTAAATATCGATTTTAAGAAAATATATTTTAGGCTGTCGTATGGAGAGCGCATGGTTTGCTAGTATGCTGGGAAACGGCGTAGGAGGTCAATAACAGATTCTTACAGCTTATGTCTTAAATGTGGCTGTTACACCAGTGAGGAAAAACAGCGGGATGTAAAAACTGTCGATAAATAAATTATTGGCGATACTAAGAAACACAAAAAAATTCACAGCTGCTAACGAACTGTGTAAGAGACCTCGTTGGTACGCGTCGTTAGTTACAGTTCCAGTCCTTGAATCTGATGGCTGCGAAGGTATTTCCGACGGTTGTTAAGAGGCGCGTATAACGATCGCACTTTCTGGAAGCACATTAACGGAACCCGCAGCTCAGCCCTTCTTTGCGCCAACAGATTACGCCTCGTTCTCGGAACAGAACAATAGAGCAAAAGTGGTGCGATTTTTTAAGCCGCGCTGTTAAGCTGCAGCATTCTTTAAAGACTCCAGCAGCTTATTGCAGGCAACCAGAGACAAACTTTAAAAGAAATCCCACAGAATAACTGCTACAAATCTTTAGATTACACAACAGCTCGGTACGGGACACACCAGCTATTAAATGTGATGTGCTAATACAGAATAACGAGAGCCTGGTTAGCTCAAAAGAGTTTACACGATTCGCAGACAGATGGGAGGCGGGATATTGAATAAAGTTGACACACCGGGAGAGGCATACAATCGTAACTAAAGATAAAGGAAAATCAGACTAAGAACAGCCGACCAGTTGCAAAGGATAAAGTAATCTTTACCTAGGTTTCAATAGATATAAATCTATCTTCTTCAGAAGACGGCCTGGGGACAATGAACATCGTAATATATATTAAGGTATGAAACTTGAGTCAAGAATAAAGTTTAACATATGTTAGGAAAATATTGTATTACAAGATGTGAGAAAGATTCTTGGTACTTACAGTATTATAACATGAAGTGATATGTCCTTATCGTTTAGGCAAACATCCGCATAGTTACATTAATCATATAAAATATAGCCCTGAAAACAGGGTTTGTCAAACAAATAAAATAGGTACATAGAAGTTGCAGAGCGCCTAAGCGACTGAGTAAAATCGGCCAGCGTAGTAGCACAGCGGCCACGGCAGGTGGCGCTCATGTCGCGAACTATGTGCCGATAGGCGTACTGAAGTAACATTTGAAACATCAATATTAAATGCGTTCTTAAATAGAGTGATAATAAATAAATTGGCAAGCATTTAACATTCCCGTTATGACATTGTGGGAGGTATAGGAACAATAACGTAGATACATACATCAAAAAGACAGGTGGCGCTTCCGCCGTGAGTTACATGCAGTGGTCTATATAGCCAGATATAAAGTTATATTACCATATTAGTGAAGCCCATAGAACGTATATAAGTCAAAACATCAAGAACAATCAGTAATGGCTTTTAAGAAAATTACGAGACCTGGTCTACAATCCAGTTACTACGTAATATAGAATAAGAGAAAATTACATGAGGGCCGCTGTAGTAGCAGCCGTACATCGTGAAAAGAACACATTATATAAACGGTAGTAAACTGGAAGATTTGAAAGTGCATTATAGCTTCCTGAGGAAATAGACTACTGAGGTTACTAGCATTAATGTTATATATTACACAGTACGGGTTTAAAGCCTTCGAAAAATTGTTTACAGGCAAGGTTCAACTGATCATTCAGAATATTGCCGTCTTTGAGCTCTAGATGTTTAAAAATAAATAGCTCTTCCCACAGATCTAGTCTCCGTCCTTTGACCTGTCTATGTAGGATAACCGTGTCTTCTAACTGTTTAGGCGTATGGCCGGTTATCAAGAGGTGTTCAGCAAAGGTAGAGTTGCGAATATTCGTTCCTTTTTTACCCAACAGATGTTCTTTATATCGTGTTTTCACAGCTCTGCCGGTTTGACCAATATAATAAGAGGGGCAGTTATTACAGGTTAGCTTGTAAATACCTGAATTAGAAAACCAGTCCCTGGCAATCTCTACTGACTGTACAAGATTTCTTTTTAAACTGTTATCTGTAGAAAAGGAGACGTGCTACTACGCTGGCCGATTTTACTCAGTCGCTTAGGCGCTCTGCAACTTCTATGTACCTATTTTATTTGTTTGACAAACCCTGTTTTCAGGGCTATATTTTATATGATTAATGTAACTATGCGGATGTTTGCCTAAACGATAAGGACATATCACTTCATGTTATAATACTGTAAGTACCAAGAATCTTTCTCACATCTTGTAATACAATATTTTCCTAACATATGTTAAACTTTATTCTTGACTCAAGTTTCATACCTTAATATATATTACGATGTTCATTGTCCCCAGGCCGTCTTCTGAAGAAGATAGATTTATATCTATTGAAACCTAGGTAAAGATTACTTTATCCTTTGCAACTGGTCGGCTGTTCTTAGTCTGATTTACGTGGAACCGTTGCTGTAGCGCAGCTATGTTTAAAGTACCAAAGATAAAGGAGGCCCCTGTACAAAAGCACGATGTCATGAAGCGGGAGAAACTATTTCATATTTAAAGTCTTCCACCGCTGACGGGGCTATAGGGGACGCAGTCATACGATTAATTAGGAAAAGGTAAAAACTGTCTTTGATTGAAATTAAGTGATCGTCATTTTATTATGCCACGATCGATTTGGAAACTAACAGCTTCGCTACCAGCCGTACATGAGACATATACAGCAAACTGATTTGTGATATGTTCAACTTCGGACCACGTCATTTGACATCAACTCTCCTCACACACACACACACACACACACAGGCGCGCGCGCGCGCGCGCGCGCGCACACCCTGGCTGGTTGCAGAACTGCATAATAAAATGAAGTCCACTTAGTTGTAGTCTTCAGCAGTTTTCTTTTTTCCGTTATTGTGATTCACCGATGTCTACATATGCCTCAAAAATATAAAAAATATAAAATCAGTGAATTGTATATAAACAATGAAGAAGTTAACTGACCAGCTGAAGAAGTGTTTGCTGTGGTGCACACGAAGGAATTTGTCGTATGCTACTACTGTAATGTAGAAAGAAGGACACTATTTATCGACAGATTCCAGTGAAGGACAAAAATGTTGGTCACACATGCATTTGAACACACCGTCATCATCGGCATCTTCTCAAGGCTATGTGCGCCTTGCAGCTGCAGTCAGTATTCTGTTTATTTATTGATAATTTTGACACTCCATTACTTTTAATAAATTTTCAGCTGTTTTCTTTCTGTGCCTCCACTTGTTTTTTTTCCTAATTTTTTTTTCTTCCAGTATGTCTGTTAAAAACGTAATCTGTGATAGACAACTTTACGAGACCATTACGAAGTATGAGACCCACTGAAATACTAGGCTCAAAAAATTCCTATTTTTGAAGTGACACAGCACTACAATGCTGAGTAACGTTCAAACAACTGAAACTCATCTGTTTCACGTTTTTCACTAAATCAAGAAATATTGGGTCAATGGGGTGTTGGTTCTGCTTATTTCTAAAAATACATTTTTATGTTTGGAGTACACTTTTGTAAACGGTAAGTTTATCGACCTCGAAAAAACGTTCGAGAATGTAAAATGGTGCAATATGCTCGGAATTCTGAGAAAAATAGGAATGAACTGTACGGAAAGACGGGTAATATACAACATGCACAAGAGCCAAGAGGGAATAGTAAGAATGGAAGACAAAGTGCTAAGTATTCGGATTAAAAAGGGTGTAAGATAGGAAAGTAGTCTTTCACTCCTACTGTTCAATCTGCACATCGAAGAAGCAATGACGGAAATAAAAGAAAGGTTCAAGAGCGGAATTAAAATTCAAGGTGAAAGGATAACATTGATAAGATTCGCTGATGACATTGCTATCCTCCGTGAAAGTGAAGAAGAATTACAGGATACGCTAAATGGAATGAAGAGTCTACTCGACAGAAAATATGGACTGAGAGTAAATCAAAGAAAGACGAAGGTAATGAGAAGTATCAGAAATGTTAACAGTTTGGTGATCACGTGGTGAATGAGGTTAAGAAATTGTGCTACCCAGGCAGCAAAATAACCCATAATGAGATTTTCACTCTGCAGCGGAGTGTGCGCTGATATGAAACTTCCTGGCAGATTAAAACTGTGTGCCGGACCGAGACTCGAACTCGGGACCTTGGCCTTTCGCGGGCAAGTACTCTACCAACTTTTTTTTTTTTTTTTTTTTACCGGTGTATCCACTCCTTTTTTTTTTTTTTTTTTTTTTTTTTTTTTTTTTTTTTTTTTTTTTTTATGTCAGATACAAGTAAGAAACTCGCTGGTGATCAAAACTTTTTTGAAACTTCCTGGCAGATTTTTTTTTTTTTTATATTATCCTTGAAAATAAAATGAATTCCGGTACCGGGAATCGAACCCGAGCCTCCTGGGTGAGAGCCAGGTATCCTAGCCACTTTTTTTTTTAATTTTTTTTTAATTTATTTTTTTAAAATTTTTTTTTTCATTTATTTTTTTTTCTCTTTTTTTTTTTTTTTTTTTTTTTAACAGTAAGGAACTGAAAACTAGTAAGTGCACTCTTTGCGTCGAGTTGGGGACGCACATAACTAAAACCATGCTAATAGTTGTAGAAAAAGGCATAAAGAAAGAGAACAAAGTGCGGGGCGAAGGAAACCAGGAAACAAAACTGAAGGGTGGAATCCATACCACCATTAACCAGTGCTACATCTTGCACCGGATGGGGAAACTAAAACTGCGAAGACCTTTTCGCACCGGGGACAAAAAGAGGAAATGGGGCAAATACTGCTACAGAGTGTGAGGGTTCACAACGAAACTTTCCATCTGCTGTATCATCCAGGTATGACTTCTCGTAATGATGAAAGTAGATCCCACGTCGTACCGTGTAGTGTTCTATCATCGTATTGTAATTTTAGCTTCTCTTACCCGTGATGTTCCAGCTACGTGGAGGGTCGTGGAACGCACTCCACAAAAAATTGGAAAAATATTGTCGATACTTAGGGTTACGGAGGATCTTGCAATGTCGTTCCTGCAAATAGTTCCAAAAGTTTAAAGTGTCCTTAGTGCCGTCTTGAAACAAATAATGCACTGCATGTCCACGAAGCCACGTCATTGCATTAGTTTTAGTGCGTGGGTAATACGTTTCATCCGGGAATAAGATAGTCTTGGGGTCGATATGATTCGGCGTTACCCGAAGGAAGTATGCTGACATTTGCCTCACTAAGTGCCACACTGCCGTAGACTCGCCACAGCTAAGACGGTGTTCATCGTCGTCTGGAACGCCACAGTACGTGCACGTGGGTGAGTCCACCATGTGGATCGCATGTAGCCTTGATCTGGTCACCTGCTTACCGTTGACAGTGATATACCACATCGACGTGACGTCAGTGTCCAGTGTTACGTGGTGAATTGTCCTCCACACTACTCGCCAGTTGACGTTCGGGTGCTTACTCTCCACGACGTTATCGGGTCGTCCACGTTGTAGCACCCTATAAACCGTCTTTGCCGTCGCCAGTTGAGTCGCTGGTAAGGCAAGTCGAACGTAACTGAGTTCGAGGTAAAAGACACCGATGTAGAAGAGCGAGGAGGGGACGTGGTGTATCGGCACAGGCGGCAACAGGGAGGGCGGTGCTAGTTCTTCTATTAACAAACTGGTCAGACTGTCCGGACGGCGGTGCCGTAGTTTGACTAATGTGCTCACAAATAGGGCGACCGCTCTGTCATAAACGTGATAAAGGCCAAGCCCTCCCCGATCCGGAGGAAGGGTGAGAGTCTCATATTTGATCTTGAAAAGCATTCCTGAACTCACGAAGGACCCAAAAGCCGCATGTATACGGCGTGCTAACATCACCGGTATAGGTAATATCTGGGCGATGTGCGGAATGCGTGACGCTAAATGTGAGTTAACATACTGGGTCCGTTGGACGATGTCCAGGGCTCGTAGGCGGTTGTTGGCAATTCCAGTCCGAACATTCCGTAAAAGCCGTCGAAAGTTGTGAGCAGCGGTCCGTCGTATATCGTCTGTAAAGTCAATGCCGAGACATTTCAAACTATCTCTGAGCTGTAAGGGGGTGACACTGTTCTCAGACAATCCGACCCCGATGTTCATCGCCACCGATTTTGCGACGTTGATACGACTACCAGCGGCCATGCCATATTTCGTTATCCAATTTAGTGCGCTAGCGGTGTCGTCACCGTGGCGGATGACAATCACCAGGTCGTCAGCGTACGCTTTACACCGGAAAGTGTGGCCTCGTAACGTCATACCCGTTAGTCGTTGGCGCAGGCCGCAGAGGAGAGGTTCCATGGCCACAGCGTAAAGTAAAGTGGACAGAGGGCACCCTTGTCGTATCGATCGAGAAATGGTGAGGGGCTGCGAAGGTCGGCCGTTGACGATCACCTTGGACGTCGCGCCACGGAGGAGTCGCATGACGACAGTGACGAATGGCTGTGGGTACCGCATATGTTGGAGGACCGCTTCCAAATAGTCGTGGTCCACTCGGTCGAAAGCTTGACTAAAATCGATTGCCGCCAGTGCACCCTTCAGACGACATGCCCTCGCCAGTGAGATCAAGTCACGATATTCACTGAGTGCTGTTTGAATATTATTGTCGCCTCCTAATGACGTTTGATCGGGTGAGATAACATTTCGTAGGGTCTGGCGTATCCGCGCCGCCAATAGTCGAGAAAAGATCTTAAAGTCGCAGTTCAATAGCGTCAACGGGCGGTAGTCCTGCAGTCGTGAGCCACCGGACGGTTTGTGAATAGGAATAATCATTCCTTCCACAAGGGCCGCAGGGAGCGGCACGTCCGGGGATAGGAGTTCGCGACAGATGTCCGTCCATCGGGAGGCTAATAAATATTGAAAAGTCCGGTAAAATTCCAAGGGGAGGCCATCAGGACCCGGAGACTTGTTGACAGCACCTTTTCGAAAGGCGTCGATCACTTCTTCTTCTGTAATTTCTTCCATCAAGGCCGCTTCCATTGCCGGGGTGACGGTGCCGTAAATCGTCTGAGAGACGTCCTCCAGTGCTGTCGGATCAGGGGTCTGAGCGGAATAGAGTTGGGAATAATGATTGTAGAACGCTGTGTTTATGTCTTGTTGCGTGGTGAGGCGATGACCGTCCTCCGTGTCGATGAAGCGTATCAGCGCTCGTTGGCGTCGTTTACGTTCACGAAGGACGTGGAACATTGACGGGCGTTCGCTCGGTATCCGATCCTGCGTCCTCGAGCGGATGACTACCCCCTCTAGGTGGCGTCGCATATGAGCGAGGATCTGAGCCTTAGCACGGTGGACCGCCGTTTGTCGTTCCGGAGACGGCGCCATAGCATCGCAGTCGCGCAGGACCCGGAAGTAAAAGTCGAGTGTATGTCTTCGCCAGGTAGCGTGGTCACGACCGTAGGTTATCAACGTTCGCCTCAGTGCCGGTTTGGCGCAGTCCAACCACCAGCGGATCGTTGTGGGATATGCACGGAGGCGATTTTCACACGAATGCCACGTATCCTCAACGGCTTGGCGGCAATCCGGGTACGACAAGTGAGCGATGTTTAATTTCCACGGGCTGCGGCTTCTCCACACTTGTTGCCGCCGCAGGGTGACGGCACAAATGTAAGCTGAGTGGTCCGAGAATGCTGCAGGCCACAGTTCCGCATCCTGTGTTCCAGCGGCGAGAGAGCGTGAGACATAAATCCGATCGATACGCCTGGAAGAGTGACTTGTGAAGTGCGTGAATCCCGGTCGGTGGCCGTGAAGATGTTCCCAAGGGTCCACCATCTGCAGGTCTCGAATTAGCGTCCCGAGTTCCGGGCACGGATTATGTCGTGGGAGTTGATCTCTGGGCGCCAGTACGCAATTGTAGTCACCTCCAAACACCAGATGGTCGTGGCGGCCTTGGAAGAGCGGGGCGACGTCTGCCGCAAAGAATCGTGAACGTTCGCGACGTTTGTCCGTCCCGGAAGGTGCGTAGATATTGATAAGGCGGACCCCCAGTACTGTGAGTGCCATTCCTCTTGCCCCAGGCAGAAACAGGATATCGTCCGCCACTATCCCTTCCCGAAGAAGTACAGCGACACCGCTGCCTGTTGGGGAAGCTGGAGAGACGCAAGCATCGTAACCGTACATGCCTGGGAAGTCGTCGACGTACACTTCCTGGAGAAGGGCTATGTCGATGGAAGCAGAGTTCAACATATCCTGAAGCAAGGATAACTTAGCGCGCGTCCGTATAGTGTTAATGTTTATAGTTGCAACGCGATAAGTTTGAGGTCTATCCACAGCATCCGTGTTGGCCATCAATACCCTGGTAAGGCTGTCTCGTCACTGTAACTGACGGCGGGAAAGGATCAACACTGGTGGGGTAAATTTCCCCCCGCGTCGCCCGACACGATGGGCAAGGAGTGTTCCTCACAGTCGTCCGCCCAGTCGCCGTGAAACACCATCGGCTGTTGGTGGCTGTTAGTGGCTGCTGCGGCACTCGGCGCTGACTCCATCGGCTCTGCTGGCTGGGAATCGGCAGCGGATGTCTGCTTGTGATCCTGCTGTGCTGTGGGGTCTGAGGGGCTGAAGCCGTCACCACGGCGATCTGTTGAGTTTGAAGTTACAGCGGCCTCTGTACCGCCGGTACCGTCGTCGGAATTTCCATAGTCCATGTCAGACGATCGCTGCAAACACTCGTCCGATGGAGCACGCCGCCGTCTCTTGTGTTTTCGCGGGGAACGCTGTTTACGGACGTGTGTTTCAGTATCTGAATGTGGGTGGATTTCGTCAGCTGCTCCGGTGTCTGGAAGAAAAGCCGCTGTCGGCACAACCCGTGGGTCAATGTCCATTCTGGCATCCACGCCTTCTTGCAAGGTCGATCGGTGATTATCTTCAGGTGGGGGCGCCGTTGTAGAGGCCGGATCCTGTACTGCAGAAGCCATTTTGGTCTCTCCATCGGGGGCGGCTATCGGACTACTGTCATCAGCATCGGAAAGAGTTGCTGCCCGTGTAACTTCGGCGTAATTGAGAGGAAGGGTCGTCACCGTAGGAGGAGTCATAGATTCACCTGTCGGGATTTGAGTAAGCCGTCGTCGGAGACAATCCGACCGGACGTGCCCTTCTTGGCCACAACCAGAACAAGTGCGTGGCTGACCGTCATACATAATGATCGCCCTACATCCGCCGATGACAAGATATGACGGAACATGTTTGGTCAGTTCAATTTTAATCTGTCGTACCCCGTTAAGAACGGGGTACGTTGTAAAGGTGGTCCATTTTTCGGCCATATGGCTGATCACTCTGCCGTAGGGCTGAAGAGCCGCGGTGACTACGTCCGGTGGTACTTCGAAAGGGAGTTCGAAGACGCGTATCGTACGGAGGCCAAGCCCCGCGTGATCGATAGAGACCGCCCCAATATGGCCATCAGAATGTTTGAATTTAAGATCGTTCGCATGTGCGCTCACGATTCTGTTGCACACCTCGTCACTTACTAGCTTGACGTAGACAACACTGCTCGTGATAGAGAGATGGATACCAATTATGTCTCGCGGGTCAATTTTAACGTCGTCACGTAGGAAACGTTCCACTTCAAAAGCTCGCGGTCGTGCATGATCGGTTTGAAAACTGATCTTGATGGTGGTTTGTCTGTATGAATGTGCCATGTTGCGTCGGTAGTGATGGACTCTAAACTAGCGGCGACGAAGTAGTAAACAACTACGGGCACTCGCGACCGCGCGGACGGGACGTAAACAAGACGTCCTCGCCGCAGCGCTGCGGAAAGCAGACTGCGTAGTGAGCTATCCAAGCACGACTCACGCCCCGTCCTCACAGCCTTACTTCTGCCAGTACCTCGTCACCTACCTTCCAAACTTTACAGAAACTCTCCTGCGAACCTGCAGAACTAGCACTCCTGGAAGAAAGGAGTTAATCTGCCAGGAAGTTTCATATCAGCGAACACTCCGCTGCAGAGTGAAAATGTCATTCTGGAAACATCCCCCAGGCTGTGGCTAAGCCATGTCTCCGCAATATCCTTTCTTTCAGGAGAAACTAGAATGGCAGCTGCATCTATGATAATGAAAAAAAGAGTGCAGCTGGGCTGGACAGTAGTCAGGAAGATGGTCAACTAATGGCCAACGGAAGTTCTTTTCAGGATTCCAAGAAATAACAAAAGACTTGGAGGACAAACTAACGGAAGGTAAGTGGGCGGTAGTAGAAAATATGGAAGAGCAACGGGGATTCGTATGGCTGAAGATCGCAATGCACAGAAATATCTAGAGCAGGCGTTTATCCATCAGTGGATGTCAAATGACATAGGTTATATAATAAAGTCTAACGTGGTGGTGGTAATACTGATTAGTTTTAATTGTAAAAACAGTCGTAGGTTCCAGTTTTGTAATTTATTACGCGTTTCGATCGGATAGGGCTACATCAGATAATTCTAGACACGACGACAAAAGCAGAATCAACTTATAACATGGTTGCTGTTCCAGTCTGCCACCGTGGAATGCAATAGTTTTTATGATTATTTTTAATGAAATAACAGTGGTCACTAAAGCTTCGTCGAAGCAATGTCGTTTTTACCCCTCATAAAGTTTCATTTTACCCTTCAGAGAGTAATTTTCCAGTTTAGCAACCAACTGGATGCATAACGTTGATAAATTCATTGCGCCCACTGCTTTAATCCTATGTAAGCGCGAAAGGTTACAGTGATGACCCAGTCTGATGCACGTATTACAAATACACACTACAAATAAAGTTTTAGCATCACCTCGGTTCCGAGAGTTCCGGAACCTGTACAGAAAATTGGAATAGAGATCATCATGAACATGATTTCCGCCCTTTTTATTGTTCATGAAAACCACGCATTGCATATTGTTCCACCATACAGCGAGACCTTCAGAGGTGGTGGTCCAGTTTGCTGTACACAACGGTACTCTAGTACCCAGTAGCACGTCCTCTTGCATTAATGCATGCCTGTATTCGTCGTGGCATACTATCCACAAGTTCATCAAGGCACTGTTGGTCCAGATTGTCCCACTCCTCAACGGCGATTCGACGTAGATCCCTCAGAGTGGTTGGGGGTCACGTCGTCCATAAATAGCCCTTTTAAATCTACCCTAGGCATGTTCGATAGGGTTCACGTCTGGAGAGCATGCTGGCCGCTCTAGTCGAGCGATGACATTATCCTGAAGGAAGTCATACACAAGATGAGCACGTTGGGGGCTCGAATTTGTCGTCCATGAAGACGAATGCCTCGCCAATAAGCTGCCAATATGGTTGCACTATCGGTCGGAGGATGGCGTTCACGTATCGTACAGCCGTTACGGAGTACGTCGGCCCCACATAATACCGTCCCAAAATCAGGGAATCTCCACTTTGCTGCACTCGCTGCACTGTGTAAGGCGTTCAGTCTGACCGACGATTGTCTGGTTGATGGCATATGGGACACTCATAGGTGAGGAGAACGTGATGCCAGTCCTGAACGGTCTATTCGGCATGTTTTTGGGCCCATCGCTTTGGTTCACTCACAGAAGCCTGGATACCTCCCTTGTTGAGAGCTCCTCCTGGCACAAAGTAACAATGCGGACGCGATCGAACCGCGGTATTGACAGTCTAGGCATGGTTGAACTACAGATAACGCGAGCCCTGTACCTCCTTCCTGGTGGAATGACTGGAACTGATCGGCTGTCAGACCCCCACCGTCTAAAATGCGCTACTCATGCATGGTTGTTTACATCTTTGGACGGGTTTAGAGACATCTCTGAACAGTCAAATGGACTGTGTCTGTGATACAATACCCATAGTCAACGTCTATCTTCAGGAATTCTGGGAGCCGGGGTGATGCAAAACGTTTTTGATGTGTGCAGTTAAGGTGTAACTGTAGAAGGTTGGATACTGGACGCTTCCTGTCAGACAGATCCGATGTCCCGAAGATTCGTTAAGAAACTTCGTCTGAATTGATAAACATCGATGGTTGATAAAAGCGAAAGCCTTGACTGCACGTATTCGCTGCAAACACGAAGGCTCCTCGACTACGGCAGCATCTTGTTAGTTTCAGATTCTGGAGGCAAACATTTGGATGGTGAATCAGTTACAATTATCACAGCGCCGAATTTCGACACAGGGTCATACAGAGCACCGCAATACGCGTGGAAAATGTGATCCAAGGGGTAGCCTGGAGACTGGGGGAAGGGGTGGCGTATTGGACGATGCGAAACAGTAATTACTGGAAAAGCTTCATTAAGCGCTCACGGTAATATCATCATAGTGCAATTAGCATCAACAAGGCAAAAATGAAAACACGATTCGTTGGTAACGAACTGCCGTTTACGCAAACTTCTTCAATTAAAACACCGAGCGGTATACGTGTTTTTTTTTTTTTCCTCTCCCTGTCCCAAACTCTCGTAATGCGAGCATAGTGAACGAGCATCTGCATGTTTGTAATTCCAGCATCAAAAGGGTAGCGCTTTTTCGGCGGAAATAGCTCATCTACAACAACTGTTTTCTTTGTCATAAACGCCGGCGCACTGTGTTGACACTGAACTTGACCACTGTTTAACTGATCAAATGGGTGTTGTCGATGCATTTAGCCGATAACGAAATGAATAAATAACAAACAAACGTGTAAATGAAAAACTAATGTTTTGAGGCGGCTGTGCAAGTTCCAGAGGTTTCGCACTCGCAGTTCGCCAGTCGATCCAGAGTTCATCAACAACTCCGAGAACAGCAATTCACTGCCATTGTCGATGACGGTCGGACGAGGGAGCGAATTAAGGGTTTATATTGTAGCCAGCGGTTAAATAGAGAGCTGTGGATGGAGCTACGTAATTGCAGCTCGTTTAATTTTACACATTTTGTAGCGAGAATTACAGGTAGAAATAACGCTCGACTAGAGACAATATATTTATTTTGGTCTGTATTATTCTGACGCGATTCAGAAGACTGCGCGATTCTTGGCTTTACAGGTGGGCTTATTGTAATATTTTCCAGATTAGCGTATGAATGAGACTATTGGACGAGTAACGTTCATAAATTCAGTGCGCCACATTGTCAGCATCATACAACACATTACATTATTTGTAGAACTAACCAAAGCAAAATACGATAATGCACTAAGCAAATAAGCAGCAGCGAAATGTGGAAGGGATGTGTTCTCTTTTTCTTCTCGTTGTTTTGTAAGACGATTGATACTGGGAGAGAAACTGACTCTTTACATTTCACTGATTCCTACATTTATTACAAACTTTTCTAGTTCATTCTGTTGTATGTAGAAACCATACAGCAGATTATACTAGAAAGATTTATAGTAGATGTACCAATCAGTAAAATGGAATAACCATAGCTTACCTCAAAATATCGACAACGAGAAATGCAACTCTACAAACATAAAAGTAAAAAAAAAAAAACAAAAAAAAAACACTATAACATAGTGATAAGGCCTAAGTGTTTATATGCATGTTGGTGCGTAACAGTGAACTATAAGCTGCCTAGAACAGAGATACTTGAAAGATGGATTATTAAAAACATATTGGGTGAAATAAAAGCAATAGAGGGTTGGAAAAGGTGAAGTTATGAGAAGACTACTTAATTATACGCAAGGTATCAGAAATAAAGGAAAAGTGTATGCTATGCTTCTTTGGTCACCTCCACCAAATGAACCGGAGTTGGTTAACAATAGAAATATTCCTATATTTCTAGGAAAAGAGGTTTACATTAGCATGGATTACATAAATGAGAAAAGAACTAGAAACTGTATCAAAGAATCGAAAATGATACGAAGAGGTACGTTAAGACCAAAATATTAAATTTTGAAGGCTTTCAAGGCATAAAAATACGAAGTACGAACAACATTGACGTAAGGAGAAGACAACATTGAAAGAAGACGGAGTTCTGAAAACATAAGAGACAACAATCAGTGGCAGGAGGTGAAGCTGTTGCGTGATACCAGTAGGTCAATACGAAGATAAAAAAACAAACAAATATGAAGTACTGTATGTAAACAGCCCACTCGCCAATGACGAAATGCAGATGGTCCACGCGATATCAGCTTTAAAAGTCTTACTCGCATCGTGTTTTCCGTGGTCATTTTACACTTTCGGGAGAGCAGTTACATAAAACCCTTGCTGAGAGAAAAAGAGAGAGAGCGTGAGAGAATGAGTGAGTGAGAGAGCGGGAGACAGAGAGAGAGAGAGAGAGAGAGAGAGAAAGAGAGACAGAGAGATGGTGGAGGAGGGGGGAGACGGGAGGGTGGCGGGAGCGAGGGCAGAAAATTAAACCGTCGGAGAGAGAATGAGGAATTGTATAACAGGCCTTAACAATAAGGCAAAGATATCAGTGGTTGCGAAAGAGATGCTCGTTCTGCATACCTCAGCTACTAAGTGTGCATAGAAGTTCACTCCGTGCACATCGATAGTTCTTACATTCCTCCATCTGTAACTCATAGCACAGATTCAAAATCATTCGTCGTTGGCGACCTTACAGTGTGCTGTATACAGTTGCGTTTGACGTGAGGAATGGTTCTGCTACCTTCCGTCGTCCACTCTCTCTCTCTCTCTCTCTCTCTGTCTCTCTCCTTCCTCCCAGTCATCCCCTTTCACCCAACCTCCCTACAGGTCTTCTCTCTCTCTCTCTCTCTCTTTCTCTCCCTCTTTCTTTCTTTCTCTCCCTCTCTTTCTTTCTCTTTCTCTCTCTCTTCGAGCCCTTGCCCCTCTCTAAAACACACACACACACACACACACACACACACACACACACGAACGAAAGCGCTCTACCCTGCAATAAATCAGACGAGAACTGTCATTGACATCTAATTCCATCGCATCATATGGTCCATTGTAATTGAGTCTGCAAGCCGCTGATCTCTCATAACAACACCAATTATAAGTAAAGATTGACTGATTAGGTGAAGGTCTCGTTAAAACGCCTATGGAAACAAATCGTGCAAAACCGTAACCTCGCGAATTCAAAAATTTGTGCATAGCAATGAACATGTAATAGTCTCCAATTCGGAAATGCACGTCCTGGTTCTTAGTATAGGACCATCCGTATGCAACAGAATAAAGGTAACTTTTGTTTTGCCTGGCACGTTTCGTCTCAGTTCAGGAAGCATCATCAGATATACATTTTCATTTGTCTGTACCTGTTTCAGCTTACATATTCGGCCATTTTGTTTATAAATTATGAACACTTCTGACCTAGGCACCTTTTGCTCAATGTATCTTTCGTTATTTGTATGTGTTGATACTGATCAACACGTGCTCCTTCTGTACCAGTGGTGTAGCTGCTGCTAGCTGTAGCACTAAAAACAGTTTTCAGCATAGGACACAAACTGCAAACATACTCTTCCACGATATTGACCTGTTTACAGTTGTGTAATGTTGCCGGCTGCGAGCTGTATTTTGTAAAGTCTTCGGTCAGAGGTTTTATCTATGTATGTGTTTGTGTGTTTATGTGTCAGGTGTTGGGCCAGGTTCAATAGTGAGTTGTTTATACGTGTGCGGTTCTCAGTCGCCCTTAAGAAGACCGCCTCAAAGAAGTGTTTCATACCCAGAATTATTTTAGTCAGTTGATCGCTCATTGCTATGGGCTTTCGAATGTGATAATTTTATTGTATTCGGATACTGATGAAAATCTGCCTCTGTCTGAAATGTTTATACCTTAGCACAATATGTAAGTTAAAAGTGTTTACACAAACGAAAATGTACAGGGCGTTTCAAAAAGAAAGAGCAGATTTCAAACATTTATTTCTCAAAAACTACAAATGATAGAAACACAATTCAAACGTTTCTTGTCAGAGAAAGGTTCAAAGTTTTTCAATGGTCCGCGCAGAAGTTCCATGCAAATCCGCAGTGGCGCTGGCGTTTGTTTGTAGGAAAATGGCGACGACACCACAGGAACGATCATTTTGTGTGCTGCAATTTGCAAAGTTAGAGTCCATTGTTGGTGTGCAACGTGCATTCCGCCGTCAATTCAACAAACAGCCGCCTCGTCATAAGCAAATTTATGAGTGGCATCACAGATTCGTAGAAGATGGTTGCATCTGCAAGCGAAAAAGCACGGGTCGTCCACGCACATCGGATGAAAATGTCGAGCGTGTCCGTGCAGCTTACGAAAGGAGCCCTAGAAAATCCACGGCACGGGCAAGTCACGAACTAAACATGTCTAAAACAACGGTATGGCGCGTTCTGAGTAACCGTCTGCACATGAAGCCGTACAAACTGCAGTTATTGCAAGCATTGCGTCCTGACGACCACAACAAAAGGTTCGAATTTTCAACTGCAATTCTACAGGACATGGAAGAGGACAATTTTGCCGAACGATTAATTTTTTCAGATGAATCAACGTTTCACATTTCTGGTAAAGTTAATCGGCATAACGTACGAATTTGGGCGAGTGAAACTCCGAGGGACGTTATTCAACATGAAAGAGACTCACCAAAGGTTAACGTCTTTTGTGCAATTTCGGTAAACAAAGTTTATGGACCTTTCTTTTTCATGGAGAAAACTATCACAGGAACCATTTACCTGGACATGTTAGAAAACTGGCTATTTCCTCAACTTCAGGAAGATTCAAATCACTTCATCTTCATGCAAGATGGCGCCCCACCACACTTCTCTGAACCTGTACGACGGTACCTAAATAACACCATTCCAGGACGGTGGATTGGAAGAGCAGGAGCACAAGATCAATGTCATCGTCTGTGGCCTCCCAGGTCACCAGACCTTACTCCCTGCGATTTTTATTTGTGGGGGTACATAAAGGACTGTGTTTATGTCCCACCTATGCCCGCTACTCTTCAAGAGGTACGACATCGAATTGTTGCGGCCGTGAATTCGGTAACTAAAGACCAGTTGCGTCGTGTGTGGCAAGAAATGAGATACCGGTTTGATATTTGTCGTGTAACAAATGGTGCTCATATTGAGGTACAGTTTTGATATTTGTTGTGTAACATTTGGTACTCATATTGAGTGAAGGACCGTTGGAATTGTGTTTCTATCATTTGTAGTTTTTGAGAAATAAATGTTTGAAATCTGCTCTTTCTTTTTGAAACGCCCTGTATATCTATAATGCCTTAATGAATTCAGGCGAAACGTACCTGTCACAACAAATACTGTCTTTACTCAATTACAAATAGATGGCAACTCAGTGCTGACAGATCAACAACATCGAAACGAATGAATATATTTATTTAAGTCTACGATCACAAACTTGTCATGTCCTCACTCTACTTGTTTCGGTCAGAAATGACCGTCTTAATATCTGCAGCAAAACATGGGAAAAACACAAACGCTAGTGAATCGTCTACAGCTTAAAACAATAAAATAGGCCATTATGAAACAAATTCCTGACATACATGTGAAAATTATGCGCTTTAAATATGACGAGGTATACCTGTTTTGAAAATGTGTCTTAATATACTGTTTTAAGCTGTGGACAATCCACTAGTTGTATCTGCGTTTTCGCCATGTTTTGATGCGTATCTGAAGATGGTCATTGCTGACCGAAACCGGAGTCTGAGAACCTAAAAAGTTTGCGATCATGGACGGAAATAAAGAAATTTACTCTACACTTTCAGGATCATTGTTCTATTTGCGACTATGTCGCAGCTTGTGAAAACAAATAAATTTCTCAGTCCTTCAGATACGCACAGTGTGAGGTCGATCGCCTCTTCTTTGACCAGGTTACTCAGACAACACGACTTCAGACTATCAACAAACTGGCAAACCTGGTATCACGAAAAGTTTTAAGGGAATATCTGAGAGACTTAAACTAACAAGAACCTGAGAGATACTTAACACCTACTGAGTCCGGTACCCTATTCCCATACCGCCTGAGCGTGGACAGGCCGACTTCCACAGTCTGGAATCCGCCGCGTTTCCGGTCTAGGGGGAGTCGGGTGCAACACTACCGATCAAGGACAAGCACCGAACTTGACTTTAGGACACAATTAGTTGTATGACTTAGTTTTTACGTACTTAGTTTTTAGAAACCTGCAGCGACTAACACCTTGGCGTGCCCAGTGTCAGGGGCACGCTCATTGGGTTTAGCTCAATGAGCAAGGCTCTGTAAGTAGGTTTATAATTCCAGAATGAGATTTTCACTCTGCAGCGGAGTGTGCGCTGATATGAAACTTCCTGGCAGATTAAAACTGTGTGCCCGACCGTGACTCGAACAGGTCCCGAGTTCGAGTCTCGGTCGGGCACACAGTTTTAATCTGCCAGGAAGTTTCAGGTTTATAATTGACTGACACACCTGTTACGCAGCAGGCAGTAGTAACTAGTTAATAGATAGGTTTCATTAAGTAATCCCTATAAAATCAACTAGTTTTGCCCATTGCAATTATCCTACAGCTTACTTTAATAATTAGTTACTTAAATATAACTTAGGATTTAGCTGCAATTGTAATCATTGTATAAACATCTGGACCCACTAATCATATAAGGTAGTGGGTTAAAATTGTATAATTATTAATATTTTGGAACATGTTGGTTGGACAGAAACACTTTTTGCTCTTTCAGAAATCTTGGTAAGAAAAGTTCTCGTATATTTAACGTGTCGTCACTCTGGAAGTATGTAAGGTGTTGTCGGGAAGATTCCTTCTGGTCACGTATTCCGACCATTACTCTCAGATTGGGAGAAAATCTAACGATTATTTCTCTGCATCACGGCACAGGCTTTCAAGCGACTAATATCTGGTAGCACTGTGGCACAGCCGTCGGAGACTGAATACTTAATGGAGCCATTACCGTTGGTAATCTCGTCTGACTGCGTGTTAGCTATCTGACCAGTGCAAGCTCTGAGGTCACCGACACCGCCTCATGGCAGTCCCTGACAGAAGACGGTTACAAATGCTACAGTACAACAGCTGCCAGGCGTTTAATTCACACTGGTTCTGCTGTTTATTCGATCAACACATACGCATCGCGAATGAATAAATCCTTTAACTCTCACTTGTCTGTCTGTCTTGACGATACGGAAATGGTTTAAAGGTACTTGATTTGGAATTGTGTGGCGAGAAGATACTAATAAACGGAAGTACCACAGTGCATCTGTTGTTAACCGATGTGTCCTGAGAATGCGAGTGATAGATAAAATGAATCATTTTGCTGTGGAACCCCCTGAACGTGATCTACGAATCTGGGAGGAAGAGAGCTCCTGCGACGTTTGAACGATAGAGATACTGACACAGGTAAATTAACTAAGGAGGTGGGTGTTCGAGGTAGGGTGCGTCAGTCGTATCTGGATAGTTATGCAAAAACAAGGCCCCGGATTTGAGCTACGATCGGGCACATACATTTAATCTGCTCTGAAGTTACAAGACATTCGACCGCAAAGTATAAACACCTGGCTCTGAATCACCACCTATACAAAGTTTGCTCACATGTGGGAAGTAATGAATAATCTATTAACTAGTTCTCAAAGGAAGATGTTATTATGTACTCTTCTGTTCGGTCTGTTACAACAAACAAGTAAGAAGGAATAGTTTCAGCGAAAAGACAGTTTGGTAGTGTGCTGCAGTGATTTTTACCTTACTCTAAATTTTCATTACAATTAAAAAGCAAAGAACAAAAACAACGGCGTTAAGCGCATGGACGCTGTAAGTATTGTACAAAGGATTCTTGCATAAGAAGTAGTCGTAAGATCTTCTGAACGTAGGTTTTAACCATAAATCTTACTGAGAAAGTATAACTTGATTAGAGAGGGTTGGGCATACCGTCCTCTAGGGTAAGAAGCAATATGCTACCCATGCCACTTTGCCTTTGGGTAGTGATAAGCCGCGATACGAGAAACGAGAACAATATTAGGAAAACTGTGTTTGTCACGTGACTGATCTTATGCTGCCAAGAGTCACTGCGCATTCCGAATAACGCATAGATTTTACGCTGCATAAAAAAAAAGAAACACACATACAGACATTTGTGACGACTGTTACCTTTCCCATGGTGACACAGGTACCGAACAACGCATATTTTCTCCCAAACGTTACAGAAAAAAATAGAGCATACTGTACAAAATCATAGCTTTTTTCCAATCTTGAGGCACTTTCAGTCATTTTCATAACACATAAAATCATCAGACGACGGAAATATTACGTTGCAGTCATTCTTTTTTTACAGTTTCCAATTCGAGTTCGTGACGTAGAGCTTCACAAGATCTAATCCGATGAAAGGTATCCGGAAACCTTAATGTAATGCGGAATTGGCCAAAGATGTCCCAGGAGGTGGAGCCGCTAGTATAAAAAGATGGGGAATACTCTGTTGTCAATAGAGAAGGAGTAATAGCAGAACAAGTCGGTCAGGAGATCCTTCTGGCTTCGAACGTTGACCAGTCTTCGGTTGGTTGGCTGATTTGGGGGAGGGGACCCATCGGATTAGAGAAGGGTGGGGAAGGAAATTGACCATGCTCTTTCAAAGGAATCATCCCGACATTTTCGTGAAGCGATTTAGCGAAATCATGGACAACCTACACCAGGATGGCCGGACGCTGGTTTGAATCGTCGTCCTCCCGATTGCCGGTCCAGTGTGTTAACCAACCAGTTTTTGGATGGCACCTGAACTACAGACCCACCAGGGACATTTCGACCCTTCTATCGATGGTCAAGTCGGTTGCTGATGATGTGATTGCGAAGTAGAAATGCGAAGCAAGAACCACAACTAAATCAACACCAGGCAGACCTCCTGTACTGACGGACAGTCACCATCGGGCATTGCGGAGTATGGTTGTTAAAATCGCAAGAAATCAGCAGAAGGAATCACTCACGAGTACCAAAGTGCCACCTCCAGACCAACTAGGCTGGACTGTGCATATGGGGGTAAAAAAGAATAGAGTACAATGGTCCAGCAACTCCTTGTAAGGTACACATTTCTGTAGGCAATACTGAGCAATGCTCGTGGTCTTGTAAAGACAGACGCCAATGGACAGTAGCTAACTGGGAACGAATTATTTTGAGTGATAAATCACGCTATACCCTGTACCAATCCGATGGAAGGGTTTGGGTTTGGCGAATGCCTGGAGAAAGTCACCTGTCATCACATTTAGTGCCAACAGTGAAGTAGGGAGGAGGTGGAGTTACGGTATGGGGATGTTTCTCGTGATTAGGGTGCGATTCCCTAATGGTGATTAAGAAAACGCTAAATGCGGAAGGGAGATGACTGTATCAGCAGGACAGCACAAACTGTTTAAAGAAGCATCATTGACAATAGTTTGTGAGCAACAACATTCCTGAAATGGACTGGCTTGCTCAGAGTCCCGATCTGAACCTAACATAACTCTTTTGGGATGAGACAGAAGGTCAACTTCGCTCTAGACCCCATGGTCCAACAACACTATCTTCTCTGGTTTCGGCTCTTCGGGAAGAATGGGCTTCATTCCTCAACAGACATGAAAGTGTCACCAGCAGAGTTAAGGCCTTCGTAAGTGAGGAGGTTGACTTACCCCTATTAATGTCCACTAATAGCTGTCCGGACACTTTTGATGAGATAGCGTAGAAGCACTTCTCACGACTGCGTAAAATTTGGTCGGACCTCCTTGCATCTTACGGCTTTTGTACAATCGTCAGCGAGAGGGAATGTTAGACTCATAAACCCAAAGCTGGTTCCTATTAGAGCTGCTGTTGACGTAACGGAGAAGCCCCAGAGCCTGTGAGTGCTTTGCTGATATGAGACGAAGAATAAATTGTGCATCATTTGGACAAATTCACTGTGTTCGAAAACTATATTCCCGGCTAATGGATTGACGCCGTGTGTTACTGATGCAACAGGCAATAATAACAACAGTTCTTTTCCAGATTTGTTCTCGAAGCACATTCGTTCCAGGAAGCGTAGGTTCCTTTCTTTCCCCGTAGTTATAACAACGCACGGAGCCACACCAGCACACACAGACAGGGTGGCAGTAATTGCCGACACCTCGGGAAAACAATGGCCGTGGAATGGAAGGATGTGAAACATTAGTCACGCCCTCTGCACCGAGAGCCGCAGTCAGCAACCCAAGGTGGGCGCCGCAAGTGCATCTTCCCCGTTCTGAATGTTAAACAATTTTACGTCAGGGGCGAAACGGGCCTCTGCGTGTTCTGTTAAAACTATGAGAGCCTGCAAACAGGAAAGAAAGAGTTAAACGAAATTGCTCATTATATGTTCCCAACATGACAGAACAAAAAGCATGAGGTCAACGCTTTCTCACTCACATCTCACAGGCAACGGAAGCCGAGAGACTGCAACAGAAAAATTATACCTGACACGCGACTAATCTCCTCACATTACCACCGCTGTCACTTGTGGTCGTCGAGGACATAGGTATTCGGCAGATGTCTAGCAAGCCGTCGCCTTTGTCGTCGCCATACACAAACAAATACATTACACATACACTAGGTTACATATTTTCCTATCAGCAATATATCGTCCCAGAATTAAATTAAAAACCGTTCCCATCCTCCTGTTCTGACCAATGTTTTCAGGAAGTTTAGTCTGGTTATAAGGAAAATGCGAAAACTGGAAATCCCTTCCCAAGTGTCCCCTTTTGAGACTTCCTCTGGCCCACTATCAGCCCGCCCGCTATTAGACTGAAAAGTCCCTGACACTCAAATGGATCATTAATCGAAAATCACGCTTTAGATACAGATGTTACATGTAAAAGTACAGATATGATGTCTGAGGACAGTGTGCTAAACAACGTTACGTAAGTATTTACTTCATTTGTAGACTAACAATTGTGCCTATTAAGAGTACTATGATTTTAGGTTGGTTTGTACCTCCAAGTACATGTGGCAGGAGCAAGGCATTAACGCTTATTTTTCCCAGGGTAATAAATCCGATGCTGAAGAGTGAAGATATGGATGCTAAACAGTTACTCTACACTGACAGGCATAGTCCACTTAGTAGTGCAGTTACTACCGTGCATAGGGTGTCAGGTAGTAAGTTGTATGACGCATTTACGCAGAGAAAATACAACTAACATCCTGAAGGCATCACAATATCTGCACTTATACCACTAACACCGTATAGAAGTAAAGTATAAAACATCCTGATGTGCATTCAAGTTGTGAGGTTTTTTTTTTTTTTTTTTTTTTTTTTTAAAATCGTATGGCTGGGGCCCCCCATCGTGCACACCGTTCGTCGGGTGCCGGTCTTTCAATTTGACGCCACTTCTGCGACCTGCAGTCGATGAGGGTGATAGGATGATGATGAGAACAGCACAACACCCAGTCCCTGGGAGGAGAAAATTCCCCGACACAGCCGGGAATCGAACCCGGGCTCAGAGGAATGACAATCCGTCACGCTGACCATTCAGTGACCGGGGGCGGCTTATTTAAAAGAAAAAAAAACTGAATCTCATTTTCCAAATTTCTCGCCGGGGTATCTGTTCGACAAAGAACTGTGGTAGCAATCTTTATCTCACTATTTATTAGCTACAATACGCAGAGTGTGAATGTAGACGAAAAATATCGGTGAAAGCAGATTCATATTGAACATGTCAGAGAAATGAACAGTTCTACAGTACTTTTAATTTCTTCTACAGAGAATTATTTTTAACAGTTTTCCAAGAACTCTTTAACCTTTCCTAAGGCAATGAATAGCAGCTGTAGTTGCCACTTCGGATCCACAAGACGTACTGGTTTGCCCACCTATTCACCTTTTTACAATGCCAAGATAAAGCATTCGATGGTTGAGCATTGAAGAGGGTACTCAATTGGTTACTGACGTAGAGAACCCTCTGTAGTAATCGCCGAAGCCATTATGTGACAGCAACCGCAGGGCGCTAACTAAAAGAATCATACGCTCGGAGCTGGACACTATAATATAGAACCACAATGTGTTAGATAACAATCAGTTTGGCTTTAGGAAAGCTGAAGGTACCAGAGAGGCAATTCCGACATTGCGGTTGATAATGGAAGCAAGACTAAATAAAAATTAGGAAGCGTTAATAAGATTTGTCGACCTGGAAAAAGTGTTTGACAATATATATTGGAGCAAGATGTTAGAAATTCTCAGAGAAATAGGGGTAAGCTGTAAGGAAAGACGGGTAATATGCAATTTTGCACAAAAGCGAGAGGGAACAACAACAGCGGAAGACCAAGGAAGAACTGCTCTGATTAAGAAAAGTGTAAGACAGGGATGTGATCTATGGCCCCTACTGTTCAATTTGTACACTTAAGAAGTAATAAAGGACATAAAAGAAAGGTTCAGTAGTGGAATTAAAATTCAAGATGGAAGGATATCAATAAGATTCGCTGATGACATTGCTATCCTCAGTGGAGGTGAAGAAGAATTACAGGATCTGCTGAATGGAATGTACAATCTAATGAGTACAGAACATGAACTGAGAGTAAATCGAAGAAAGGCGAAAGTAATGAGAAGTAGCGGAAACGAAAACAGCGAGAAATTTAACATACAGATTGGCGATCACGAAGTAGAGGAAGTTACGGAACTCTGCCACCTGGGAATCAAAATAACCCATGACGGTCGGAGCAAGAAGGATGTCAGAAGCAGACTAGCACTAGCAAAAATTGCATTCCTGGCCGAGAGAAGTCTACTAGTACCAAATATTGGCCTTACATTGAGGAAGAAGTTTCTGAGATCGTGAGTTTGAGCTCAGCATTGCATGGTGCTGAAACATGGACTGTGGGAAAACCGGAGCAGAAGAGAATCGAAGCATATGAGATGTGGTGCTACAGAAGACTGTTGAAAATTAGCTGGGCTGATCCGTAAGGAACGAAGAGGTTCTCCGCAGAACCGGCGAAGAAATGAATTTATGGAAAACAAGGAATACATGGGAACAAATGGCGAGAAGAAGGGACATGATGGTAGGACATTTGTTAAGACATCCGGGAATAACTTCCATGGCACTAGGGGGAGCTGTAGGGTAAAAAATGTAAAGGAAGACAGAGACTGGAATACATCCAGCAAATAGTGCGGATAATGCAGACTGTAGTACGTAACGTATACCATTGGTTGAATGGATTCGCATATAAGTGACAGGTCTGTAAGACCACATCAAATAAACGCAATACAATCATTTAAACAAAGGTAAGAAGATGGAAGTAATCATAAGATAGCTGGTTTCGACGTTCCACAGTGACTTTCGTAACGTGTAACAAATTTTAATACTGTAATCCTATACTAAAATTTCACAGTTGAATTCATGGAATGTATGGTGCAGGTACATAGGGAAAACTACACAAAAATCTGAAACGAGGGTTCTAGGCAAGTGAAGTCAGTAATCTCCAGCTGATTCTCCTGGCACGAAATGGTGTTTTTGTAAATATCATAGAGCGAAGAAAAGCACACTGGTCACACCTAGACAAAGAGCAGTAAGTGTCACCACACAGCACCAGAGATGC
This sequence comes from Schistocerca serialis cubense, assembly GCF_023864345.2. NCBI lineage: Eukaryota > Metazoa > Arthropoda > Insecta > Orthoptera > Acrididae > Schistocerca > Schistocerca serialis. The sequence goes on from NC_064645.1 coordinate 217,066,688, forward strand.
AGTGGTTCTGAACAAAGAAAAGTGTCCACAGCGAAACAATGGGAAGATAGCGCCGGCCGAAGTGGCCGTGCGGTTAAAGGCGCTGCAGTCTGGAACCGCAAGACCGCTACGGTCGCAGGTTCGAATCCTGCCTCGGGCATGGATGTTTGTGATGTCCTTAGGTTAGTTAGGTTTAACTAGTTCTAAGTTCTAGGGGACTAATGACCTCAGCAGTTGAGTCCCATAGTGCTCAGAGCCATTTGGAAGATAGGTATGCTTCCGAGGAGCCTCGGATGGGCGCTACGTCACTGAGAAACAAACGACGTTTCTTTCTAGAGATACCTCATCATTTGTTACTCCCCCTGGCACTGCCCAAATACAGCACGATTGCTTGCTTGTCCGTCAACAGACATACCCGATGAAACCCCACGCTAGTTCTCGTCTACGTACGCGAAACTATCACATTTGTTTTTGGAAGAAGGAAGGTTAGAGCTTAAAGTCCGGTTGATAACGAGGTCATTAGAGACGGAACACAAGCTCAGATTAGGAATAATAGGGAAGGAAATCGACCGTGCCCTTTATCAGCCGTCTGCCTCAAGGTAACTTGCATCTGAAAAACTGAAAAAATTCTGACAATTTTCATTTACGCTGCTCTAACTAAAAAAACGTGTCTGTAATCCACTTTCCTCCAAATGGTACTCTGAAACAGCAAGAAATTTCAGACCTCTATCTCAAACAGATTTTTCTGTGCATAAAATAAACATGCCACCAAATTTAACTCTCGAAAAATTCGATTCAAAGTTATATCTGTTTTATGATTTACTTCTTTTGTTCCTAATACATACCAGTTGGATAATCTTATTGGTTTAAATATTATTCATCTTCTGTCTTACTTTCCTTGTTTCTCCTTGTTATTCTTGCCTCTTTAGCGACCTCAAGAACCAACTTTTCAGCTTCCATCACTAACATGGAATCAATTGTAAACAGTGACTGTCTGATGTTAAACCCAGAACATATTCCTTGTAATTCTAGAAGTGCACATCTGCTGTCTGTCCCATCAATAAAAAAACAGGCGTAATGTCTTTAGAGACCAACAAAATAGCGACAACTCAAACTACAGAAAAGTTTGTAAGGAAAAAAGTACTCGAAAAAGAAATTTAAAAAAACGAAAACGCACATCGAGGAGCTTCAAATTTTTTTAAACAACTTTCTGATATCCAGTTCAGTTCTTTTACTACTATTTTGACGAATAAACTCTAAATATTAATTTAAGATGGATGACAAAAAACTGATTTTTTGAACCCAGTTCACAAGTGACCTTAAGCGACTTAGGGAAATCACGTGAAACCTGAATCTGGATAGCCGGACGGGGATTTGAACCGTCGCCCTCCTTAATGCGACTCCAGTGTGCTACTCTCTCCGTTGTTTGGTACTGGAAGCTGATCAGTGTGTGAAATTGACAGCCTTTGGATTTTCATCGAAGTCCAAGTTGCCTTGCTTAGAAAGGAGTTTAATATTTAATTACTACTCGCAGATACTCGAATACCGCTACCGATGTCACTCTGGCTATCAATGGCCAGAAAATCCTAAGGAGTTCAGTAAACGAATCGAAACCGTCTGTCCAGTCACTTTGTAACCATAATGGCAATGAAACAGAGAATGACTCAGGAAAGACCGAAATACTAAACGACTTTTTCCAAAACTTTCGCAGAGGAAGATCAGGCTGTAGTCCCTCCTTTAAATCGTGGCACGATCGGTAGAATGACAGGTCTCGAAACGAGTGAATAAGGGATAACAAAGAACGCTCAACAGAGGAAAGGTCACTTGACCTGCCGGGATACCAGTTCGATTCTACGCTGAGTATGCGAAAGAACGTGCCCTATTGAAGCATCAGTGTGCCGTAGGTCTCTCGACGAGCGAAGTCATTCCCGATTTCAAAAAGGATAGTCGAACAGACGCACAAAATTGTAGGCCTATATCTCTGACGCCGATCTGTTGTAGAATTTGGTACATGTTTTATGCTCGCGTATTATGACAATTCTGGAGACCGAAAATCTCCTCTATAGGAACCAAGATAGGTTCCGAAAACAACGATAGTGTAAAATCCAGTTCGCTCTGTTCGGACAGGAGATACAGAAAGCAGGTAGGTTCCATGTTCCTTGAGTTCCAAAAGACCTTCGCTACAGTTCCGCACGGCCGCCTAATGAACGAAATACGAGTGTATGGAATTTCAGACCAACTGTGAATGGACTGCAGAGTTTTTAGAAACAGACACAGCTTGCCATTCTGAACGAAGAGAAATCTTCATATAATTTCGGTTGCGCCCCAGGGGAGTCTTACAGGACCATTACCTTTCAAAATATACATAAATGACATAGCAGATAACGTAGATTCCACGAGGCTTTCCGTGGATGATGCTAGAAAATTGTAGCGAAATTCAGGAAGATCTGCAGAAAGTCGACGCTTGGTGCAGGAAGTGACAGTTGACGCCGGCCGCGGTGGTCTCGCGGTTCTAGGCGCGCAGTCTGGAACCGTGCGACTGCTACGGTCGCAGGTTCGAATCCTGCCTCGGGCATGGATGTGTGTGATGTCCTTAGGTTAGTTAGGTTTAAGTAGTTCTAAGTTCTAGGGGACTGATGACCACAGCTGTTAAGTCCCATAGTGCTCAGAGCCATTTGAACCAGTTTTTGACAGTTGACCCTCAACATAAACAAATGTAACGTATGGTGAACACACAGAAAGACCCTTCACTGTATGACTAGAAAATTGCATAACAATCACTGAAAGCAGTTGTTTCCTTACAGTATCTGAGTATGGATACGGAGCGATCTGAAGTGGCACGACCACATGAAATTAGACGCGAGGAAGGCAGATGCCAGACAGAGATTCATTGGAAGAATACTCAGGAAACGCAGACCATCAAGAAAGGAAGTAGCTTACAAAACACTCGTTCGACCAATACTTGAATGTTGCTCGTCAGTATAGGATGAGTGGCAGGACTGGTAAAAGAAATAGAGAAGATCCAGAGAAGGGCAGCACACTTCGTTACAGATTCACATAATAAGTACGAAGCGGCACGAAGATGCTAAGCCAACATCAGTGGCAGACGCTGCAAGAGAGACGAATATCACGTATATCTCTGAGAAAGGAGATGAAGATAAAATTAGAGATTCCAGCTCACAGGGAGCAATCGTCCTTCCCCCGAACCATACGCGCCTGGAACAGGGAACAGGGGAAGTGACACAGGCTGACAGAATATCCTCCGCTATACACTACAAGGTGGCTTATGAAGTATAGATGTAGATGCAGAGAAACAGTGAAGCCTAGGAAAGTAGTATGGAGCGGATATGCATAATCAAAAGCCAAAAGAACGGGGAAGAGATTAAGTTGAAAGACAGATGGAGAAGAGGACCGATGTCGCGAAGGGGACGGAGGAGAAAGGTAACAGCGAAACTGAGACACCACTCTCACAAATACGGACGGATGTGATTCTGTGGAGTGTGACAGGAATGTGAGGGGTAAGATAAAGTAATGGGAGAATGGGAATGACAGAGAAGAGAGCTGCAAGGGAAGATAGATCTTCTCTTTCCTTATGCTGCGCAACGCTACAGCGAAGTGTGTGTGTGTGTGTGTGTGTGTGTGTGTGTGTGTGTGTGTGTGTAAGAGAGAGAGAGAGAGAGAGAGAGATTACTTGCAATAGTAAGGAACTCTTCGTCGTGAAATATTAGCAGGAAATTGTCTTTTCTTCGTAGAAATATTTTCTCCCTTAATGAGCGAGTATATAGGAGAAAGCATGAATGGAACGAACAAACGAAGAGGATGGGAGAAGGGAAGATCGTAATAAGTAATTCAGCAGCTGGTAAAAGAACTATTGGCCATCCAAAGAAAAGATAGAGCGACAACCTTAGGGTAGACTGAGGGATACTGAAGAAAACAGGCTTCAGCCTAGGAAGAAAAGAAGAAGAAGGAGAAGAAGAATAAGAAGAAATTTCTTCTCAGGCTGTGACTAGTTTAATGAAAACCCATCGCTTCAGTTACTGCAGGTACGATCTTGGGCTCTTGTACGATATCTGACGCAGAACTAGAGTGATATTGAACTTGGGAACTTGCTAAATTTTTCAAATTGTGACCCATTTGAATCTTTACACATGTACATGCATTTCTCCCTCAACGGTTTCTGCTTGTCGTTTTTGTGAGGTTGCCTTCATTCACAGCTCTGTAGTAAACTCTCGTCCAATAGTGTATTATGAATATCATCATTCACAATTGATGCAACAAGTGGGATAGGTGCTACAAGAACGAATCTCTACGCTGATGCATGTGATACTGGAGAATTAAACGGTGCCACGACAGCTAGAGGCCCGAGTTTGAATCTCAGTTAAATTTAATGTCCTGTCGTTCAGTAGGGGCGCAGTCAACTAAGATGTCAATACTGATACGTTAACAAAAAATTTAAGACAAACGGCGGCGTTGTTTTCTGGACAATTCCATCAGGAACAACGGCCCTAAAATACTCTCATTTTTACGATAGCGTGGTCGAACGGGAAACAAGGTGGAGGGACGATGGGGGGGGGGGGGGGAGGGGAGGGGTTAGGGGAGAAGAAAGATACAAGTCGGGAGGGGATGGGCGTCGTACGGTGCAATCACTATTTATGGCGTGTAGCGAGAGGTTTCGACCGCGTCGCTACGGCATCTTCAGCGACGACAGGCATTTCCTGGGCGGGCCGTCCCGGTTCTCGCGAAGCCGCCGGCGGCGCGGCCTGATCGTTCTCCGAACTCGGCGCCTGATTTCATCGCGGTATCCGCCGTGGTCGTTTCGCAGAAAACGTCTCGCGGTCGTCTGGCTGGCGAGCTTTCTCCCTTCAGGCACACGTTCTTTATCCACGGAGCAATGCGCACCGACAATTCGTTGCTGTGTGGCATGTAGCTACGTGACAGTAGAGAGTGCTGGTAACCAGGGATGTATTCACGTGCAGGCCATCTACGCTGCAGGTGTGTCTTTGTTTTAATACTAGCGAACCAGGAAATTCTTAAAAGTGTATGGGAATTGCATATGCGCCCTAATCACCCCCCCCCCTTCCCGCCCTTTGTCCGTGTCCTTCTCCTCCTCCCCCTTCGCGACATTTCCCCTTCATATATTAAGTAGATATTTATATATTAGACATATTAAAAATATATAGCCTATCTCAACGGAATGTGCTTTCAGTAACGTGTAAAAATTTGAAGTAAATAGGTCAAGTGCTCTTAGTAATGACGTCTTCCTTTCTTGCATTAAAGTATATTTATATACAGTACAAATGTATGGCCTACGTCCGTCAGAATGTTCATTACGGTATTTAAAATTTGAAGTAAACCGGTCACGAACTTTTTGAGATTTTTGGTAACAATGTTTCCCTTTATACAATGCATATATATTTATATCATTAGAGTATCGAGTAAACATTTGAAGTAAATCTGTCAAGAACTTTCCGAGACTTTTAGTAAGAGCCTTTCATACTTCCATGAGTGGGCGCATTGTAGCTTTTGCACCGCAATTAGTTTTACATTTCTAACCTAAGGAAAAATAACCATCCCATCCATAATAGTTAGGTAAAATGCATCAATTTCCTTTTCCGTAATTTCAGCACTTGCTTTTGGACCTGGCAAAACTTTTAGGATGTTCTTGGCCTTGGTTTTAGGAGAAGAAGGAAGCGGTTCACTTATCCAAGTAGTTTCTATATCTTTTCCTACGTAAAATCGGTAATCCTCTGTTTGTTGCGTCCTCTCTACAACCAGGTGGTCATCTGTTTCCTCTGTTGATTGTTCGGAGTCACTGCTTCTTCAATAACTTCGTCTTCCGACTCAGATTCACATGAATCTGACAATTCTTGTAATTCTCCTTCTGACAATTCTCGCAGTACTTTCTCATAGTCTTCAGGACGTACAGTTAGACGGTGCCTGTCAAATGCCTTCATTTTCTCCATTTCCACGCTTTTATGAGACCTAATGAAACACATGTCTTTGTAAAAGTAATATATTGTAGCAAATCTATCTCCAAGAGTGTAAAAAGTAATGAAAATTGCATACGGGAACTTTGATTCGATTCGAATATTCACTATATACTAATATAAAAGAAATATTGCCTTGAGGCCAAAGAAAAACACAGGTATAGAAAGTACGTCACAAGGTGCGTAGAGGCAAACACACCGCAAACGCAACACTCACGTTTCAAGCAACAATAGCGACCAAACTGCTGAAAGCATGAATAGCGTAAATGTAGTAAGTGGTAACATTCGTTGAGAACAACAAATACGTATCTGGACGTGGATGCAACTGTAACGCTATCTGTGATACTAACAGAAAACTAAATTTTGCAGCTATCTGACGCAGGCACGCCCACTGAAGGGTTAAACAACTACTTGCCTTCATATTGTAGTATATAATGCGGGTCCTTTTATAATCGTAAAGGAGGTAGACATTATTGTTTTGTATGGGGCATATTCGGATGAATTCTTCAGTTGACGGGTGACACCTCTTCGCTGGTTATAGTGGCTCGACTCGAAGTGGGGCTCGTCACTTAAGACAATCCTACACCAGTCACTGAGATTCCTTGTTGGCAACCGCGCCGGAGATTGATGGAGTGCCAACTAGACTGTCACCCTCAATGCATGACGATGATGATGATGATGTTTGGATTGTGGGGCGCTCAACTGCTCGGTACCGGAGCCAGTACAAATTCCCAACCTTTGCTCAGTCCAATCTCGCAACTTTCAGGAACGACGATGAAATGATGAGGACAACACAAACACCCAGTCATTTCGAGGCAGGTGAAAATCCCTGACCCCACTGGGAATCGAACCCGGCACCCCGTGCTCGGGAAGCGAGAACGCGACCGCGAGACCACGAACTGCGGACAATGCGGCCCGACAATCGGGAGTGACGGTATGGGTTGCCATTTTATTTCATAGCAGGACATCTGTGGTTGTCATCAACGGCATCCTTACAGCACTGTCGTACGTCGACGATTTTCTAAGCCACTCTGGGCATACATTTCAATTAGATAACATCCGGCCGCACTCGGTGGCAGTTTCTACTGCTTGTCTTCGCCCTTGCCACACCCTGCCTTGGCCAGCACGGCCGCCGGAACTCTCCCCAATTGGGGACTTTCGGAGCGTTACGTGCACAGCCCTCCAATCAACCCGGGATTTTGACGAGCTGACGCGCCATTGGACATTCGGCACCATATCCCTCAGCAGGACATCCAACAACTCTGTCATTTAGTGCCAAGGCGAATAACTGCTTACATAAGGGGACAGAGGTGGACCAGCGCGTTACTCACTTGCTCAATTTGTGAAGCTTCTTCTTTTGAATTAATAATCCAGTTTTTTTTTCTGAAATTGCGATCATGTGTTTGTCTGTACTTGTGCATCACATCTGCCGATTTTCGTCCCATTCGGTAATTCCATCGTGGTGCGTCGATTGTCTTAGGGTGCACATCCAAGCTGGCAGGAGCAGCTCCAGCTCCAGTCTGTAACGTGGCGTCTTGTGGCTGCTGCTCTTTACGTTATGCGCAGCGGTGCCTGAATCACGCGGCCGGCGGTCGTTCACGTGGTCGGCACCTAACGGCGCAGCCTGACTCACTAACGAGAAAGCGATGTGAACACTTTTCCGGAACTTCCCTGCGCCCGAATTGCCGCAACTTCCCAGCCTGCTGCCTGCTGTCGCTCACAGCACGCACAGCTACTGCACTCTTCGACAGAAGACACATGCGCTGACTAGGCAACCGAGATTCATGATTTACGACAACTTTAGTTTGAATTATGTAGCGATAAAGACTACAAATACCTGGATGAAAAAAAAATCTGCCGACATCTTACAAGGCATCCTTTGACGGTCGACATTTAGATGCTTGATTCCTTTTTGTTTTATGAGCATTGGGTTCCTAACATTTCGTATCCTTGCGCTGGAGACGTCAACTGTGTCTACAAAGGCTGAGACAATAGAAGTCCAGTAAGCTGTACTGTTTGAACGTGGTCACGCAACTGTCGAACCGTGACGTCTTCAGACCATTGCCTAGAGTGGCGGAATCTCGCTGACGTCTATTTTTGAAGCTCTTAGTGTTGAAGAATTGTCGTTGTTTGCTTTATTTGACACTAAGGCCCGCAACGTGTCTAATTTCAGTTCTTCTTCTTTTGTTTTTGGGCTTTTGAATTTCTGTTGACTCTCTGTACATCCTAACGTAGTAATCGTTAGATGCAGTTGGATGAGCTGCTATTGCCGATTTATTCATGTTACTCAAAAGAAAACTGCTCCTTTGTTGCCAGGTGTATCTTGTAGTCGCTATGTGCACTAGGGTGCTCCTTATTTTTCACAATTTCGGCTTTCTCCACGCACACTTTCTAGTTTTTTCTCTTTTAAGAACCATTTTAGGGCCTCTTTTGTTGAAATTGAAGACGAGGAATCCATCCCGCAGTGGCCATGATGCAAGTTGCGTCGTATGACTACGTGTTGTTTATTACTGCTTATACATGTGTTTCTCTGCTGCCTTTAGGGTGGTCCTTATATGAGGGTTACATAAAAATGTCAAGTGATCTGATCATCTCTCCCCCCCCCTCCTCCAATTAACCCATACTACAACGGACTAGAGTATTGAAATGCGACTTATATACTGAAGGAAATGTGTGTATTTCCTATTATAATAAATAACTGAAATCAACCTATGCACGTATGTTTTGCAAATATACTTAAACATATTTAAAAGGGAAAAATTTACTTACTGCTTTGTAATACATCATAGAAAATGGTTGAATGCAGCACAAATAAATAGTAGGTTTAGCATAATTTTTTTCAGAGTCTTTTTTCTTACAATCACGATACTGTCTCTGGTGATCTTGCACACATTGCAAAATTAGTTCTTTTTGTTCTTCATCAACTGTTAATAGCCCACTGAAATCTTACATTTGCTTCATTACTCTTTCGGCCATATCTCATGAAACCTTAAGATTTTTCTTAGCCTCTTTTGGGACTAAGGTAGAAAGTGTTTGAATCCCAAGAAGAAGGAACCTTACTTAAGAATCTAAATCTATGCTTAACTTCTTCAGTAAGTCCAAACTACTGACTGAAATGGACTCATCACTTACTGCAGACAGAAAATTTCATTCTGAAAACATCACCGAGGCTGTGGTTAAGCCATGTCTCCGCATTATCCTGTCTTCCAGGAGTACCAGCCCCGCAAGTTCTGCACGAGAACTTCTGTGAAGTTTGTAAGGTAGGAGATGAGGTACTAAGTGAAGCACTCGGGACGGATCGCGAGTCGTGCTTGGGTAGAGAAGTTACCCGCGAAAGGCAGAGGAGGTCTCGAGCCTCGGTCTGGCACACAGTTGTAATCCGCCAGGGAGTTTAATATCAGCACACACTCGGCTAACGAGTGAAAATTTCATTTTAGGGCATGATAGCAGCCAAGCACACCCATAATCAGCAATAAACAACACGTAGCGTCAAGACGCAAATTCTCGGCCACAGCGGCTTGGGTTTCTAGTCTCCAATCTCAACAAAATAGGTCTTAAAATTCTTCTTAAAACAAAGGGGAAAAGAAGTAGAGGGTGTACGTGAAGAAACATGAAATTCGAAAAAAATAAGTACTTTTCTGTACTCCCTGTTGTGGCAAACCGTAGGCGTGGGTCCGCAGTTTTCAGATGTTTCAGAGAGGCAGATTTCAAATCCCGTCTGTCCATCCCGCTTTGTCACATGGTTTCACTAACCAACGTAAGGTCGTGTTGCCCTCAAAGCCACGGTTTGTCATCAGTTCCCATCCTTGTCCAGTCAAAGCTTGTGACAACTTCCGACGTCAAAGACACTTTACACACGATCCATTCTTCCTTTTTAACTTGCCTGTTTCTCAGACTCTATTTTTTTGTCGCCAATGATTCGTTACGTGGAATGCTCTGTGTTTACTTTTCATGCATGTTTGATTAGTATGTGGAATTCGTTGGTGTGAAGGCGTGATATGTCTGCCTGCTCTTCCTCGTCAACTTCTTGCTGGATAATCATTCGTAAGTCTGCTTACGAGATTCACAATTCTCTTTGGTTTAAGTTTAGGAAAATTCGTATCACTACTGAAGCCCCGGTTTAATGGACACGATTGCTCATCACGTTTACTGACAACGTTCTGTTCTATTCTCTACTCTTAAACGAATGATAAGTTTGGTTTACGAATCACTTCATTCAAGTCAGGGTGTAGAAGAAATGACCTTCATTCAACACGAAATACAGTTACATGTCAATTCGAAGAGATCGAATGCATTGACAGGGAAGTAATTTAGGCAGATTGTTAACCAACTGTTAGCACAACATCGTTACATGATTTGTAGGCAATTCACACGGGCGCACAGGGCAGTTGTATCTCTTAGTCTATCGCTGATTAGATCCAATAATCACATAGAGAGAAAAAAAAAATCGAATACGAAGTTCAAACAGTAGTTTGTTCTTAGCGCCGTCCCGCGCGCCATTGTCTATACACAGATAAGGACGAAAACGTTTGCCTCTACTAGCAAGCACCAGGCACGTAGTTACGAAACGACGAGACGCGCGCAAACACATTAAGAGTCGCACGGAAGCTCGTGACAAGTAAATACGCTGCCGCTTCAAGTGAATAACCACCCCAACTTAGGACAGCTCCCTAAAGCATCGTCCTTTCCTGTAATAAAAAAAAAAGGAAAGAAAGAGTGCTGAGAGCTGAGACCACGTCACGCGAGCTGGCGTTGCCGTAACAAAACGTTAGAAAAGATTATTACAGCCTGAGCCACGCAAGCGAGATTTAAGGTATCATATCAGTGACACACTCACCCCTATTGCGCGATAACATGAAATGAGCTGCCCTTCTTTGCACTTTTTCGATGTCCTCCGTCAATCCTACCTGGTAAGGATCCCACACCGCGCAGCAATATTCCAACAGAGGACGGACAAGTGTAATGTGACCTTTCCAATTTAAATTGCTCGTAATTGTAATTCCTAGGTATTTAGTCGAATTGACAGCCCTTATATGTGCGCGATATATCGTATACCCAAAATTTATCGGATTTTTTTTAGTACCCATGTGCATGACCTCGCACTTTTCTTTGTTTAGTGCCAATTGCCACTTTTCGCACCATACAGAAATTCTCTCTAGATCATTTTGTAATTATAATTGATCGTCTGATGATTTTACTAGACGATAAATTACAGCGTCATCAGCAAACAATCTAAAGGGACTGCTCAGATTATCACCTAGTTCATTTATGTAAATCAGGAACAGCATAGGGACTATGACACTACCTTGCGGAACGCCAGATATCACTTCTGTTAAGTTAATAACTGATGATGGTCGAAGTAGAGAGGATATAAAATGTAGACTGGCAATGGCATTGAAAGCATTTCTGAAGAAGAGAAATTTGTTAACATCGAGTATAGATTTAAGTGTCAGGAAGTCGTTTTATGAAAGTATTTGTATGGAGTGTAGCCAACTAACGAGGAGGTATTGAATAGAATTGGGGAGAAGAGGAGTTTGTGGCACAACTTGACTAGAAGAAGGGATCGGTTCGTAGCACATATTCTAAGGCATCAAGGGATCATCAGTTTAGTATTGAGGGGAGCGTGGAGGGTAAAAATCGTAGAGGGAGACCAAGAGAACAATACACTAAGCAGATTCAGAAGGATGTAGGCTGCAGTACGTACTGGGAGATGAAGCAGCTTGCACAGGATAGAGTAGCATGGAGAGCTGCATCAAACCAGTCTCAGGACTGAAGACCACAACAGCAACAACAAGAGATGGGACCGATCCACCATGAAAAAAAAAAAAAAAAGAAAAGTTAGAACACGGTTGCAGAAGCAACGAAGAAAGCATGCCAAATTCAGAAGAACGCAAAATTCCCAAGACTGGCTGTTTCACGGAAGCTCGAAATTTAGTGCGGACGTCAATGCGAGATGCTTTTAATAGTTTCCACAATGAAACATTGTCGCAAAATATGGTAGAAAATCTAAAGAGATTCTGGTCTTATGTAAAGAACACAGTGGCAAAAACCTATCAATACCATCACTGCACGATAGCGATGGAAATGTTACGATGATGGTGCCACTAAAGTGGAGTTACTGAATACAGGTTTCCGTAATTCCTTCACGAAAGAAGACGAGATAAATATTCCAGAATTCGAAACCAGCATGAGTGACATAAAAGTAGATATCTTAGGTGTTGGCTCTGAGCACTATGGCACTAAACTTCTGAGGTCATCAGTCCCCTAGATCTTAGAAATACTTAAACCTAACTAACCTAAAGACAACACACACATCCATGCCCGAGGCAGGATTCGAACCTGCGACCTTAGCGATCACGCGGTTCCAGACTGTAGCACCTAGAACCACTCGGTCACCCCGGCCGGCTATCTTAGGTGTTGCGAAACAACGCAAATCACTTAAGAAAGGCAAGTATTCAGCTCCGGATGGTATACCAGTCAGGTTCCTTTCAGAGTATGCAGAAACAATCATACAGCAATCATATACAACCGCCTGGCATTTGCATGCGATAGCACGGTTTTTGTGACGAGCTGTTAATATTCTTAGCCCATTTCCGCGCGGTTCTGAGCGTTCCAGTTCACGCATTTCCCTTTTAAGAATAGCGGATGGAAGACCTTGAACTGACTCGTTAACAATTCGCTCCGAGCGTTCGAGCGAAAGTGGCGCCAGAGAGCACGTACTCTCATAAACGGCTGACGTCGCCTCCACTATTGGGCGTACGAAGACAAGGCGCCTCGGAGCTACGGAGCTGGCGTCGGCTTCCACGGCGACAGCGCCGGAGGCATCGGGACAAAGGAAGCAGGAGGCGGCTAATTTCTGGTAGATGGCGGGATTAGGTGCCGGGCGGCGGCGCGGTATCGCGTTGCCACGGCTGCAGGCGCGGGGCTCTGGTTTCCGGGAATTACTGCTGTGTTCCCCACCTGACGCTGCCTGCACGCGCTCCTTGGCGTCTCTGCGAATCGCGGGTCTCCGGCTCTCCTGCCTACGAGAGACGCCGCAATCTCCGCGCCCGTGAACACAAAACCAGTTCCTGTGCGCCGACGAGAAGCCAGGTTACCTGCGGTTCGACATACTGTGCGCTGACTACTTTACTGTAGGTCTGCTAAATACCTCAAGATACACTGCCAGGGCCCGTATTACATCTGTACAATTTGACGCACACTGAGATGACAAAGGTCGTGGGGTAGTGATATTCACATACAGGAAGGTCCATTGATCGTGACCGGGCCAAATATCTCACGAAATTAGCGTCAAACGAAGAAAACTACAAAGAACGAAACTTGTCTAGCTTGATGGGGGAAACCAGATGGCGCTATGGTTGGCGAACTAGATGATTAGATTAAGAGAAAATGGATGATTTACTCAAGGGAAAGAGCTTCCAAATTGAAGAAGTCAGTAACGCCTTGGTTCACCTATGTCCCTTAATCAAACAGTTACTCGGCTTGGAATTGAGTGATGTCCTACTGACGGATATCATGCCATATTCTGTTCAACTGGCGAGGTAGATCGTCAAAATCCCGAACTGGTTGGAGGGCGCTGCCCATAATGCTCCAAACGTTGGCACTTGGGGAGAGATATCCGTCAATCCTGCTGGCCAAAGTAGGGCTTGGCAAGAGCTAAGAAAAGCAATAGAAACTGTCGCCCTGTGCGGACAGACATGTAAGCCTAGGATAACTTGCCATGAAGTGCAACAAAACTTGGCGTAGAATATCGTCGAGGTACCGCTGAGCTGTAATGGCACTGTGGGTAACAACAAAAGGGGTCTTGCTATGAAAAGAAATGGCACCCCAGACCGTCAGTGTTGTTGTCAGGTCGTATGGCGGACGATAGTCTCAAGAATGTGCCAAGAATACCAAATTTCAGGCATTACCTCTCACCACAGACAACGCAGTGGCCGACGGCCTTCACTTAACGACCGAGAGCAGCAGCTTTTGCGTACTGTTCTCAGTGCTAACAGACAAGCAACAATGCGTGAAATAACAGCAGAAATCAATGTGGGACGTCCCCAGACGCATCTTCGACCTGGAATCCCAATGACTGGAGTAGAATTGTCAGAGATGTGTCCCTCTTCGAACTGAGCCCCGATGACCTATTCATATAGGCCGTCAAAGTTTATCGGGAAGAAAATTTTGTTGCTGACGTTGTCGAGCGGCCGATGGCGTTTTTTGCTTTTGTTGTCCCATTCCCACCGGTGACACTCGTGTTACAATTATGTATTTTACGCCTTTGTCCATCCGCAGCATTATTTTTCTGTTTGCCTGTGTTCCCGAAGCCAGAAATCTAGAAGTGAAATATTACTTGAGCTTTACAATACCTTGTCAAACAATAGGTCTACGTTTTACGCAAATAAGAAAAACTGACGAAACAATTTTCATTAAAAAAAAAACTCTTTTAACAGTGGAACGTCAGTACTTTCCAAGGGGAAAAATTGGAAATTTGTGGTAAGGTCTTATGGGACCAAACTGCTCAGGTCATCGGTCCCTAAGCTTACACTCTACTTAATGTAACTTACGCTAAGGACAACACACACACCCATGCCCGAGGGGGGGACTCGAACCTCCGACGGGGGGGAGCCGCACTGTCCGTGATAGGACGCCATAAGACCGCGCAGCTACCCAGCGCGGCTTTCCAAGGGGAAAACCATTATTTTGACGTTGTTTGGTGCTTAGAAAGAACAAAACACAACGGATAAAATAAAAATGGTTGTGTGTATTTGTATCTAAATGTTGTTTAAACTGTTTGTATGCTTATATTATCCCTAGCAACTGTGTATCGGTGTTAAGAAATGTATCCTATTGTTTTACTTCTCAGCAGTTTACCACAAAAGCTTTGTCAAGAACGATAGTTAGGGATTTTACTTTTCCCATTAGTAAACTTTGACACTGTTATTTCCTTAATTCTGATAATATGTCCCTAGTTTTTGACAACATATGTTGTAGCCTCACTTTCACTTGTCAAGGAGACCACACGACAAGCAGATTTTTGTAATTTCCTACATGTTTATGCTACGTGAGGTTCAGCACTCAAATATAAGCATCTCAAAGCAATTAGGTGTATCAAAAATTCGACTTTGAAGTTTTTCGAGCGTCGTTAAGAGCCTAAAGTGAGTTTGATTTTTCGGTAGGTAGCGTGGCTACGTGGTAGAAGCTTGTCTGCATCGTGGGGCGTTTAGGTTCGATTCCTGTCCAACGGAAAATTTTAAACAGAGGTGCATGTCCCAGGAGCATTTCCGTGAAGCGTAGAATACATAAAGATGAAAAAAATTAATCTGCAGTTTTTGTAATTTAAACGTTCTTTGTCAACAATCTTTTATAAAAGATCAGTAATTAAGAATTTATATCTGTGATGAAAACGGGAATTTTGTGTATGGTGTGTAATTAGAAATAAGAAGACGTGAGTTTTGATTAGAAAGGATAGTTAGATGTGTGTTAGTTAGCATATATTTGAAGAATTGTGTGGTTAAATGACATAGGTATTCAGTCTGAAAAGAAAAAAAAAAAGTTTGAAAAGAGACCCGAATCAGCGGCTATCAGCGGGTACCGATCTCGAGTTACGGATTTTTTTCCGTCTGTATGAGGTTTCACGCAAATGCTCGCAGAATATGCTCCTTTGTTTAAAATATTACATCCCCCCCCCCCTCACGCAATGCATGCAAGTCAGTCACACGTGTCATCGACAAAAATCGACTGGTTTTAGGGTACTGAAAAACCTCGGAAATCTTTTAAGGCGACTTTCTCGAGAATTGCTTCGAACTCCTTTGGGCAACTGATATTCGAATTCTGATCTTCACGTACCATAAAACTTAAGAGTCTTTTGTAACGTCTAACATGCTTGTCTACTTTTGAAACCCTTTCGTGTGCAAAAAATTGTCACAGTGCAGCTTGCTGCTTGATTTATCCCTTTGCTAAGGTAAGATTACCACACGAAATACCGTTGATATTACAAGTTTAACAAAGTTAATTAAAAATCTTAGCACATACTTAGTGCAATCGCATGTCGGATCCCCTGCTTTCGGACGGTGAAAATCAATTTATCCTCCGGTGCCAAGCTGTCCTATCAATTTGAAGAGAGGCACATGTAATGGATATTGGCTGGTAGGAAATACCCCCAGAGTCGTAAAACACGAAGACTGCCAAACGCGATTTCCCTCCCTCCGCTCCTACTCCTTCTTCGCCCAGTGGGTTAGTAGTCGTCGGTACGCTTTAGGCAACGCACGTAGACGACGAGAATTACGAATTAACTAGTTCTACATATAACTCTTTTCCATCTTTTAACGTTTATTGGATTATCCTCTCACAATAATCAACGGAAACAATACTACAGTTGATGGCCATATTTTGCTAGATGACAGTGCGTGCAAAGAGGTTGGAGAAGTTATTCCATTTTCAAGTGCACTTCGTTGTTACATTATAGTAATGGGTAATGTGTCATCGGGATGATATAATAGCCAAATGTACGTGAAAATGGGAATAACTCCTCATAACGCGTCTGCGTTTCATCGGGTAATAAAAAGTGATGACAGCAGTATTTTGCTTTCATGAAACCCATAGCCTGCACGTTCGCAGGTTTTCAAACGCACATTCCAAGCGACCGTTTCGTAATAGATTAAGGGAAATTATCTCATATAAATCACGTTGTGTGCATATAAAGTCGCTTTGCTAAAACCAACGTGCGTAGAATATCAAAATGTATTGCATATTTTCTCTCTGCTCGTTCACTATCAGATTTACTTTTAACCGTATTTTGTGTACTAGGCGTTTGCCATAAACACGATCTAGACGAACTATTTCGTTTCTGTATTACAGGAAGTTCCAAGTCACTGCATTCAAATACAATTTCTGTGTAATATTGTTTTTTATGCACTGGGACCATGACGTACGAGAGCGTTTTGATAAATATGGTAAATTTCCATGAAACAGTGGAACATTTTAGTTGAACTATCATGGTCGGTAAGTTTGATTATTTCAAGGATCATATTAGGAATTTCAGCAATGTACAGCGTACAGTTCATTATTGACAGCCGTCTGAATCGGTCGGTGTATCGACTGCCATTGAAAATGGAGAAAACAGAGTTTCGTGCTGTTATTAAACATATTCTGCTGAAGGGTTTGACTGCCGTCCAGACCGAAATAGAATTGGATGAAGTTCACGTGGTCTCTGCATCATCACTGAGGACCATCCACTTACGGATTACTGACTTTTAACGTTGTGGGAAAAGCACGCACCGGCGTCCAGCTGAGGTGACTATAAAGGAAACAATTGACGAAATCCATCATATGATAATGCAAGACTGCCGAATAGAAATTCGTGAGATTGCTGAGACTATAGGCATCTCATTTGAGTTAGTACGCCAACCGGAGTGGCCGAGAGGTTCAAGGCGCTTCAGTCTGGAACCGTGCGACCGCTACGTCGCAGGTTCGAATCCTGCCTCGGGCATGGATGTGTGTGATGTCCTTAGGTTAGTTAGGTTTAAGTATTTTTGAGTTCTAGGGGACTGATGACTTCAGATGTTAAGTCCCATAGTGCTCAGAGCCATTTGAACCATTTTGAGTTAGTACAATAATATCCTGCACGGAGAACTGGCTGTGAAGAAGCTGTGTACGAGATGGGGGCTGCGATTGCTTGTAATCGATCAAAGGGCATCCGCCAAAATATGGAGGAGGATGAGATTAGTGTTTAACGTCCCGTCGACAAAGAGATCATTAGAGACGAAGCACAAGCTCTGAGTAGGGAATGATGGAGAAAGAAATGGGCCGTGCCCTTTCGAAGAACCATCCCGGCAATTGCCGTAAGCGACCTAGAGAAATCACGGAAAACCTAAATCAGAATGGCCGGCAAAATATTTCAACACAATGTTTGAGGATGTTTAATCGCAATTCGCAAGACTTTTGCGCCGGTTTGTGGTTCAAATGGCTCTAGCACTATGGGACTTAACATCTGATGTCACCAGTCCCCTAGACTTAGAACTACTTAAACCTAACTAACCTAAGGACACCACACACATCCACGCCCGAGGCAGAAAGCGAACTTGCGACCGTAGTAACAGCGCGGTTCCGGACTGAAGCACCTAGGCGCCGGTTTGTGACTGTCGATGAAATCTGGATGCATCATTATATACCAGGGTCAAAAAAGCAGTCAAAACAATGGACGAAGTCTGGTGAAAGTGCATCGGAAACGGAAAAACAGTTTTGTCAGCTGGTAAGGTGACGGTCACTGTTCTTCGGGATTCCCAAGGAATAATCCTAATGCATTACTTGGAAAAGGCCAGAACCGTGATTTGACCTTATTATGCATCGTTGTTGATTCTTTTGAAACCTTTGTTCGCTGAAAAAATACCAAGGCTGGCATGGAAAACGTGTTCTTTCAGCAGCGTAATGCTCCATCCCATACATCGGTCCATTCCTCCTTGGTGCTCCATTTTTTTTTAAATCTTAGAGTGTATTAACAATTATGATGATAACTTTTGACATAATAAGCAGGTTGCTTACTTTTATTTCATCGGGTATCTCGTTTTCATTTGACTGCGTTTCATAAATGTTGCGAAATGACTTGTTTCTTCATTATCACGCTGCCAAACCTAGCTGAAGTGCGAAAGTTGCGGAGGCCCGCTCCAGCGAGGGAGAGAACTGGAATGAGTAAACTTTGTGAGACGTCTCGGAGGGCCGTATATCAGACGGCTGTAGGCCTCTGGAAGGGCCGGGACGGGCGTTTGCTGGCAAGACAGTCCGGACAGGGACAAAGGCGCCGCTGGTCGATGCTAAGCAACGCGCTCGCCGACACCCGCCAGGCTTATTGACTTTCTCCGTCGTCTGCCGCCTCCTCGCTGACTTCTGTCCACTTACTTGTTGCCATCTGTTCGACTCGCGCAAACTTTATTGCACCCCCGGTCTTCCGCGCACTATCATTGCATTCCTTCGAAGTGGAACTTCATATCGATTGAACTTGCTTTAGCTATCTACACGGCAAAGCATCTCTTTTGTCCAATCCCCTGCCAACTTTATTACGTCATTATGTAAGGCTCACTCAGATGACGATGAGTTTGGATGTAGTAATGGTAAAAGCAACAGGCGGGTAGTTCCGAAGTTGCGCTTGAAAATATACGCTGTTGGCCATTAAAATTGCTACAGCACGAAGAAATGCAGATGATAAACGGGTATTCATTGGACAAATATATTATACTAGAACTGACGTGTGATTACATTTTCACGCAATTTGGGTGCATGGATCCAGAGAAATGAATACCCAGAACAACCACCTCTGGCCGTAATAACGGCCTTGATACGCCTGGGCATTGAGTCAAACAGAGCTTGGAAGGCGTGTACAGGTACAGCTGCCCATGCAGCTTCAACACGATACCACAGTTCGTCAAGAGTAGTGACTGGCGTATTGTGACGAGCCAGTTGCTCGGACACCATTGACCAGACGTTTTCAGTTGGTGAGAGATCTGGAGAATGTGGTGGCCAGGGCAGCAGTCGAACATTTTCTGTACCCAGAAAGGTCCGTACAGCACCTGCAACAATACGATCGTGCATTATCCTGCTGAAATGTAGGGTTTCGCAGGGATCGAATGAAGGGTAGAGCCACGGGTCGTAACACATCTGAAATGTAACGTCCACTGTTTAAAGTGCCGTCAATGCGAACGAGAGGTGACCGAGACGTGTAACCAATGGCACCCCATACCATCACGCCGGGTGATACGGCAGTATGGCGATGACGAATACACGCTTCCAATGTGCGTTCACCGCGATGTCGCCAAACATGGATGCGACCATCATGATGCTGTAAACAGAACCTGGATTCATCCGAAAAAATGACGTTTTGCCATTCATGCACCCAGGTTCGTCGTTGAGTACACCATCGCAGGCGCTCCTGTCTGTGATGCAGCGTCAAGGGTAACCGCAGCCATGGTCTCCGAGGTGATAGTCCATGCTGCTGCAAACGTCGTCGAACTGTTCGTGCAGATGGTTGTTGTCTTGCAAACGTGCCCATCTGTTGACTCAGGGATCGAGACGTGGCTGCACGATCCGTTACAGCCATGCGGATAAGACGCCTGTCATCTCGACTGCTAGTGATACAAGGCCGTTGGGATCCAGCACGGCGTTCCGTATTACCCTCCTGAACCCACCGGTTCCATATTCTGCCAACAGTCACTGGATCTCGACGAACGCGAGCAGCAATGTCGCGATACGATAAACCGCAATCGCGATAGGCTACAAAATGGTTCAAATGGCTCTGAGCACTATGGGACTCAACTGCTGCGGTCATTAGTCCCCTAGAACTTAGAACTAGTTAAACCTAACTAACCTAAGGACATCACAAACATCCATGCCCGAGGCAGGATTCGAACCTGCGACCGTAGCGGTCTTGCAGTTCCAGACTGCAGCGCCTTTAACCGCACGGTCACTTCGGCCGGCGCGATAGGCTACAATCAGACCTTTATCGAAGTCGGAAACGTGATGGTACGCATTTCTCCTCCTTGCACGAGGCATCACAACAACGTTTCGCCAGGCAACGCCGGTCAACTGCTGTTTGTGTATGAGAAATCGGTTGGAAACTTTCCTCATGCCA
Source organism: Schistocerca serialis cubense (assembly GCF_023864345.2). Lineage (NCBI taxonomy): Eukaryota > Metazoa > Arthropoda > Insecta > Orthoptera > Acrididae > Schistocerca > Schistocerca serialis. Next base: position 217,087,262 of record NC_064645.1, read on the forward strand.
GCACGTTGTAGGTGTCGCCACCGGCGCCAACCTTGTGTGAATGATGCGAAAAGCTAATCATTTGGATATCACAGCGTCTTCTTCCTGGCGGTTAAATTTCGCGTCTGTAGCACGTCATCTTCGTGGTGTAGCAATTTTAATGGCCAGTAGTGTAGATTTAAGGGAGCAACGGAAAACTTAAATCACGAAGTTAATGTGATAATTTTCGAGGTATACCTGTGCAATTCGTCAATTCACAGTGTGTTCGCGAGGTATCCACTCTTCTGGTAAACAAAGTGTCACATCAAAACAGTGTGTTGGTACTACTTCCTTACGTTGCTCAGGAAAGAGAACGTATCTCGTGCTTGTTTGCCCTGCAAGCCGTGGACAGCTAAGTTCGGCGACGCCCCCTGGCGCACCTGCCCGGAAGACGAGCAAAGCAGCCAGACAGCGACTCCGAGCGGCTCGTTTTTCACGTCCGAGACTCCTTCAGGCTGCACTCGGGGATTCGCCTAAGAGAAATACGGCGTCGGCGCTCACAGGTGACACTCGTAAATGGCGCCTGGTGTGCGCAGCACGAGGATCTTCACTGCACGTCTGTCGCAGTGTGAGAAACATTCTAATGTAGCAGTTCTTTTCCTGCAGCCGTCCTCTCACCTTTGTCCTGTTGTCGTCGTCTCTATTCAGCCACTACCATCGTGACACAATTACGTACTCTTTCACAGTAAAGTTCACTATTGCCAGCATATTCGTTGCGAGAGATTCCGCAACTGTGTTGATATGTAAAATTTATCATTTATTTTGTCCGCCCTCGGTAGGATACGATTCAGAGGGTGACCTATATTAACGTATACCTAGCACCGAAACTCACTCACGTAGCGCATGTCCTGCCTTTAACGCGCACATTGGCTTCACGGATACAAGCAACTTTCGGAACCTACGTGAGTGAGGGACACCTGTTTAAGATCCAATACACAACGCTTACGTTACCACCTGGAGAGGGTGGTCTTGGTCTAGTGAACGTATGTGAAAAGGCACGGGCGTTATTCGTCAGTACGATTTTACGACAGCGGCGCGGTCAATTTCGCAATATCTCGGGTGCGTTGGCCGGTGTACTAGCGCCCACTTCAATGCTGCCCCCAGTCAATGTGGGCCATATTTCACAGAAGATGTCACATTTCAAGTCCTTTTTATTTTGGAGCTTAGCTATGTCAGAGAATCCTTTCCAACAACACGACTACCGACGACGCGAGATGCCCCAGGAATACCCTGGAAAAGAAGTACCCAGACAAGAACTGGCGACAGATACGGCGCGTTATACGGAACGTTTACCTCCCAACGTCGGTACGCTCAACATGGTATGTGGTGGTAAATAGGAAGTTCGCAACGAATCAACGGCGGCACGCGATTCATTTGGCAGACACTCCACTATGTTTAGGTGCGCAACAGTGGACACTGATGAACATCGTTTAGCATGTAGCGGGACGGCTCCGGTGTGGCACTTGCCACAACAGATATTGACGTTCCTGTTACGCTCCGCCCCTCACACAGTTTCATCAGACACACTTTTTTCCCCCAAGAATCGTATTTTCTGGTCCAAAAAACCAATGAAGTGACGTGAGTACCGGGAATGGTTGTGGGCTACGCCTATAAAGAATCGGAAAAGGACAAAATGGATTTTTGGCATTTTCTCCTGGATGGACACACGAAGCTGCAACAGCATAAGAAATATAGGCAAGACTTCGCTAATTACTTGCGACTTACATTTACCGACCTGCCGGCCAGATGGGATGTGACGGGTGAGAGATGAGATAGACGAAGAAGCCGAGATAGACATCGATCACACTTACGGACCCTTAGTTAATTTCGAGAAGACGACCCAGTCTTACACCAACGTCTGGAGAACGAGTCGATAGATGGCTCTCTTCCTCTATCGCACGTCAGGTCGTGAGCAGGTGTCGTCCCCGACATGAACTTCATTTTGTTGCTACAGGAGCATGTTTCTTTTGTATTTGTACTATCCGCGATGTCTTCATACCTTTCATTTGGACATTTTCAGTTTTATTCATTTCCTTACTTAATTAATTTACTAATTAGCCACTATTTGTCAACATCTGGACATTGTAGACACTATTTATGCGGTGGTACAACAAAATGTATGTCAGCAAACGTTGTAAGTCTGACATTGAAAAATAAATGAATAAAAAAGTGGTCAGCGTGACAAAATGTCAAACCTAAGGGCCCGCGTTCGATTGGGTCGGAGATTTTCTCCGCTCAGGGACTGGGTGTTGTGTTGTCCTAATCATCATCATTTCATCCACATCGACGCGCAAGTCGCCGAAGTGGCGTCAAATCGAAAGACTTGCATGCGGCGAACGGTCTACCCGACAGGAGGCCCTAGTCACACGACATTTTTATTTATCATTTATTTTGCTGTCTCCGTTCCAAACTTAGTTTTAATTTCGATCAAAGTTGATCATCTTCAGAACTACTGTATGTAGCTGTGTGTAAGCAACCCGACGTATCTACAGGGAACTAACAGAATACCGGAAAGTATTCTACGGAAATTCGGAAAAATGAAAAACACGAGAAATGTACCGTGTGGTCAGTAATAGTCTGAAAAGCTTGTAAGGGTGCTCCAAAGTAGGTTGTGCTGAGATATAATTGTTAAGAACAAAAATCGATACGTTCCGCCGTTTCCGAGTTACTTAGCAGTGAAGTTAGCCTATCAGACCGCTGCGCGCGCAAATTTAAGCAGCCCGTCAGAGTCGACGTCACCAAACGTGATATTCGTTTCGTTTCCTAGAACCTAATAAGAGAGAGCGATGCAAAAATTGGACATGGGGGGTTAGAAAGGATCGAACACGAGCCAAAGGCTGAACTGTATCGTGCGCTATCATCTACGCTATGAAAATAAACTGACGGTGAGTCTATTCGGAGGGCCGCTTGAATTTTGCGTGTGCAACGGCCTGATTGGCTAAGTTCAATGCTAATTAACTCGGAAATAGCCCAACGTCTCGAATTTTTTTCTTAAATATTTCACAGCACAACCTGCCCTGCAACAACCTTACAAGCTTTTCAGACTGTTTCGAACCAGCTTGCATGTTCTACTGTTCTATCTCATCGTTCATTTCAAGGTACCTACAATTAAAGTGTACCTATTCACAGAGGTCCAGTGTCGGCTATAATAATTGTGTGGCAGTGAAACTCGCTACATTTTCTAATGCGTTAGTGCAGAACCGGTTCACACTGAAATAAATAAGTAAAAATGGTTCCAGTTATGGGCACCAGGTGCAAATCAGGCGCTGTAAGTGCAAGAAAAACGCGTGGAAATGTTTCCATATGTAACGGATTGGAAACGAGGTGTGACCAGAATATGTCCAAACAAGAGAGAAAGACATTCATTTTACTATAAACTACCGCTTACACAGTTTGTTCAAAATGAGCACCGAAGACGCCGACAAGATGCTGCACAGCGCTAGGTTTGCACCTGGTGGTGAAAACTAGAACTAATTCTTTTTCCAGCGTAAATCGGTTCCACATTAACGCATCAGCGTATCTATCACAGTTCGTTGCTATACGATAATTACAGACCACAATGGACCTCTCGAGTAGATGCACTTTGATTACAACCACCCAGTATTTGTGGTAACCCACAAGTCTACGGAACACGATTTTGAACACGAGTTCTACTGACAATGGATCCTGCGTGATTTAACCAATGCCCCACCTCATCTGATGGACAGATTTCTCTGTATTACCACAAAAAATAACGGTCCATAACACGGAAATCTTAATCGATGCCGGAAGCTGGTGGCTGAGCGGTTCTAGGCGCTTCAGTCTGGAACCGCGCGACCGCTACGGTCGCAGGTTCGAATCCTGCCACGAGCATGGATGTGTGTGATGTCGTTAGGTTAGTTAGGTTTTAGTTGTTCTAAGTTCTAGGGGACTGATGACTCAGATGTTAAGTCCCATAGTGCTCAGGGCCATTTTTTCTTAATCGATGCCAAGTATTTCAAAATTAATTCCAACCATTGTTAGGCAGATTTTCTGTAGATTCTGCAGGAATGCGATATTGGTTCAGAGAATCATCAGTTGACAATATTTGATCAAGAACTCGGCAGAGCCGTCAATGAAATAGAGCACTCGCTTGAGTGCTACTCGAGTATCAGTGGAAAATTCTTTTGTCAAGTACTGTCTTTTATTATTTTACATTGCTCTTCCTGAAATAATTCATTTGCAATCTCGTGTTAGCGCTTTTCTCGGAGACCGTACAAGGTTTTTGCAGAAAGGCAATATTCTACGTAACGCAGTAGAGATGGAGACAACAAAGACTACGCAGAGCAACCAGATTTGTGTAAATAGAACGTTTATTATTTTTCATTCAGCAACGCGGCGTCTGTTCTGTTTCTACTCCGACATACTTTGACAGCCGGTGATTTGTTTTCTCTCTTTTTGTCCGAACGCTGAGCGTGTGGATACTAACAACGTACCCCAATTTCGCACTCAAAAGCCGTTGTTTGGACGGAGAGAGACGGGGTGGAGGGGTGGTGCTGAGGGGTGGTGAGAGGGGATGGGGATGAACCGACACGTCTACGGTGAACAAAATACGACGCTTGCTTGCTGCGTCAACACTGAAAGAGATGCGGGCGTTTTCTAGGCAGCGACACTCTGCTTCCGCTAGCGGGCATTAATATACTGCATCCACAATTCAACGACCCGTTTTTTCCTAAATATTTTCGTTAGCACGGACTGTGCGTGCTACGCGAAATTATCAAATAAAACTCCCAGCCATTTTATAGGTGCAGGGAATGTTATTGCAGCCGGAAAAAGAAGCGCCAAGCTGTTTTGATGCCCGCCATATCGTTTTTCGCTTTCTTTCCACACGAAGAGCAAGCAGGAGAGCATAATTTTTTTCAAAAAGGAATTTTAGCGCACCGAAGAGAAGCTTTTTTTTTAAAAAATAATCTACAATTCCCATGATGTAACTTGTACGATAGTAACAGTGAAATTTTGGGAGCATTGTTGATCTACAAAATATTCCCTCAAGCCTCATCAACAAAACTATTCCCTGTATGGGTGAAGGGAAACAGTAGCTCTCTTGGCTCGTACTATTTCCTTGTCTGGTTTGCATTTCAACGTTTTCCTGATGATTTGGCGTAAAATTATTGAAAAAAAAGTAATAAAAGTACGCAATAGAGAATAGAAGAAAACCAAAGTGCAAATTTTGCGCTGTGAACGCACGAAAGACGTATAGAAATATTTTCATATGTAATAGATTACGAAAGGGAAATGGCCAGAAAAGATCAAACAAGTGAGAAAGGCATGTTGTTGATTTTATTATTAACCGTTATGGCTTCTCAAATGACAGCGTGGATGTCACCTCGCCATACGGTGTCGAGCGCCAGACTTGCTCCTGGTGGCCAGAATTGGAACAAATCTTTTCCAGCATAAATCGGTTCCGCATTAACGCGTTAGCATGTCTACCAAGTGTCGGTACCACACAATAATTGTAGGCGATACTGCCCCTCCATGAGTAACTGCACTTTCACTGTAACCACCTGGTACTAAACAACCAAAAACATACTACTCGTAATAGCTGTAATTATTAGTCTGCAGATGAAATAAATACTGATGTAATGTTGTTCAAGATATTGTCCTCAGTCATCAACTGAAAGGTCTGCGCCTATACCCCTAATACCCCCTATGTGTAAACTTCCGTTTGGAGCGTTGGCTTAGAGACATTGATAGTAAAGCAGGCAGAACGGGGAGGTCTACAGGATTTTAAGGCATGGTGTTGGAGAAGAGTGCCACAGATTTCATGGATAGAGATAATAACAGGCGTTTAGGAATATCGGGCAATGGAGGGACTTATGACTGGACACCTATACATATATTGTCCCTCGAGTATGTAATTAACAGAAGGAAAATGCCTGAGCAGCACGTACGAGGAAGAACAAGTTCCGGGTGATCAAAAAGTCAGTATAAATTTGAAAACTGAATAAATCACGGAATAATGTAGGTAGAGAGGTACAAATTGACACACATGCTTGGAATGACATTGGGTTTTATTAGAACCAAAAAATACAAACGTTCAAAAAATATCCGACAGATGGCGCTTCATCTGATCAGAATAGCAGTAATTAGCATAACAAAGTAAGACAAAGCAAAGATGAGGTTCTTTACAGGAAATGCTCAATATGTCCACCATCATTCCTCAACAATAGCTGTAGTCGAGGAATAATGTTGTGAACAGCACTGTAAAGCATGTCCGGAGTTATGGTGAGGCACTGGCGTCGGATGTTGTCTTTCAGCATCCCTAGAGATGTCGGTCGATCACGATACACTTGCGACTTCAGGTAACCCCAAAGCCAATAGTCGCACGGACTGAGGTCTGGGGACCTGGGAGGTCAAGCATGACGAAAGTGGCGGCTGAGCACACGATCATCACCAAAAGACGCTCCCAAGAGATCTTTCACGCGTCTAGCAATATGGGGAGTTTTTTTTTTTTTTATAAATACAACCCCATGTCATTCCAAGCATGTGTGTCAATTTTTACCTCTCTATCTACATTATTCCGTGGTTTATTAGGTTTTCAAATTTATACTGACTTTTTGATCACCCGGTACATCAGGCACTTGAAACAAGATCTGAAGTCCGCAGCTCGTGGTCGTGCGGTAGCGTTCTCGCTTCCCACGCCCGGGTTCGATTCCTGGCGGGGTCAGGGATTTTCTCTGCCTCGTGATGACTGGGTGTTGTGCGATGTCCTTAGGTTAGTTAGGTTTAAGTAGTTCTAAGTTCTAGGGGATTGATGACCATAGATGTTAAATCCTATAGTGCTCAGAGCCAAGATCTGAAATTTGCAATATACTCGGAATGAAGAGACTTGCAAAATGAGGAAAAATGGAGAACCCGACGAGTCCTCGGAACGAGAAGGAAAGAAGAAGAAAAGTTGTAAGAGGAGGCAGATAAAAATCGTAATACTGAGGGCATCAAACACCGCAGTCTGGCACTTGCCCTATGACCTGTACCAGCATTCACATTTTACGTTTGGAAGATTCTAATGCGCGCGAGGAAAGAAAGCGTAACTGATTGTGGGGGAGGGGGGATGAACATAACCTTCCCCCTCTCCTGGTGTGGTTGGTAGGCAGTAATGCATTACGACTTCACTTTACCATACCCCTCCACCCTCTCTACCAACGTTCTAAACGGAATCGGGTGGTGCCTTTTCCGTGCAGCGCATGTTTCATTGTGTGCGTCAGGAAAGCTCCTCCGCAGCCTTCTCAGAATGCGTTGACGCCATGCTGACGCCGGCGGAGAGAGAGTTGTTTCGGAACTGAGTCAGAGCTGCACGAGACTGGAGGAGGCACGGCGTAGATCGAGTTGACATTAAAGCAGACGTGACCGTTTTCTGCTCTCCGCTGCGTTGGCGTCACTTGCTTTCAGCTCACCGCAAGTGGAGCGTGATCTTCTCCAAAGATACCCGTGCCAAGAAACTGCGTTCTATACAGCCACCGTTCAGGCGTAACTTGCCGACAGAGTGAACAGAAAGCAAACAGTGTACCGCAGTCTCTCTTCTTTTTTCCCGGTTAACGACGTTTCTTGTGGCGCGCCGATGTCTAGGAGCACCCACGGCGCGGCGGCGACTGGCAGGACATCTGGCGGCGAGGCTACGCTACACTGCGTCCGCGTGCAGACCTTCCGAGAAGGCGCGGCCGCCGCAGGGGTGTACAACTCCGCTCGCAACGTCTTCTCTCTGTATCAGTCCGCCCTGGTAGCTGAGTGGTCAGCGTGACAGACTGTCAATGCTAAGGGCCCGGGTTCGATTCCCGGCTGGGTCGTAAATTTTCTCCGCTCAGGGGCTCGGTGTTGTGTTGTCCTAATCATCATCATTTCATCCCCATCGACGCGCAGGTCGCCGAAGTGGCGTCAAATCGAAAGACCTGCACCAGGCGAACGGTCTACCCGACGGGAGGCCCTAGCCACACGACATTTCCATTTTATTACTCTGCATCGAATGCTGCAAGATTATGTGGCTAGGTATTGTTGCTGCTACACAGCCACACATGGTTCACAGAGTGAAATTCTCTGAAAGTGAAGATAATGCACAGAACGCTGGACTCGTTTCCGTAGCAAAAGTCAAGCGTGTGAGGCAGGTCTCGTCTTCGGGTGGGAGGGGTGGGGGGGGGGGGGGGAGGGGGAAGACTCTCGCTAGAGTGTTCTCTCCGCTCTCCGACAAGTTACATGTAATATCCACATTGCATACCAAATCGCACTGCCGGAAGATTGAGAAGTGTCTACAACGGGCAACTCTCCAGCTGAACGACATCCAGAAATGGACAATAATTTAAAGTTTCGCGAGCGGACTTTCGTCGCGTCCAGAAAGCACATTCCAACAGCGATGGGATTTCAATTGTAGTTCGAAGACGGCATTAATGCCCTTCATATGCTCCTGTCTCAATCTGAAAAAAAATGACATTCATCAAAGAGTTCCCATCGCCGTGAATAAGAAAACGTTCTTCGTTTCAAGTCAACATATTTTGGTTCTCTGCTGTCACTGTTCAGAGACGCTTGACCGTGGAAGTTTCGTAAAATTCTTCTGCAGAAGTAATACACAAATACTGTTAACTGGACTTCGATGTTAACGAAGAGATAGTTTCTTTTTCTGTTAAGAGAATGATTGACGAAAGAGCACAAACTTTGCACAAAGCTTTTGCTCAGTGAACAATCCAGCCTCAGTGAACAGAAATAACAAACTTAATTCAAAAATTATTATTACAAATCAGGTACGTAATCTAATCTTAAGAAACGAAACACAGTTGTGTAATTAATTCATAGGTTTTATCTCAATAGCGAATTTCCATGTTGCCTCTGCAAGAATCCGCCAGAGAAATGGTTCAAATGGCTCTGAGCACTATGCGACTTAACTTCTAAGGTCATCAGTCGCCTAGAACTTAGAACTAATTAAACCTAACTAACCTAAGGGCATCACACACATCCACGCCCGAGGCAGGATTCGAACCTGCGACCGTAGCGGTCGCTCGGTTCCAGACTGTAGCGCCTAGAACCGCGCGGCCACTCCGGCCGGCTCCGCCAGAGAAAGATGAGTGACAAATAAGAGGCATTTTCAGAAAACAAGATAACGTACGTATTTGTAGTCTCTCAAACTTCTCAGTTGAAAAAGATACTTGGTATTCAAAGTTTTCACGTCTTTGCATCACACATTAAAAAGTAATAATTCTGTGTCAATTTTAACTTGTGATTTAATAAGGAACTATATTTGGTACGATTAGAGAAAAGCTGTCGGCGTACTAACACCGATTTTCATACCCTTCTCTCTCATCACCACGAACAACAAAAGCATGGGGAACCGGTACGCGAGATATTTCTCATGCGCTAGCACCCCATGTGACGTCAACCAAGTGAAATGATACCGCCTGGCCAATGCTGTAAGTTACGTTACGCAAGTAAGAAAAATAAGTTAGCTGACCTGCTTAATGGATTTGCTGCCCACTAAACAACTTGCAGTGGACTTCAGATAGACCACTAAATGCCGTGGATTCTTTTTCGGGCAGCGAAATTTCACAATTGTACTGTTAAGAGCTCGCTGTAATATATGTTCGCAATTTCATACTACTACCTGACCGTCAACACAAAGCTGTCACTATTTATTTCATTGTCGAAATATTTCTTCCGGCGCTGAAGAACCAAGAAAGTGATTATTTCCAAGAGATAAGAAAGGGTCACGAGGCCTCAATGGAGAGCACCGCAAGTTAGACCGTGTTTGATTAAAAAAAGGAGCGGAAGAAGCAGTGAGGGGAAATTGCAAACACTCACGAATGTAATAGAAATGAAACTAACGGTAGGAGCCCTACACGTGGCACAGCTGAAAAAGGAAGAATGGATATCGATGTGGTGACAGTTCGGATGCAAGACAAGTGGAAGTAAAGTGACCGACTATTGTGAAGTGTTCTTCCGCAGGAGGTCCAGGAGTTAGAATTACGTTTGTGTGAAAGGAAAGACACGAGTGTAGCGCCCGTCTCGGCTTTCTTTGGGAGACGCGTGCATCCGGATCTCCCACGTCTGGCCGCCATATGCGCAGCTCCGCACGCACCGGCTGCGGTCTGGCCAGGCGGCGTGCGTCTGCCGGCAAGGCAGCGCACCAGCTTACCGGCCGACCGCCGCCCGCAACTCTGCGGACCACATGGCATACTTCTTTCATCACTTTCTTCGGTGTACCACTGAAGTACACTACTGCCCATTAAAATTGCTACAGCACGAGGATAACGTGATAGAGACGCGAAATTTAACCGATAGGAAGAAGATGCTGTGATATGCATATGATTAGCTTTTCAGAGCATTCACAATAGGTTGGCGCCGGTGGCGACACCTACAACACGCTGACACGAGGAAAGTTTCCAACCCATTTCTCATACACAAACAGCAGTTGACCGGCGTTGCCTGGTGAAACATCGTTGTGATGCCTCGTGTAAGGAGGAGAAATGCGTACCATCACGTTTCCCACTTTGATAAAGGTCGGATTGTAGCCTATCGCGATTGCGGTTTATCGTATCGCGACGTTGCTGCTAGCGATAAAGGTCGGATTGTAGCCTATCGCGATTGCGGTTTATCGTATTGCGACATTGCTGCTAGCGTTGATCTAGATCCAATGACTGTTAGCAGAATATGGAATCGGTGTTTTCAGGAGGGTAGTACGGAATGCCGTGCTGGATCCCAACGGCCTCGTATCATTAGCAGTCGAGATGACAGGCACCTTATCCGCATGGCTGCAACGGATCGTGCAGCCACGTCTCGATCCCTGAGTCAACAGATGGGGACGTTTGCAAGACAACAACCATCTGCACGAACAGTTCGACGTTTGCAGCATCATTGAGTATCAGCTCGGAGACCATGGCTGCGGTTACCCTTGACGCTGCATCACAGACAGGGGCGCGCCTGCGATGGTTCAAAATGGTTCAAATGGCTCTGAGCACTATGGGACTCAACTGCTGTGGTCATAAGTCCCCTAGAACTTAGAACTACTTAAACCTAACTAACCTAAGGACAACACACAACACCCAGCCATCACGAGGCAGAGAAAATCCCTGACCCCGCCGGGAATCGAACCCGGGAACCCGGGCGTGGGAAGCGAGAACGTTACCGCACGACCACGAGATGCGGGCGCTGCGATGGTGTAGTCAACGACGAACCTGGGTGCACGAATGGCAAAACGTCATTTTTCGGATGAATCCAGGTTCTGTTTACAGCATCATGATGGTCGCATCCGTGTTGGCGACATCGCGGTAAACGCACATTGGAAGGGTGTATTCGTCATCGCCATACTGGCGTAGCACCCGGCTTGATGGACCGAGCGAGGTGGCGCAATGGTTAGCACACTGGACTCGCATTCGGGAGGACGACGGTTCAATCCCGTCTCCGGCCATCCTGATTTAGGTTTTCCGTGATTTCCCTAAATCGCTTCAGGCAAATGCCGGGATGGTTCCTTTGGAAGGGCACGGCCGATTTCCTTCCCCATCCTTCCCTCACCTGAGCTTGCGCTCCGTTTCTAATGACCTCGTTGTCGACGTGATGTTAAACACTAATCTCCTCCTCCTCGGCTTGATGGTATGGGGTGCCATTGGTTACACGTCTCCGTCACCTCTTGTTCGGATTGATGGCACTTTGAACAGTGGACGTTACATTTCAGATGTGTTACGACCCGTGGCTCTACCATTCGTTCGATCCCTGCGAAGTCCTACATTTCAGCAGGATAATGCGCGCCACATGTTGCAGGTCCTGTACGGGCCTTTCTGGATACAGAAAATGTTCGACTGCTTGCTGCCCCCTGGCCAGCGCATTCTCCAGATCTCTCACCAATTGAAAACGTCTGGTTAATGGTGGCCGAGCAACTGGCTCGTCACAATACGCCAGTCACTACTCTTGATGAACTGTGGTATCGTGTTGAAGCTGCATGGGCAGCTGTACCTGTACACGCCATCCACGCTCTGTTTGACTCAATGCCCAGGCGTACCAAGGCCGTTATTACGGCCAGAGGTGGTTGTTCTGAGTACTGATTTCTCAGGATCTATGCACCCAAATTGCATGAAAATGTAATCACACGTCAGTTCTAGTATAATATATTTGTCCAATCTGCATTTCTTCTTGGTGTAGCAATTTCAATGGCCAGTAGTGTATTTCAAATCCACAGGTTAATGTAAGCTCGAGATAAGCCATTGCAAATGTGAAATGCTGGTACATTAATAGCCAGTGTAACCGACACAATATTGAATGAACGCATGTAAACGTACATACATTGAGTTGTACACGTGCCGGATGTCAGTTTGTGGGGTGGATGGAGTTTCATGCCTGTTGCGTTGGTCAGTCAAAACAGGGTCGGTTAACACTGTTTGTGGAAGACGCTGAAATTGTCGTCCGATGACATTCCGCATGTGCTCGATTGGATACACATCTGGTGATGGAGCAGGCCAAGGCAACTTGTCGACAACCTGCAGAGCATGTTGGGTTACAACAGGGTATAAGGGCGAGCATTATCCTGTTGGAAGATACCCTCTGGAATGCTGTTCATGAGTGCCAGCACAACAGGTTGAATCACCAGATTGCCGAACAAATTTGCAGTCAGGGTGTGTGGGCTAATCAAGAGAGTGCTCCTCCTGTCATAACACCAGGTGTAGGTCAAGTGTGTCTAACATGCAAGCAGGTTGCTTGAAGGCCCTCCTTCTAACCAGCGAGGAGGAACGAGCGTTCATCAGAAAACAAAACACCCTTCCGCCGTGTCATCCAAAGAGCTCTCGCGTGGCACCACATTAGTAGCGAATGGCGGTGGTTTGGTGTCCGGCGGAAAGCACGCTACAGAACGTCTGGCTGGGAGCTGTTCTTCAAGCAAATGTCTTGTAACAGTTCGTCGTGTGACTGCAGTGCCAACTGATGCGAGCATTGCCCCTGTGAACGCAGTAAGATGCGCCAGATGTTCTTCCCTCTCCGCAGTGCCACGTAGCCATCCAGAGCCCGATCTTTTGCGACCGTACATTTTCGTGACCACTACTGCCAGCAGTCATGTACAATGATTACAATCCTGCCAAGTCTTTCAGCAGTATCGCAGAAGGACCATCCAGCTTCTTGTAGACATACTACACCACGACCAGTTATGTAACAACAACGATGGAGAGATGAAACGGAAGTGAACTACAAGTTGTTCCGATTGTTTTACGATATGCCAGTCTGGAGGAGGGAATTCAAGTCAAACCTTTAAATTTCGATGATGTGTCAGGCGAAACAGCTAAAACTTTGACTCAGCATCTTTTGTAGTGTGTGAAAAAAATACGAACTTGAAGAAAACTTGGTTTGTTACAGTGCTGATAGCACTAACAGTAATTTTGGGAGTGTGAAGAGAAAGGGAAGTAAAATATATTCAGAAAAATTCAGAGTAATTTAGACAGCCCACATTTAGGAACTGGTGAATGCCTAAACTTCAGACTCTAAACTTCAGACTTCCCTTGTGTCAAAGGTTTCTCACACAGGGTGTTACAAAAAGGTACGGCCAAACTTTCAGGAAACATTCCTCACACACAAATAAAGAAAAGATGTTATGTGGACATGTGTCCGGAAACGCTTAATTTCCATCTTAGAACTCAGTTTAGTTTCGTCAGTATGTACTGTACTTCCTCGATTCACCGCCAGTTGGCCCAATTGAAGGAAGGTAATGTTGACTTCGGTGCTTGTGTTGACATGCGACTCATTGCTCTACAGTACTAGCATCAAGCACATCAGTACGTAGCATCAACAGGTTAGTGTTCATCACGAACGTGGTTTTGCAGTCAGTGCAATTTTTACAAATGCGGAGTTGGCAGATGCCCATTTGATGTATGGACTAGCACGGGGCAATAGCTGGGGCGCGTTATCGAGACAGATTTCCAGAACGAAGGTGTCCCGAGAGGAAGACGTTCGAAGCAATTGATCGGCGTCTTAGGGAGCACGGAACATTCCAGCCTATGATTCGCGACTGGGGAAGACCTAGAACGACGAGGACACCTGCTATGGACGAGGCAATTCTTCGTGCAGTTGACGATAACCCTAATGTCAGCGTCAGAGAAGTTGCTGCTGTACAAGGTAACGTTGACCACGTCACTGTATGGAGAGTGCTACGGGAGAACCAGTTGTCTCCGTACCATGTACAGCGTGTGCAGGTACTATCAGCAGCTGATTTGGCTACACGGGTACACTTCTGAGAATGGTTCATCCAACAATGTGTCAATCCTCATTTCAGTACAAATGTTCTCTTTACGGATAAGGCTTCATTCCAACGTGATCAAATTGTAAATTTTCACAATCAATGTGTGGGGGCTGACGAGAATCCGCACGCAATTGTGCAATCACGTCATCAACACAGATTTTCTGTGAACGTTTGGGCAGGCATTGTTGGTGATGTCTTGATTGGGCCCCATGTTCTTCCACCTACGCTCAATGGAGCACGTTATCATGATTTCATACGGGATACTCTACCTGTACTGCTAGAACATATGCCTTTACAAGTACGACACAACATGTGGTTCATGCACGATGGAGCTCCTGCACATTTCAGCCGAAGTGTTCGTACGCTTCTCAGCAACAGATTCGGTGACCGATGGATTGGTAGAGGCGGACCAATTCCGTGGCCTCCACGCTCTCCTGACCTCAACCCTCTTGACTTTCATTTATGGGGGCATTTGAAAGCTCTTGTCTACGCAACCCCGGTACCAAATGTAGAGACTCTTCGTGCTCGTATTGTGGACGGCTGTGATACAATACGTCATTCTCCAGGCTGCATCAGCGCATCAAGGAGTCCATCCGACGGAGGGTGGATGCATGTATCCTCGCTAACGGAGGACATTTTGAACATTTCCTGTAACAAAGTGTTTGAAGTCACGCTGGTGCGTTCTGTTGCTGTGTGTTTCCATTCCATGATTAATGTGATTTGAAGAGAAGTAACAAAATGAGCTCTAACATGGAAAGTAAGCGTTTCCGGACACATTTCCAAATAACATATTTTCTTTCTTTGTGTGTGAGGAATGTTTCCTGAAAGTTTGGCCGTACCTTTTTGTAACACCCTGAATGTAAATATCACGTAATGATTTTTCTCCTCGTTTCATTACCAGATTATTTGCTTTCCTCACGATTGAGAAGCATCTGTGACACTTCCCAAACTCTGCATTCCTGTGGAAGCAACAAAACGTCCGTATCGACGAGTTATTACTAATGACACTCCCTGTTAATACTCGATACTCAATTACGTTTTTTCCCCTGTGTGACGCAACTCCGTCTCGTCGCTGCTTCTGAATTATGCAGTGACGCTATCAGAAGAGCCGGTGGCAATATCTTGAATAAATTAGTGGAAATGAAAATCAGAATGATATCCCTGGTAAATAAACAATGGGAACGAAAGCGAGCATTGACGTCAGCGTCGGTTGGCAGGCGAACACTTCGTGAGGCGGTCTGTGCCTTTACAGGCGCGGCGTGACGACGGCACTGAATGGCGGTAAGGAAACGGGACTGCGATAGCAAAATCTGAGCCCTTAGTCGCGGTTAGGCGATACGACAGCTACACGCTAAGCTCATGCACCACCTGCTGATGTTTAACACTGCATTCTTCACTCGCTGATTCATCTACCTTTCGTTGCCGCGAATTCACTTTTGCATGCGAAATAAAACATCAGCAGAAAGGGACACGAGCATTTATCCATTAAACCGCTCTGTTTCTATCGTTTCTTACCGACGCTATCACTGAATCGTCGTTGGAGGTACGAGTTTACAGACCTTCCATAGCAGAGGAAAAAGATATGATCGTTGCACACGTAATTCAGAAGAATAACTATGACTAATGTCTAGATTAAAACTACTCCTATTTGTACTCGTACTGATGAGTTTCTTTTGCCTTTCACTCCCAAATGAAGATACTATTTAAAGGAACAGAGGGATTTGCCGAAAAGGTCTCAAAGTTTCCAACATGACAATGTGTTCTGTAGGTTCTTAGACGCATGTGTTCCCATGTATCTGCCCTTTCTGCACTACGTTAATCTCTTGAACTCTATGTAGACGTAGTTATTGGTCTTAATGTTGTATTAAAGCTTCTCACTATTTATTGATAAAAGACATATATTGGTAATGACAAAGGTTACTAATGAAAATAAATATATTGTGATGTACAGGATATTCAAGATTGAATGCGTGACATAATACTTGTACCACGCTTGTGTATTCTTAAAATATCGTTCCTATAAAGTGTGTTCCCTCGGGAAAATGATTGCATAGTTCATTGGTGAATAGAAATATGCACATTTTTAAATCCGTATATCGGTGTCATGCTTACTGCAAACGTAACTAAACTAAGGCGATTTGCCAATTCTAGGCAGTCGGCTTGCCAATTAAGGTTGTAATTTACCTGTAGTCGTATTTCATTGTTTCAGAAACCTGTTTTTATAGCTCACGGAGCATTATGACAAGTTCCGAACTTTCTCATGGTCACCTATGTCATGAAAGTCTCTCTCGTCTTCGTAACTGCTGCAGACAACATTCGTTTGAACTTACTGAGTTCAACTTGAGTCACACAATTGCGCGTAGAATCTCGCTGACTGGAGTACAAGTGTCTTCAGTGATGAGTCACGCTTCGAACCTCCACGATCGAGGACGTGTCTGGAGTGCTATTTCACCTCATTGCAGGATCCCTTGGTCGTCATACGCGGCACGATATTCTACGTCCCGTTTTGCTGCCCTTCATTGCAAGCAATCCTGGGCTACACTTCAGCAAGGTAATGTTCGCCGGCACATGCGAGATTCTGCTGCTTGCCTTCGTCCTGGCCAGCAAGATGGCAGGACCTCGCCCCACCTGAGAACGTTTGGAACACTATGGGCAGGTCCCTACATCTAGATTGGTGTTTTGAAGATCTAACACGCCATTTGGACAGAATTTGGCAAGATATCCCGCACGAGGACATTGAACAGCTCTGTCAATTAATGCCAAGCCGAATAATTGGTTCCATAAGGGCCAGAGGTGGACCAACGCGTTGTTGACTTGTTCAATTTTGTGAGGTTCTTTTTCTTGAACGAATCATCCAATATTTCTGAATTGTAACCATTTGTTTGTCTGTTAATGTACATCACATCTAACTGTTTGCGTGACATTCGGGTAATCCCTTCGAGGTGCGTCGTTTTTTTGTCGTCTGAAAGTATATTTTATGTTCCAAATTTTTTTTTAAATGTAGTGAAAAATAGAAAAAAACATCGCCTGGTTTCACGCTTATATTGGGGTGTAACCGTGGAAATCGACTATCTAGATTTTAAAAACCGGGATTGAGAGATTGGAGCCGATATATTGTATCAACTGTAATCTTTCAACCATAGTTTCGATCAGGTTATCGATAACTTCCTGTTTATTTATGTGTACGATACCCTTCTTACGATACTACTACGAGGAAAATATCGATATTTTTTATTCGATGCCGTGTACCTAGTAGTGCTCTACTTGTTAGAATGCAAGAGTGTACGTAGTGCTCCATTTGTTATAATACAAGAGTGTACGTTATTATTGCTTCTCCTTGCTGTTTATTGGGTGTGAATGTGAACGTTGCTACCACCGCGGGTAGATCTCCACAGGTAACGTGTGTATCTTCTGTAGTAGAGATCAGAAGAATGTAAATAAACCGTCACATCCTGGCCGGGGACAGATGTTTTGGCGACTACCAGTACGGACCGGTTTCGGTAGGTTTAATACTGGAATTTCGATATTTTCCGACGTGTCGAGCATTAAAGAGTGACTTCTGGCGGACAGTGGTGACGTGTGGGTCTGCACGGCGGGGCTGGAGGCACAGCAGCAGGCTGCGGCGAGCGCCCGCCTGGAGCTGGAAGCTGGAAGGCTACGACCGCTGCGGAAGAACGGGTCTGACGGGTTCCCGGCAATTAGCCAAACACGCGCCGTGCCACAGCCGTGGCCGCAGGACGAGTCGACGGCCGCTCTGCCGGCTGTAAGGGGAGTCGCCGGGCGACACACAGCTGGCTGTTACAGCGGGGTTTGACCGCCGCTGTCTCCATCACGCCACTCCCCTAGGCTTGTTTGCGTGCTGTCAGAAGTAGCTGCACATCGCACGCCGCTGTCCTCGGGCTGTTGTCGTCTGGCTGACGGCGCACATGTGGTCGCTAAAAAAAACACGGCGGCGACGCTCGAAGAATCCGCCACGGGTCGTACATCTCAGCGAGTTCCCGCTCTGCGACTTCCAACAGTCAATGTTATTATATACACTACTGGCTATTAAAATTGCTACACCACGAAGATGACGTGCTACAGACGCGCAATTTAGCCGACAGGAATAAGATTCTGTGATATGCAAATGATAAGCTTTTCAGAGCATTCACACAAGGTTGGCGCTGGTGGCGACACCTACAACGTGCTGACACGTGGAAAGTTACCAACAGGTTTCTCATACACAAACAGCACTTGACCGGCGTAGACTGGTGAAACGTTCTTGTGGTGCCTCATGTAAGGAGGAGAAATGCGTACCATCACGTTTCCGACTTTGATAAAGGTCGGATTGAAGCCTAGAAACATTGTGGTTTATCGTATCGCGACGTTGCTGCTCGCGTCGGTCGAGATCCAATGACTATTAGCAGAATATGGAATCGGTGGGTTCAGGAGGGTAGTACGGAACATCGTGCTAGATCCCAACGGCCTCGTATCACTAGCAGTCGAGATGACAGGCATCTTATCCGCATGGCTGTAACGGATCGTGCAGCCACATCTCGATCCTTGAGGCAACAGATGGGGACGTTTGCAAGACATCAACCATCTGCACGAACAGTTCAAAAATGTTCAAATGTGTGTGAAATCTTATGGGATTTAACTGCTAAGGTCATCACTCCCTAAGCGTACACACTACTTAACCTAAAGGACAAACACACACACCCATGCCCGACGGAGGACTCGAACCTCCGCAGGGAGCAGCCGCACAGTCCATGACTGCAGCACCTTAGACCGCTCGGCTAATCCTGCGCAGCACGAACAGTTCGACGACGTTTGCAGCAGCACGGACTATCACCTCGGAGACCATGGCTGAGGTTACCCTTGACGCTGCATCACAGACAGGAGCGCCTGTGATGGTGTACTCAACGACGAACCTGGGTGCACGAATGGCAAAACGTCATTTTTTCGGATCAGTCCAGGTTCTTTTCACATCATCATGTTGGTCGCATCCGTGTTTTGCGTCATCGCGGTGAACGCACATTGGAAGCGTGTATTCGCCATCGCCAAACTGGCGTATGACCCGGCGTGATGGTATGGGGTACCATTGGTTACACGTCTCGGTCACCTCTTGTTCACATTGACGGCACTTTGAACAGTGGACGTTACATTACAGATGAATTACGACCCGTGGCTCTACCGTTCATTCGATCCCTGCGAAATCCTACATTTCATCAGGATAATGCACGACCGCATGTTGCAGCTCTTATTCGCATTGACGCCACTTTGAACAATGGACGTTACATGTCAGATGTGTTACGACCTGTGGCACTACCCTTAATTTGATCCCTGCGAAACCCTACATTTCATCAAGATAATGCACGACCGCATGTTGCAGGTCCAGTACAGGCCTTTCTGGATAGAGAAAATGTTCGCCTGCTGCCCTGGCCATCACATTCTCCAGATCTCTGACCAACTGAAAACGTCTGGTCAATGGTGGCCGAGCAACTGGCTCGTCACAATACGCCAGTCAATACTCTTGATGAACTGTGGTATCGTGTTGAAGCTGCATGAGCAGCTGTATCTGTACACGCCATTCAAGCTCTGACTCAATGCCCAGGCGTATCAAGGCCGTTATTACGGCCAGAGGTGGTTGTTCTGTGTACTGATTTCTCAGGATCTATGCACCCAAATTGCGTGAAAATGTAATCACATGTCAGTTCTAGTATAATATATTTGTCGAACGAATACCCGTTTATCATCTGCATTTCTTCTTGGTGTAGCAAATTTAATGGTAGTAGTGTAATTTCGTACATGTCATTAACACTGGATAAAAACCATATCAATGCATCCACTTCCCGGGTTCGATTCCCGGCGGAGACAGGGATTTTCTCTGCCTCGTGATGGCTGGGTGTTGTGTGATGTCCTTAGGTTAGTTAGGTTTAAGTAGTTCTAAGTTCTAGGGGACTGATGACCTCAGATGTTAAGTCCCATAGTGTTCTGAGCCATTTGAACCATTTAGCCAATGCAACCACCTCCTACGTTCGACGTCAACGTACAATACCAAATCACAGACGGCAGGTAGCAGCACTAGCAATGGAGACTAATAAAACTGCTCAGGAAGACGGGGTAAAGAGTGCAGTCCTTGTTGTCAAGCGGAAAATGGCTCAAATGGGTCTGAGCACTACGGGACTTAACTTCTGAGGTCATCAGTCCCCTAGAACTTAGAACTACTTAAACCTAACTAACCTAAGGACATCACACACATCCATGCCCGAAGCAGGATTCGAACCTGCGACCGTAGCGGGCCGTAGATGACGGGTGATGGCTGCGCAGATGTGTACGGGAGACTAGACGAGCAACTGTTTTGCAACCGACTGCCCAGATAAACCAAGGGGCTACCGCTATGTCTTCTCAATGACGGCTCAGCGAACGTTGGTGCGTGTGAACTTCCGCTGCAGGTACCTGGTTCACGCAACCATACTGATTGCTCTTCAGCGGCGATGGAGGATGGAACTTACACACCAGTACCGGGACGTCCGCTAAGTGGCAACAGGCGAACTTTTCAGATGAATCACGTTTTATGCTCCATCGGACAGATACAGATACCCGTTGGTGTGTACGGCGTGAAAATTCCTAGAGCAGACAAGGAAGGAGCGTTATGGTCTGCGGAATGTTTTCTCGGCGTTCCCTGGGCGATTTCGTAATTCTGGAAGGCAGAATGGATCAACACACAAGTGGAGCTATCCTTGAGGACTGTATCTGCCACTGAAGGAAGTTATTAAGCTGACTTCGCTCTGCTTTCATCTTCTTGTACAAATAAAGAACACCACATTAACAGCCGCCCCTTGTGGGCGAGCGGTTCTAGGCGCTTCAGTCTGCAACCGCGCGACCGCAACGGTCGCAGGTTAGAATCCTGCCTTGGACACAGACGTGTGTGATGTCCTTAGATTAGTTAGGTTTAAGTAGTTCTAAGTTCTAGGGGACTGATGACCTCAGATGTTAAGTCCCATAGTGCTCAGAGCCATTTGAACCATTTTTGAAGATCGGACGCAGTATGACCAAGATGTCGGTCGAAGTTATCGGGCGACCGCCGGCAACGGCGTCTATACGTCCGAACGTACAGCCTTAGGACGACAGTCGATGAAATTCAGATCAGTTTGTTTTCGTCAGTCAAATGGGATGACATTCTCACAAATGAAGTGTGGACTATGGAAGCTGATACGTTTAGTCCTAGAAAGACTTCGTTTGTGGAATCCTGAGGATGAAAAATATCATTATAGGAATGTGGTTCGGAATTAGTGGACTGAAATCAGATGTTTGTTGCAAACTAAAAAGAGCCAAA